>NC_040090.1:58475467-58785819 GCF_003369695.1 Bos indicus x Bos taurus | reverse complement strand
CACCTTCCATCGCCTTAAAACCTCTGCAGTACATCCCCCTCCAGGACTCCAGTCCTGGGGCCATTTGTGCTGAATGACTGTGTCCAATGCAAAACTCGAAGTCCAATCCATCGGATGCATATGAAGTCCCTGTCCTGCTCCACACACTGCCTGTGTAGGACATGTCACACTCAGTGCCTTGTTTAATCTTCCCCCAAACCTCAAGAGATGAGTATGGCATCTCTCTTACCGATGAGAGGACTGAGGAGGTCCAGAGATGGGAAGAGTTTGCTCAAAACCGCATAGATTCTAAGAAGAAGCCAAGCTGAGATTGCCATACTTAACAACAACCACATGATAATGATAATAATGGTCAACTTATAGCACTGTTGACATTATCTCATTTGCATCTCTCATTTCTCTCATCTTACGGATGAGGAAACTGAAGCACAGAGAAGCTAAGCAACTTTCCCCAGGACCCATGTGGTTGAACCCAGGTGGGGCTGACTAGAGACTCAGCAGATATTTGATGTCCAAGGACTTCACACAACTTAAGTCATGCTTCTGGGACTCTGGATTCAGAGATGGGCACAGGATTGCAGAAGCAGGTGCTTCTGGATGCTCTCTGCATAGAGCCGTGGTTCAGGGAAGGGTTCCGCTCTGCCCTGCCCACCCAGCCCTCTCCCAGGAAAGGCTGACTCCAGTTTGGGAAGCAAAGCAGAGAAAGACCAGATGTGGGGAGGGGCTGAGAGGAGCCTGCCTTTCACAGAGGCAGCAAACAAGATGCCTGCTCTTGTTTTTGCAAAACATCCCTCCCTTCCCCAAAATGAGCAGGCTTACAGCCACGGCTGTGCCGAGACAATAATCACTAATCAAGTCGAAGTTTCCTTCTAATCAGTTCAGTTGTTGGAGGAAGGAACGCAGCCGGGCTGGTGCTGGGAGGCTGGCCATTCATCACCGCCGCATGACAGAGGGTTGCCGGGTGGCACCACTGCCCCCGATCATCCTGAGCCCCTAGCCTCTCTTGACATCACCGGGCATCCGCTGCTGCAGCTGCTCTGCGATGAAGCCCTTTCTGGGTGCTTCTGTCTCCCAGGCTCGAAGAAGCTAGAAACGGCAAGAATGAAACCATAGAAGGAGTGTCGCTTCTGAGGTCTGGCACCTAAGGTTCAAGGGTGGCTCTGCCATCTTCAGCTGGGACCTTAGGAAACCTGACTTGACACTGTTGCCCCTCTGCTGCAGGAGAGAGATTAAAAACAAGTTGTGAGACTCCCCTGGTGATCCAGTGGTTAAGAATCTGCCTTGTAATGTGGGGGACACAGGTTCGATCCCTGGTCAGGGAACTAAGATCCCACATGCTGCAGGCAACTAAGACCATGTTCTGCAACTACTGAACCCAAGTGCCATAACTAGAGAATCTGTGCCCCGCAACTGAGATCGGATGCAGCCAAATAAATAAATAAATATTTTAAAAATGAAAAATAGAAGTTAGCTTAAAAAATAAAAGCAGGTTGTGTCTTCCCAGAAAATTCTACTCATCCTTTAAAATGATATTTTAAAATCCTTTAAAATATCACTTCCTCTGTGACTCCTTTCCCAACCAGCATCACGTCCACCTCCCTGAATTACTTGTCCCTCTTCTTCATTTCCCAAAATATGTTGCTCAAATATCTGCCAGAGTACTGTTTCCTAGACCAAAAGCGCCTGAAGGGAAGAAGACAGTGCATTCATAACTGTGAGCCCCGCACTGGCTCACCACAATGCCCAGCACATAATAGATACTTATTAAATGTTTGTTAAATGAATAGTGAATGAAGACTAAATCAGTGGTATGTGTACTTGAATCTGTCATTTGTATTCAAATAGGATGCTTCCAGTCTTATCTGATGTTGTTATCAAATGCAAAACCTTTTACAGACTCTGGCACTTTGGCAATAATAATCCACAGGACTTGAGATATGCAGGAAATAAGAAATCTGGGTGATGAACAACTTCCACAAAATTTCATCAAGAGTTTTTCCAGTTACTGGCAAATGCACAGATCCTACTTTATTCAATCTAGATTAAACCTCTTATTGGGAAGACTTTAAATTAAGTGTGACTGAATTAGCTGCTGTTAATTTTTTTTTTTTCCCCAAGATCTGCTAATCTCTGCACCCGGCTGGGCCCTCTCCTTCCGGACTGATCGGTTTCCTCTCTGGTGTGCTGGGATCGATCTCTATCTTCCGGGATATTGAGTGGCGGGGTCTCAGGCAGGCAGAGATACTGAGCCTGCTGGTGCAGCCGGGCCCTCTGGGCCAGGAGATTCCCCTCTGGGAGGACTGTCTGGCGTTCAGGGAGCCTGGACAATAGGTACAGCGCTTGTGAGGTACTATCGCTAATAGTAATCTGTGCACTCGGCTGAGCTTCGGCTGCAAACCCTCATTTCATAAAATGGAGATGCTGGGAGTTAGCGAGGCCACAAAGCCTGTAACGGCACTAACTCTTCTCAAGGGCAGCAAAGGGCAGATGGATTTGCTGCTTTTCCTCCCTTTGCTGTGTTTTCTACCCCCACCCTCCAAAAAAAAGGCCCATGCTCCTAGTCTCCTCTTGATGTTCTGGAGGCTGGAGACCTAACAGAATGCTTGGATATCTTGGCCAGAAGCCCACGGAGTGCAGCAAACAGCAGCCTTGATGTATGCAAGGGAACCTTTTATAGGTTGAATTGTGCCCCCAGAAGGTTGTGGAAGTCCTAACCCCGTTTTCTTCTTCTTGTTTAGATGCTAAGTTGCGTCCGACCTTTTGTGATCCCATGGACGGTAGCCCACCAGGTTCCTCGGTCTATAGGATTTCCCAGTCAAAAATACCGGAGTGGGTTGCCATTTTCTCCTCCAGGGAATCTTTCTGACCCAGGGATTGAGCCTGAGTCTCCTGCAGTGGCAGGTAGATTCTTTACTGCTGAGCCACCCCCTAGTACCTGTCAATATAATCTCCTTTGAAAGTAAGGTCTTTTCAGATTATCAAATGAACACGAGGTCATTAGGGTGAGCCTTAATCCAACAGGACTGGGGTCCTTGCTGAAAACGTGTCCTTATAGGAAATTCGGACAGAGACCTGCAAACAAGGAAGGTCTTCCATAGGAAGACTGGAGCTATGCTGCCACAGCCAAGGAACTACCAGAAGGTGGGAGCGAGGCCCAGAACAGACCCTTCTCTAGTGCCTTTGGAGAAGCAGGGCCCTGCTGATAACTTGATCTTGGACTTATAGTCTCCAGAACTGTGGACAAGGACTTTCTGTTGTTTAAGCCAAGCAGGTTGAGGTGCTTTGTTACTGCCACCCTAGGGAATAGTAGAGAGCCTAACCAGGTCATTTCTGAGACAGAGGGCCCAATGGAAGCCACCACAGAGGATGCGAAAGAGATATCTCTCCAATCTTTTTCATAGCTACAAAGGCACAATAGAAAGAGCTCAGGCACCATGCTTCAGTTTCTCCACCTGTAAGACAGGACTGAAGACTGAGCTTGCATTTCTGCCAAGAAGATCAAACTAGAAAATATATATAAAGCTTGATTTGACACAAGTACCTGATTCAATCAATTGAAGCTGCTAATTCCTGTTGCTGTGATTTAATTATTAAATGAATGCTAAAGAAAGATGTCCAACAGACAGGCATATGTGAGCACTTCAGAGAGACCTTGCCGAGAATCTCTGATTCAAAACTGTTGGGGCCTGGCTCCCAGAAGGCGGTTTTTCCTGCCCGCAGTGCCTCATCCCCCTTTCTCACAGCCATGGCTCCAGTGTCCAGCATGTAGGAGCAGTTCTGGCCCACGCTCAGGAGTGTCCTTCGGGTCCTCTTTGGTGGGAGCGGGGTGATGTGGCATTGATGATTCATGACTCGGCTGCAGTAGCGCAAGGACTCCGGGCAGGTTATGAAGCCATCAATCTTGAGCTGAGATTTTCTGGAATGCTACAGCCAGTGAGAATAGGTAGCAGAGGCCTGGGGGGCGGGGGTGAGAGAGACCTTGCCCAGGAAATGCACAAGAAGAGAAAGGAGGCACCAGCAAACCAGAGTTGTTAGAAACATTTTTTATTCCCATCCTCTCCCACCCCAGCCGCGCCTTCTTTTTCCCTTCTGCCGATTTTTTTTTCTTAATTGGAGGATAATTGCTTTACAATATTGTCTTGGTTTCTGCCTTACAACAATCTGAATCAGCCACGTGTTGTGTTACTTCCTCAGTCGTGTCTGACTCTTTGCAACCCCAAGTACTGTAGCCTGCCAGGCTCTTCTGTCCATGGGATTCTCCTGAAGAATACTGGAGCAGGTTGCCACTCCCTTCTCCAAGGGATCTTCCCTACCCAGGGACTGAACCCAGGTCTCCCACATGGCAGGCAGATTCTTTACCATCTGAGCCACCAGGGAAGCCACCAGTGAATCAGCCATAAGTATACATATATCCCTCCCTTCTTGAGCATCTCTCCTACTACCCCTATCCTACCCATCTAGGTCATTACGGGGCACCAACCTGAGCTTCCTGTGTTCTACAGAAACTCCCCACTACCAGCTTCTAATCCTTACCCACCCCAACCCAAAACACACATACACATACCCAAGCCTTGATTCAGCTCCCTCCCCCGTGGGCTAGTGTGGCCCCTGGGAATCTGGCACCCTTGCCAATCAATCACGGGTTTTGATCATTTGAAAATTTGGAAAATCTTGAGACTTCTCAACCTTGCAATTAACTCTCTCCTCATCTGATTCCAGAATATCTTTCTCCTGCCATTTTCCCACCATACTCCCCTCCATCAGGCCACACACTAGCCTCCAACTCATTCCCACCTCTGTGCTCACAGGTGACCCCTGCTAAGAAAGAATCTAGGCTTTAGAAGCCGACTTGGATTGGTGGGGCCCTAGCACAGAACAGGGTGCACTGGAAGCAAGGTAATTGATGAGAATTCAATATAAGGCCTGTCTACACAAGTGAGGGCAGCCTTGGGGAAAGCAACAAGTGATGATGAAGATAAGGGCCAGCAGAAAGAGGCAACCTCACCAGCCCTAGGACAGAAGGGCAAGAGAAGGGAAACCTACGCAAGAAGAAGTGAAAGGGAAGTGAGCAGATCAGCACTGCGACTTGCTGACGAGGTACCCCAGTGGGCAAGGAGGTGGGAGATACGTATCCTGACCTTACTGCCCGCCCCCCCGCCCCCAAGGAATAAACTGCCAGAGCCTCCCATTGGCAAGACTTGATAGGAAGCTGAGGGCAAGAGAGCTCACTGATGAAACCCCTGAGTCTGAATCTGCAAGGAACAAAGCAGGGGAGGAAAGTGAAGAGGGGATCCATGTGAGCAAGCAGAACATACCCAGCTTAAGGCCTGAGACCAAATTCCAGTTCTGCCATTTACCGGCTGTGTGACTTTGGACAAGCAATGCAACTACTCTGTGCTGCAGTTTCTTTACCTATTAAAAACACGGAATAAGACTTTGTGCATGTGTGAGAAAAAATAAGGTAATATTTTCTCACCGATTATTTTTAATAAAATGAAATAAAAGACAGGTTTTCTTTTCACCATCTGAATGTTTTAACCAGCCATTTGCTAAATTCTTTTTTAGCTGTTAATAGTTCTTAAAGTGCTGCTCTTAGTTTTTCCAGATTTACACTTATATCTAAAAACAGTTATTTTGCAATTTCCTTTTCAAAATGTATAACTTCTTCCAATACGCACATCATTGTCTCGAAAATAATGTTGAATAATCGTGGTGATAGTGGGCATCCTTTTCTTATTCCTGATGTTAACAAAAATGGTTTTATTTAACTTTTAAGCATGATATTGGCTTTAATTTTACGTGAAGGAAGTGCCCCTCTATTTGGAATTTAAATAAGAAACAGGTATTGCATTTTGTCAAATGTGTTTTCATTCAGCATCTTTTGAGATAATCCCAAGGAGGATTATCCTGGGTTGACTGCCCCCTGCTCAAGCTCAGCCCTGAACTCTATCAAGAGTGCCTCCAGAATTCCAGGCTGTCAAAGCTAAGCCTGCTCACCGTTGAGCAGCCCACCTATGGCTGTGACACAGTCCTCAGAAGATTTAAGGGAAGCCCCTAGGGCTCCATCTATCCCTAGTAAGACACCCTGCCCCTGTTGTGAAGACATTGCCTGGCAGACCAATCCCCAGAAGAGGCTACATGTAGAACTGATGAGACATGTTCTGCTGGAGACTTTCAGAGCTAATCTCATCAGACCCTACCACCCCATTTGCCTCCCTTCCCACTCTACTCATTTCCCCACACAAAAATGTTCCAGTACAAATGCTGCTCAATTTCTTACCTCTTCAGAAACACAAGACCCTTCCATGTACCTCTGGAACCCATGGTATAGATCATTGGCAATATCCCCATAGGGGATGTTCAAGCTCTTCTCTACTTGCCCAGGGAATCCTGGCTCATCACCTTCTAGCTCTATGAATCCTGGCACAAAACATCCCTTCCCAGGAACCCCTCCAGTGGTGGCTGCTGACGGTGCTTCTACAACCCACAACCCACCTACCGCAGAATGGGGCAAGGATTCCTCCTTTCTTCCTTGATACTTCCAGGCCATCTCTATAAACAACCAGCTCCTTTGAAGTACACATTATCTGTTGGCCCCAGTTGCTGGCACCTGTTAACCATCCTCACTGGAATAATTTGCTTCACTGTTCTTGTCATTGTTCTTAACCACTTCAGCATCCATATGGATGATTCACGCAACACCCAGCCTTTTCATATTGTTGAACCTTTCACTTCCAACAAAGTGAGGAGTGTTCCTCCAACTTCACTCATGCACTAGACTTTGTCCTTCCCAATAACACTCCACCCTCCCACTTTCAGACCCCCAGCTACTCTCCTGTACACTCACACCAGCAGCTCTCCTCCAAAATTATTCGAATCCCATCAAAAACATCTATGCATTGGCATCTCTGATTGTGTTTGCTTGTTTGTTTGCTCTCTGAAACTTCTTCCCGTGTTCTCTTGTCCTCACCTCCCTTGTTTCCCAGCTTAGTTCCCAAATCACATCCCTATAACCTCTCCCTTGTGCATATCCTCAACTCTCTCCCTCTATTCCTTTGTTAAATTCATCTGGTAA
Organism: Bos indicus x Bos taurus; assembly: GCF_003369695.1. Taxonomy (NCBI): domain Eukaryota; kingdom Metazoa; phylum Chordata; class Mammalia; order Artiodactyla; family Bovidae; genus Bos; species Bos indicus x Bos taurus. The sequence continues at coordinate 58,778,744 of NC_040090.1, read as the reverse complement.
AACCCAATGCTCCCTCATACTGAAGCAGTAGGATCTGGCTACTTGAAAATTTTACTACATCTCCTCAATTCCTTATCCCTCTTTCCAAGATAACCATTTCATATCTGGTTCATAACAGGGGGTCATCCCACAATATCTGTAATAACCTTCATAATAAAATCTTTAATTGGATAACGGTTGCCCAGAAGATGACATTTCCCCATTTTCCTTGCAGCTAGGTGTGGGACTGTGTAACCAAACTTTGGCCCAGTGAAATTTTCATGAGGCAACTTTTGAAAACTTTCTTTATATGACTGCAGAATCCCAATCAGTTTACCTCTTCTCTCTCCTTTATTTTGCTGCTTGAAACATGTACTTGGCAGCTGGAGCATCATTTCAGACTATGAGCGTGAGGGCCATGTCCCAAGAATGGTGGAGTGAAAGGTGGAGAAGGGCTCCCACAACAGCACTGGGTAGCCTACTTCTAAATCTCTAACTTATGTAAGCCATTGTTGAGTGTCTGCTACTCATAGAAAAATAAAGTCTCAACCAATACACACTCTCTCCTTAACCCCCAACACTCCCTTCTTACTCTTGACTCTCAACTGATAACCCTACTTCTTATTTTTCTGAGAAAATAGATGCAACCAAAAAGGAGTTTCCACTTCCACCCACCACCAACCTATCAAACTACCTTCATCTGTGTATATTTCCTCTCTTTTCCCTTCTTGACAGTGGATGAGTCCAGCGCTTCCTGTTCCTCCACCGGTGCTTGAGAACTTACCTCACATCTACTCAAGGATTCTGCTCCGACAGTTAGTCATCTCACTCTTGCATCATCCACGTTTCCCATTTTAAAAGGTCATTCCAAATAACAACAAAAATAAAAATGCTTCACTTTCTCGCACATTAAAAAAAAACAGTGCAAAAGCTCTCCAGCCATTCTCCTCTGTTCCTTTATGATAAAACCCCTTCTTTACTAGACATCTGTTCTCCAAGTCTTCTCTCTTCCCATCCTCACTTGAGCTTCACTACACTGAGCTTTCATCTCCATGATGTCACGAGAATCCTCTTTTCAAAGTGGCCACAACCTCCACTTTTCCAAATCCAAGGGTCCATTCTCAGTCCTCTTGTCACCTGACATCTCGGCAGTGAGTCAGCATGTGAATTAACACTTCCAATTGCAAGCATTGTCTTCACTTGATTTGGTGGCATCCCTCTCTCTTCATTTCTTCCCACTTTACAGGCTGTTCCATTTCAGTCTCTTGGCTGATTCTTCCTCATTTCTTTGTCCTCTAAGTGATCATGTGTGCTTGGACTCAGGCCACAGTCCTCTTCTAATCTCATCCGGTCTGATGGCTTTAGTTACCATCCATATACTGATCCTTTCTCTATCATTTCTGTAGGTCTGACCTCTTTCCTGAACTCCAGACTTCTATATCCAGCTGCCTATTCCACATCTCCAATTGGATGACTAAGAAGCATTTCAAACCTAATACAGCCAAAATAAAATTCCTGAAAATGCTAGACTTGTGTAAGGAGGGGAAACCAGGCTGGCTTTAGATGGATATGACCACATGGACATCGGATACACTTCTCCAAGGCAAGAGTCCCTTGGAGAAGAGTATCCGATGTATCTTAACATCTTAAGATATCTTTAAGAGTATATAACATATATACTCTTATAATAATATAAGAGTATAATAATACATCTTTAAGAGTATCTTAAACAAGCAGTCCCTCCATTTGCCTAGCTGCCCAGGCTCAAAACACTTGGAATTATTCTTCAATTATCTTTTTTACCCCCCTCTCTCTTTTTTTCATTCTTGACTCTCTTGTTGACTCCCCATCTCTTGTGTCAGCAATCCTTTCACCCCTGCTTTAAGAATGAGGCCAGAAATTAATTGCTTTCCTAACTTCTTTGGCTACTGCCTTTGTCCAAACCAGTTATCCCTCTCTGGGATAGCCACACAGACACCATGATATTAGGATCTGTTCCCTGGCTGCCTCTGGGATTTCACCTATGACCTTTCTGCCCATCTCCCACTCTGCTCTAGCCACAGTGCCTCCCTGCTTGTCCTCCAGCCTACTGAGCATGCGCCTGCTTTAGAACCCTTGCCCATGCAGCTCCTGATGCCTGAAATATTTTCCCCAGATACTCACATTTCCCTGCTTTCACCTAGGTGTGTGCTTAATGTGTTCCATGTCAGAGAGGCTTTCCCTGACCATCTGATCCAAAATAGCGCTCCATCCCCTCCATTATTCTCTATCTCTTACATTGTTTTACTGTCTTTATAGAATTTGTCACTGCCTGATATTACATTATTCATGTATTCATTTCTCTGTTTATTATAAATCTCTCCTCACTGAAAATACAAGCTGCATAAAAACAGGCAGTTTGTTCCCCTCTCTTCTTGTTATTCTCCAACACCTAGAATAGTGCATGATAACTGAGGCATCGGAATATTCTTTATTTCTAAAGAAGATACCCACAACCCACTCTAGTATTCTTGCCTGGAGCATCTCATGGATAGAGGATCCTGGCAGGCTACCGTCCATAAGGTCCCACAGAGTCAGACATGACTGAAGTGAGAGCATGCACATATGCCAAGAAGATATGATACATATATACAATGGACTACTATTCAGCCATAAAAAGAATGAAATAATATCATTTGAAATGATATGGATGCAACTAGAGATGGTCATACTAAGTGAAGTCAGACAAAGACAAGTATAAACTAGAGATGGTCATACTAAGTGAAGTCAGACAAAGACAAGCATATGATACCGCTTACATGTGCAATCTAACATATGACACACATGAACCTCTCTGTGAGTCAGAAACAGAACCGTGGCTTAGACAACAGACTGGTTGTTGCCAAGGGGGAGAGGTTTGGGGAAGGGATGGAGTTCGGAGTTAGCAGATGTAAACTTTTATACATAGAATGGATAAACAACAAGGCCCCACTGTATAGCACAGAGAACTATGTTCAGTATCCTATGATATATGTAAAATAGACAGCCAGTGGGAATTTGCTGTGTAACACAGGGAGCTCAAACCCACTGTTCTGTGAAAACGTAGAGAGATGAGATGGAGTAGGAGGTACAAGGGAGGTTCAAGAGGGAGAGAATATATGAATCAACCTACGGCTGATTCATGCTGATGTATGGCAGAAATCAACAATATATTGTAATTATCCTCCAAGTAAAAATTAAAAAAAAAAATTTAATCTTATGATAAACCATAATGGAAAGAATATAAAAATGAATATATATATATATATATATATATATATCTGAATCACTTTCTGTACAGCATTAACACAACATTGTAAACTATAATTCCATAACAGAAAAAAATATTCCTTATTCTTTTTATTCTTTAAACTAAGAACCGTGTGAACAGAAATTAGCCTCAGTCACAGGGCAGGCTGAAAAGTGCTGATGACCAGTCCTTCACAAAAAGCTAGCCCCTGACTGGGAGCTGAGGAGGCAGCCCTGTGTTCTTGGCTGCCCCAGCCTGGAGTAGAGTTTCTGTCTCCCTGTGCTAGGAGGAGGGAACAGGTTTTGGTTCAAATACCAAGACTTCTGCTTTTCTTAGAGTTCAGTAGATTTTCTAGAATAAATGTTTCTTCATTTGTTGTATCCCCTCAGGACCATTTCCAGAGAATTTTTTTTTTTAATAATTTTCACCACTTTTGTGAGGGGGCAACTCCTCGGGTCTCCTCATACGGTCATGCCAGAAGTAAAACTAATAGTCCTGCTTTTATCACAGGACCTGCCAGTCTATTCCCCTTGCCATTTCTTTAATTGTCCAAATGCAAGCCCTGCAGTAAAGGGTCCCAGCCTGCTCACTCTTATGGATCTGTGTAAGAGTCTGTCTCAGATATAGTCCACAAATGCTGAACATTATTTGCTGGATTGTAAGTGGCCTGAGTGTGTCCAGACTGCTCTTCAGAACGGCTGCCCCACTCAAGAGGCCTCCTGCTGCTGCTGCTGCTACGTCGCTTCAATTGTGTCTGACTCTGTGCGACCCCATGGACAGCAGCCCACCAGGCTCCCCAGTCCCTGGGATTCTGCAGGCAAGAACACTGGAGTGGGTTGCCATTTCCTTCTCCACAAGAGGCCTCCAGCCAGGCACAAAGACTCCTTCCCACCAACACTTGGCATTATCCTAATTTTGCCAATCTACTAGATATAATTTCTATTTCTTTGATCATTAATTTGGCATCTCTCCATATGCTTATTCATCTTTAGTTTTTCTCCATAAATTGCCTATTCACGTCTTTACAGCTAACATTTTTTTGGTGTATAATATGTGTTTGGTACCATATAAGGGCTTTATATTTTCTATCTCATTTAATTCTCATAACAACTCTGTGAAGCAAGTAGTATTATTAGCTCCCTTATTATCAAGACTGAAACTGTGATTTAGAAAGCTTTAATAACTCTCCCAATGTCATATGCATTTAATTAGCTGCTGAGCCATGACTCAAACCCTAGTCTCCTTGGCTCTCAAACTTCTGTGCTTATTCCAACACTGCACTGGGCTTCCCTGGAGGTTCAGCAGTAAAGAATCCACCTGCAATGCAGGAGACTCAGGAGACTCGGATTTGATCCCTGGATTGGGAAGATCCCCTGGAGAAGAAAACGACAACCCACTCCAGTATTCTTGCTTGTGAAATTCCATGGACAGAGGAGCCTGGCAGGCTGCAGTCTATAGGTTCACAGAGTCGTACACTGCTGAACACACACACATACTCTGCTAACAGAGGCATCTGGTATTGACTGATGTCTGGACAAGACAGTGTAGTCAGAGCCTATGAGAGGAGAAGCCCCAAGTCAACAGAAGCCACCGGGGACAGAGATGCAGAGAGACAGAGGCAGGAAGGAGTCTTGAGATTACTGCTGTTGATAGTGTTTATTGACATAACCACTTTGGAAAACAATTTGACAATATCTAGTAAAGCTGAAAATACATACTCTATCGTCCAGCAATTGATTTTCTGTCCACAAGCACTAAAGACACTGTCACACATGCATACAGGGATGTCATCGCATCAGTGCTTATAATGTGAAATTTTTTAAGAAAACAAAATGTTCATCAATAGAGGAATGAATATATTGTGATATAGTCACACACAATGGGAGGCAGTACAATTCTAAAAGAATGTGTTAGATCTATGTGTATTGACATGAAAATATCTACAAAACATAAAATAGATACACACAGTATAAAAGATTTATACAGATGCTGGAAACTCAAAACAATGCAACATTTATTTTTATAGACATACTTTTAAGTGGAAAAAGTATAAAAACATGGACTGGAAGGATATGAAGAAAATTCATGATGGGTGTTTTCTCTGAAAGGGAGGGTGGAGAATGGAAAAGAGATGAGAGAAGAAAGGAAGCTTTAGTTTCATGTGTATTGTTCTGTTTATTTTATTTAAAAATCTGAAGCAAGAAATGCAAAATGTTAGCATTTAAAAATACTGGATAGTGGTATATTAATGATAATTTATTTTCTGAACATTAAAATTTTCTAGGCATTTTGGAAAAAATATGTAAACAACAAAATAACCAAGTTTAGTCTATTAAAAATGGTGTTAACATGTAATGTTAATACCTTTGTCAAAGACACCACAAGAACATCTTTTCCAATAGCAATTCTACTGCTCTTGATGAAACTTTTCTACAGGGCAAGGCATCATACTGGCAGAAAGTAATCTTTGGCATTTGTTAGGTTCTTTCAAATTTCAAAAATGATATCCAGGCTATTTTGATGACTGTAGCTTATTGTACTGGAGAAAGAAATTAGAAATAAGTCACTTGGTATGTCTGGAATAATACATTTGTAGCCCCCTGTTCCCAGGGTCATCTTCTAGAAACCAGCATCTCTTACTTCTTCTACTGCCTCCATCATAGCTAGTTAGGCTGTTAGGACAATGAGGATCCATTCCTCTAGCAGGATTAGTCCTTGAGATGTTGCACTAAAGCATACCAATTGTGAGAATTAGATGTATGAGTCTTAGAAAATCTGATTGATCATGAGACATTGACCATGCCATGAAAACTGAGTACCAAAGTGTAACTGGGCAGGGCCCTATGGGGCCTTCCTAAGGCAGACTCTAGCTTTCCTTGGCATCCTCATATCAGCCTGAAGTTTGGACTCAGACTTCTCAATCTCATTCTTGCTAACATTCTAGGCCCTCCTACAACCTGTCCTTCTAAAGCTTGTTCCATAACCCAGCAGGACCCTATGGAGCCTTTCCAGGACAGACCCCTTCCCACATCCTCTGCTGTAGTTGCTCTCTCAGTCAGTTCAGTCACTCAGTTGTGTCAGACTCTTTGCAACCCCATGGACTGCAGCACACCAAGCCTTCCTGTCCATCACCAACTCCCAGAGTCTATGCAAACTCATGCCCATTGAGTTGGTGATGCCATCCAACCATCTCATCCTCTGTCATTCACTTCTCCTCCTGCCTTCAATCTTTCCCAGCATCAGGGTCTTTTCAAATAAGTCAGCTCTTTGCATCAGGTAGCCAAAGTATTGGAGTTTCAGCTTCAACATCAGTCCTTCCAATGAATATTCAGTACTGATCTCCTTTAGGATGGACTGGTTGGGTCCCCTTGTAGTCCAAGGGACTCTCAAGAGTCTTCTCTAACACCAAAGTTCAAAAGCATCAATTCTTCAGCACTCAGCTTTCTATATAGTCCAACTCTCACATTCATACATGACTACTGGAAAAACTATGGCCTTGACTAGACGGACCTTTGTTGGCAAAGTAATGTCTCTGCTTTTTAATATGCTGTCTAGGTTGGTCATAACTTCTCTTCCAAGGAGTAAGTGTCTTTTAATTTCATGGCTGCAGTCACCATCTGCAGTGATTTGGGAACCCAGAAAAATAAAGTCTGACACTGTTTCCATTGTTTCCCCATCTATCTGCCATGAAGTGATGGGATCAGCTGCCATGATCTTCGTTTTCTGAATGTTGAGATTTAAGCCAACTTTTTCACTCTCCTCTTTCACTTTCATCAAGAGGCTCTTTAGTTCTTCTTTGCTTTCTGCCATAAGGGTGGTGTTATCTGCCTATCTGAGGTTATTGATATTTCTCCTGGCAATCTTGATTCCAGCTTGTGCTTCAGCCAGCCCAGCATTTCTCATGATGTACTCTGCATATAAGTTATATAAGCAGGGTGACAATATACAGCCTTGACGTACTCCTTTTCCTATTTGGAACCAGTCTATTGGTCCATGTCCAGTTCTAACTGTTGCTTCCTGACCTGCATATAGGTTTCTCAGGAGGCAGGTCAGGTGGTCTGGTATTCCCATCTCTTGAAGAATTTTCCACAGTTTGTTGTGATCCACACAGTCAAAGGCTTTGGCATAGTCAATAAAGCAGAAATAGATGTTTTTCTGGAACTCTCTTGCTTTTTCCATGATCCAGCAGATGTTGGCAATTTGAGCTCTGGTTCCTCTGCCTTTTCTAAAACCAGCTTGAACATCTGGAAGTTCATGGTTCATGTATTGCTGAAGCCTGGCTTGGGGAATTTTGAGCATTACTTTACTAGCGTGTGAAATGAGTGCAATTGAGTGGTAGTTTCCTCTCTAAAGTACCTAAATAACAATATCTGATGCACATTTCCTGAGTTGTTTTAAGGATGCAAAAACCCCCACCAAATGGAAGACGTTAACTACTTGATGATCATGAGCACATAGCCCTCAGACCTACTGGTGCCTAAGGATTGATAATGTTAACCCCTATGACACCTCCCTGTTATCTCACTATCAATCAATCAGAAAACTGTGCATGAACTGATCACTTAGGCTGCAACTTGCCTCCCTCACCTGGCCTTTAAAAATGCTTTCCTAAAACCCATTGAGGAGTTTGAGCCCTAGCTGCCCTGGACTTCTTGTTCGGTGCCTTGCAATGAACTCTGGACTTTCCTTCCTCACTACTTGGTGTCAGTAGATTGGCTTTGCAGTGCATGGGCCAGGACCCAAATGTGGTTGGGTAACACACTGAGTCTAGGTTGGACTCAGAAAGGGAAAACTAGCAAAAATTTTTAAGCATGGATATACCAGTAGCTTCTTAGTGTCCTTCCAACACCATGCACTCCCTCCCACCAGGTACGGCACACACTGACCTGTCTCATTTATAGGATCCATTCTTTGATATGTTGAGCTTGGTTATGCCCTCTGAAGACCACAACTTATTCAAAATTTATATAAACCTGGATCCAAGTTTTCTATTGGAAGCCTTCGAAAAAGTTACAAGTATTCTAAAGAATTACCTAAGAACACAAAAAAAAAAAAAAAAAGAAAAGAAAAGAAAAATCACTATTAAATATATGGTCACTCACAGCTATTTTATTTGAGGAGATGAAATTGGTGGTTGGTAGAAAACTTGAGATGATGGAAATTTGGTCCAGCAATTCAATTTCTACCCATGAAGCCTACAGACGCTGCCACAGTTGTCCCTGAAAATAGACTCATAAACTGAATTAGGTAGAGTGATCGATCTGTTTTGATGTTCTGGGACAGTTCATGTAACACAAAGATTATGTGTTTCTTGAAAGTTGAAAGTATCCACTGGTCAAAGTCCCAGGATTGAGAATCTTTGTATCTGAGGAAACAATCTATTGGTCAAGACTTCTTGAAAACTTGAAATGTTTGCATATGTTATTCTGAAATAATTATAAAAATGGATAGTCTCAGTTTTCCTCATTTCTAGTTATTTAAGCTATAGCTTTTAATTACGTCTAAGGAGTTTTGATGTTTATAAGGTTCTTTTGCATAATGAAGTCTTTATTCTTGAATTTACACTTTTATCCCCTCTTAATCAAATGAAGTACATCCTCAAGTAGTTTTCTCAATGAAGAATATTATTATTATTACCAACAATAATAAGCACTAACACTTTTAGAACTGGTAGATATGCCAGACACCCCTCTGAATGCTTTATGTGGATTATATCTTTTAAGATTCAAAATAACTCTAAATAACATTGAAATTCTATACAAGGCACTTAATATTATTACTGTCCCCACTGTGCAATTTACAAGCCCCTGAACATCTGAGAACATAAATAACAACAGGCCAGGGTATATAATTCTTGAGTCAGCCACATTCTTGACACAAGCAATCTAAATACAAATATCCCTATTGATTTTCATATTTAATGTGGCTGAGAGGAAGTCAAAGGTCAGCAGGATTTTTGTCCCTTGGCAGCAGCCTGTCTTACTGTTGTCCCCGGTGGTGGTGGCTTGTTTTGTTCTGTTTTCCTCATGCCACTTACTTATGGTGGCGGCATGATGCCCCTTCCCATGGTGCACTTTGTTTCCTAGAACAAAGGGAGCCCCTATGATCTGCATGTGTAGAGTGTTTTCCTTTCTGGAAAGTTTTCTCCAATTCTGCCTTGTTTATTGCTTCTGCTATACTATGTCAACTGCGGAGCTCTATTCTCTCTCTTCCACATCTAGTCTATTCTCTTTAAGCTTTCTCTGTAATAGAGAAGAGTTTTTTAAAGTTGTAATAAGCATTGCCATTTTAATTTTCCAGAAAGTCAGATCTGCTCCTCATTGCTTCCAATGGGACTTTAATTGTTCTATTGCAATTCTAGTATCCTTGGAATCCTCCCCTAACTCAGCCTGTTTCCTTTTTGGCACATATCTTTATTTAATCTCCTCATCCAAACTTGCTCTTTCCCAATGGCTTTCTGGTCCTATTTCAAGGAGACCGTGTCCTTATATCCCAATGAAAACATCAAGTAGCTTGTAGCACTTTGGATGCTTTCGGTTGCAAATAAGACAAAACCAATTTACACTGTAGCAAAGTATTTAAGGGACATTTTGGACAGAGCTCAGCTCCAGGCCTCAGCGCTTTGCTTGTTCTGCCCTCCTTCACATGTCAATTTGTTCATCAGGCTGGCTTTCCAAGATGCCTGCCAGAAGTGACCTGCACAATCCGTCCCAAGCATCCATGCAGAAAAAGAGCATCACTTCCTACACTTCAGTTCAGTTCAGTTCAGTCGCTCAGTCGTGTCTGACTCTTTGCAACCCCATGAATCGCAGCACGCCAGGCTTCCCTGTCCATCACCAACTCCCGGAGTTCACTCAGACTCACGTCCATCGAGTCAGTGATGCCATCCAGCCATCTCATCCTCTGTCATCCCCTTCTCCTCCTGCCCGCAATCCTTCCCAGCATCAGAGTCTTTTCCAATGAGTCAACTCTTCACATGAGGTGGCCAAAGTACTGGAGTTTCAGCTTCAGCATCATTCCTTCCAAAGAAATCCCAGGGCTGATCTCCTTCAGAATGGACTGATAGGATCTCCTTGCAGTCCAAGGGACTCTGAAGAGTCTTCTCTAACACCACAGTTCAAAAGCATCAATTCTTTGGGGCTCAGCTTTCTTCACAGTCCAACTGTCACATCCATACATGACCACTGGAAAAACCATAGCTTTGACTAGATGGACCTTTGTTGGCAAAGTAATGTCTCTGCTTTTCAATATGCTATCTAGGTTGGTCATAACTTTTCTTCCAAGGAGTAAGCGTCTTTTAATTTCATGGCTGCAGTCACCATCTGCAGTGATTTTGGAGCCCCAAAAAATAAAGTCTGACACTGTTTCCAGTGTTTCCCCATCTATTTGCCATGAAGTGATGGGACCAGATGCCATGATCTTCATTTTCTGAATGTTGAGCTTTAAGCCAACTTTTTCACTCTCCTCTTTCACTTTCATCAAGAGGCTTTTTAGTTCCTCTTCACTTTCTGCCATAAGGTTGGTGTCATCTGCATATCTGAGGTTATTGATATTGGTGTCATCTGCATATCTGAGGTTATTCCTACACTTAGTGAAAAAAAATTCTAAGCTTCACTCTGACTGGCCACCCTTGAACCAATCACCGTGTCTGAGGAAATGCGTGGCTTAGGTCTCTTAAAACAATCACTGTGAAAGGGGATGGTACCCCATCCTCTCCACCCCTGCACCCCCCAACCCCTTGCCAGGGAAGGGATTAACAGCCTGCAAAATAATCTGAGTATGGTTAGAAAGAGAAAGGAGAGAATTATCTAGAGTTTGTTGATATGCTTAGTTTTCTGCAGCATTTGGGGTTGTTTTTTGGAGAATCACAGGTAGCTCTTCTCTTTTTCTCACCACCCCCCCCCCCCACCCCACGTCATCCACTGTAAGAACTAGCAACAATAACTCCCAAACATTTCCTGAATCTGACCAGTTGCTACCATGGCTTCTGTTTCCTCTAATTCCAGCTACTGTCATCTCTCACCTAATCATGACCACAGTCATTTCAACACTCCATTCTTCACCAGGCAGTGAGAGTACGGTTTTAAAACAGTATCTGGGACTTCCCTGGTGGTCCTGTGGCTAAGGCTCCTTGCTTCCAATGCAGGGGCCCTGGGTTTGATCCCTGATCAGGGAACTGGATCACATGTGCTGCACAAAGATCAAAGATCCTGCATAAGACTAGGTGCAGCCAAATAAATAAATACATGTTTATTTAAAAAAAAATAGTATCAAAAATATCTACTGCATTAGGAATAAAATTTAATATATCAATGATAGCATACAAGATCCTAGCTAAAATGGACAGCTTTTCACTATATTCTAGCTACAACTGCTTTCCTCTGGTGCCAACTTGAATTCTACCTTGGGACCTTTGCACTGGTTATTCCCTGTATCACATGGGTCCTCCCCCCAGAAAGTTAGGGAGGCTTTTCCTGACCATTCCATATAAAATCATACCCACTTCATCACTTTACAATCGTCTTCTTTATGGCATCTCTCCCTTATTGAAATTTGTTTTGCCCCAACGTGGTAAAAGCTTCACGAGGGCAGGACCTTTTTCTATCTTGTTCAGTGCTGCGACAGCACCTGGCACATAGCAATCGCTCTACAAATCTCTGCAGAGTGAATGGGTAAATGACAGAGGACAGATTCTCTGAGAGGTTATTGGCTATGCAGAGACAAAGGTTCACCCTCTGTACTTCTGAAGTGTATTGATAATGGTGGTAGGTGAGTGGGGTAGGGGAGAGGGCAGCAGATTGTGGCTACATCTCGGAGAAGGATTCGTTATGTTCAGAATCACTCGGCAAGGCAGAAAAGACAGGTGGGCCAGAATCCAAGTCTCTTGAACACCATCATGTTTCTCTCCTGCAAGAGGGAATTGTCCCTAACATGACACGATCAGCATTTGTTCAAAAACAAGAGACAAAAGGCATTAGACAGGAACTATGATTCTTAGAGCTTGTTTTCCAAGAATGCATGAAATATATAAAAGAAATTGATATGAGGCTCTGTGGGGGAAAAAAATTGGTTACAAACAATTCATATAACAAGCCCTGGAAGGCTCATATATCTTCCTAGATTTATTAAATTTCATTTCAAAAGTTGGTTATAAATCAGCCAATAAAACCCCTTTTCAAACCGTCTCCAATATCCTCCATTGCTGTTATTCAGAAACTTAACTGCCATTTGCACAGAAGACATAACACTTTCCATGGCCTTCGACAGCCAATAACCTCAGCTGATTTAGACTCTCCATTTTGGCAGTGGACTTGAATGAGCCCCCAGACACTAACACCCAAAAGGCTGAGGGATGGATGGAGAACGTGGGAGGGCTTCCAAGAACTGGGGAAAGGCAGAGAGAGGAGAAAGCATTGCCAATACACGTGGAGAAGCATGGAGGGCAGCCCTCGGTGCCCCCAGACCTGCCCCACGCCCTGTGGTGAAGAAAAGGAAGCTTGCCCCTAGACAGATCTGGGCTGCACTCCCTGTGTGGCTACTTCATACAAGCATGTCTTGGCTGGATTAGCACATCGTTTTGAGCCTTTGTGTTATCATCTGAAATGGGTAGCATCACCTAAATCATTGTGTTGTTGGGAGCATTAAATGAGATCATGCATGTAAAGCACTTAGCTAAGTGCCTGGCACATGTAAGCCCTCAATAAATACAATTTCTCAGGAGCCTTCCTGTCAAATGCACATCTGCCGTCTCTCGGGACAGTCAGCTACTATGGCCCTGGATGAATTTATAGTAAAGCCTCATTAATCTGGACCTTACTCACTTAGAATTTACGATAATTCATCAGTGGTCTAAGTTAAAATTTACTTTTATAAGTGCTATTTAAAAAAAGTAACAGGGAAGTTTGAACGAATTTATGAGGGGACTGTTTAAGTTAATGAACCATTCACTCCTTCTTTAGAAATAGTCATTTACATACAAATAATGGATGTGCTAATTACAAATGATTCTTATCTACATAGGAGGAAAGTGGGCCCTTGATTTGAAGTATAATTCAAATTATTTAAAGTGTAAAAGTTGTTTAAAAACCTAGTTTATCAGATGATGCTAAGAAATTGATATGATTATAAGGTGATAGCAATGTTTTACCAATTTTTAATATAATTATCTTAATATTCAAGTATTGGCCATATTTAGGAGGAAGTCCTAATGAAGCTCTGTTCAAGTACATGTGGAATAAAGGAGGAAGGAAAGGATGCAGAAAAGGACATAATCCTTCCCTCCAGGCTCCCTCTCGTTGCCGGTGTCACGTGTTCTTTGCCATTAGAGGAACTCCGTTCTCACAATTACAATTTTTCAAGTAAATAATGACCACTTCTCCACTTCTTGAAACTCTATAGCACATTTTATTCTTATTCTGATAAAAACTGACATTTTTTTGTAACTCTCAGCTTTTATAAGAAAACAATTTATCATTCATCCTTTGAGCTAGAGTTGTTATGAATAAAGAAGATAGTGAATACAGTAAGCCCCTACATATGAACGAGTTCCATTCAGAAAGCATCTTTGGAAGTCCAATCTGTTTGTAAGTCCAATAAAGTTAACCTTGGTACCCAGCTAACACAATTGGCTATATAGTCCTGTACTTCAATAGGTTTATAATACTTTTCACATAAGTAATACATAAGAAACAAACAAACACAAAAAATAAGAAAAACATTTTAATTTTACAGTACAGTACCTTGAAAAGTACAGTAGCATACTACAACAGCTGGCATACAGGGGCTGGCATCAGGTGACCAGGCAAGAAGAGTTACTGACTGGAGGAAGGAGAGGAGGTGGGAGATGGTAGAGCTGAAGGAAGGTCAGTGATAAGAGACGGAGGACAAGCTGCAATTTCGCTCACGCCTGACATCGATGGAACACATGTTCGCATCTTTGAAAGTTCACAGCTTGAAGGTTCATATGTAGGGGACTTCCTGTATATATAAACACTGCTCATTTGAAAGCATTGATTTGGAATGAGAGAGCAGGAGTAAGGAAAATGATAACATGGTCAGTTGAAAGAAAACTTTCATTTTGAGAAAATACAATCCCGTGGCTTCTACCAACAAGTATTGAAAGGTAAAACAAATTCTAGTTTTCTTCTGACAGAAAGATAAGACACCTAGGAGTAGAGACTGTGGAAGACACAGCTCATTTCAACAATATTTTTAAACATAATAAACCTTTGATTAAGGAATTTCATCCTGGCTAAGATGATGTAATAGGATTGGATTTATCCTTTTGCTGAAACACTTTATAAAAACAACTAAATATATGAAACAACAGTTTTCAAGACAATAGACATCAGACAAAGAAGGACAATGATCCCTTAGAGATGAGAAACAAACCAGATAAGTCTTGGGATTGCCCTGGCTTCCTGCCTGAGATGCAGCCCATAGACACACCAGTGGGGAGTGGGAGGAATCCCAAAGGGATCCCAGAGGTGTTTCTGGAGCTTAGTGTCTGGGGAGGCAGAGGTAACTTAAGTTCAAGGGCAGAGTAGTAGAGAAGAGACAGTGGCACAGAGGGACCCTCGGAGATTGCAGAGGATCCCCTTCCAGTATATAGCTGAGCACTGAATACCCATGTGAAGAAACTACCCAAGGCTCATTCACTAAACTAAAGAGTTGGAGGGTTGCGGCGGGGTGGGGGGTGGGGGGGGTGGGAATTTAAGGAGGGATGAGGACAAGAGCTCACGAATAGGTCTCACCTGAAAAGCTATTCAACAAGGTAATCTGTGAATGTTACCAGACCCATGAGGCAGAATCACAGTCTAGAGGTTCTGGATTGTAACTGTTGACATTTAAGAGGATGATCAAGATGGTGTGACATATACACTGTTGATATTATGTGTAAAATGGATAACTAATGAGAACATATTATACAGCATAGGGAACTCTACTTAATGCACTATGGTGACCTGAATGGGAAGGAAGTCCAAAAGGGAGGGAATGTATGTATATGTATGGCTGATTCATTTTGTTGTACAGTAAAAACAAATACAACATTGTAAAACAACTCTATTTCATTAAAAATTAATAAAAAAATAAAAAGGTGGTGGGACAAAGGGGCAACTAAATAGATGATGCTGGGCATCTTCCCTTGGGATCTCTGGTGCTCTGTTGCTAGACTCTTTGTAGAATCACGAATGGTTACTTTAGGATTGCCCTGGGCTAAATACCTGGAAGCTTCTAATTCTTCAAATTGTTGTTCTGTCACTAAGTCATATCCAACCCTGTGACCTCATGGGCTGTAGTCTTCCTATATCTTACCCAGATCAATTCCTCTAAGCAATGGAGAATGATTACTCTCCCAGCACTCCCTTTTCTCTTCTGGTCAATTGCATCCCTCTCCTTCTATGACCTGGGGCCTGAGTGAGAGTAGCCATCTGCTTACATGAGCCCATAGAAAGTGGACTCTGGGTCCAGCCAAGCCGCTGTGCCAGCCTTAGACCAGAGAGACTCTTTAGGAGGTGCACACGTGGTCTAAGCCAAGATAATCAGAGCTCTTCCTTGGAATTTTATTTCACATTAGAACTGCGAGAAGAACTTCTTTCTTCTATGGTGGTAAACTTAGGATGATGGGAGCTTAGACATTGCAAGTTGCCACATCCTCAAGGAGGGCTTCACAGGTGGCCCTAGTGATAAAGAACCCACCTGACAATGCAGGAGACTAAGAGATGTGGGTTCGATCCCTGTCAGGAAAATCCCCTGGAGGAGGAAATGGCAACTCACTCCAGTACTCTTGCCTGGAGAATCCCAGGCAGAGGAGCCTTGCGGTCTACAGTCCATTGGGGTCACAGAGAGTTGAACACGACTGAAGTGACTTAGCACGTAGCATATCCTCAAGGAAAATGCTTTAATGATTAGAAAGAAAAGATAACACAGAAAGAAGCAGAAATGATAAATGGAGTGAAAATGTCCTTCAGGGGTTTAAGTTACTAGGTTTGGGCTTTCTTGATGTCAATATTATATGAGAACAAATTCCCCTTTGGCCTAACCTAATTCAACCTGGCTTTTTAAAATTGCATCAAAGAAGATACAAGGAACAAACTGTAATTTCTTATAGCTAATTTCTGGAGTAAGAGGGAATCATTTTTTTCTTTTTTTAAAAAATTTATTCTTTAATTTGAGGATAATTACTTTACAATGTTGTGTTGGCTTATGTCATACAACAAAGTGATTCAGCCATAATTACACACATATCACCTCCCTCTTGAGCCTCCCTCCCCTTCCCTCAATGGAGTCAGTAGCATCGACATGTGTATATCACCATGTACAAAATATATACTCGTGAGAAATTGCTATATAACACAAGGAGCCCAGCCTGGCACTCTATGATGACCTAGAGGAGAGAATACACTTAATCTTTGTTCCCCATGACAATTTCTTTAGATATTTGAAAATTAGTATTGTGTTTTTCCTAAGTTATGTAATTTTTTTCAAGAAAAATACTCTAATTCTTTCAGCTAGTCCTAATACCTAATATTCCAGTCCATTTTAGTTTGCTGATTCCTAGAATGTTGACATTCACTTTCACCATATCCTATTTGACCACTTCCAATTTGCCTTGATTCATGGACCTAACATTCCAGGTTCTTATGCAATATTGCTCTTTACAACATCGGACCTTGCTTCTATCACCAGTCACATCCACAACTGAGTATCGTTTTTGCTTTGGCTCCATCCCTTCATTCTTTCTGGAGTTATTTCTCCACTGATCTCCTGTAGCATATTGGGCACCTATAGACCTGGGGAGTTCCTCTTTCAGCATCCTATCATTTTGCCTTTTCATCCTGTTCTTGGGGTTCTCAAGGCAAGAATACTGATGCTTTTGATCTGTGGTGTTGGAGAAGACTCCTGAGAGTCCCTTGGACTGCAAGGAGATCCAACCAGTCCATCCTAAAGGAGATCAGTCCTGGGTGTTCATTGGAAGGACTGATGCTGAGGCTGAAACTCCAATACTTTGGCCACCTCATGCAAAGAGTTGACTCACTGGAAAAAAACCCTGATGCTGGGAGGGATTGGAGCAGGAGGAAAAGGGGAACGACAGAGGATGAGATGGCTGGACAGCATCACTGACTCGATGCACATGAATTTGGATGAACTCTGGGAGTTGGTGATGGACAGGGAGGCCTGGCGTGCTGTGATTCATGTGGTCGCAAAGAGTCAGACACAACTGAGCAACGGAACTGAACTGAATACCTAATATACCATGGTTTCCAGGTCCTTCCCTATGCTGGTTACTCCATTTTGGCTATTTTCTTGTTGCCCATGATCATCCTGAAATATGTAAACCTGGTAAGTAAGGTGCCCCCAACTTGGTCTTATCAGTGACTGAACCACACTCTGGGTACAAGTTCTTCTGTTAATATAAAATAAGACCAGGTTGATATTTTAGGCAATTGCATTAAAAGATGCTTACTCCTTGGAAGGAAAGTTATGACCAACCTAGATAGCATATTCAAAAGCAGAGACATTACTTTGCCAACAAAGGTCCGTCTAGTCAAGGCTATGGGTTTTCCTGTGGTCATGTATGGATGTGACAGTTGGACTATGAAGAAGGCTGAGTGCCGAAGAATTGATGCTTTTGAACTGTGGTGTTAGAGAAGACTCTTCAGAGTCCCTTGGACTGCAAGGAGATCCACCCAGTCCATTCTGAAGGAGATCAGCCCTGGGATTTCTTTGGAAGGAATGATGCTAAAGCTGAAACTCCAGTACTTTGGCCACCTCTTGTGAAGAGTTGACTCATTGGAAAAGACTCTGATGCTGGGAGGGATTGGGGGCAGGAGGAAAAGGGGACGACAGAGGATGAGATGGCTGGATGGCATCACTGACTCGATGGACGTGAGTCTGAGTGAACTCCGGGAGTTGGTGATGGACAGGGAAGCCTGGCGTGCTGCGATTCATGGGGTCACAAAGATTCGGACACGACTGAGCTGAACTGAACTGAACTGAAATTGAGATTATGATCTTTTTGAAAGTCCAGTGTTCACATGAATTACTGCAAAGCCAGTTATTCCCAATCCTTCAGTTGTGCAATACACTTTTAAATTAAAAACTTTATAGTTTTCCCTGTTCAGTTTCATCTCATTTTGTTACCTTTGCACTAAGACAATTAAAAATCTGATTCTTTGATCTTTAATATTAGCTATCATTCTAAATATGGTAGAACCAACCTTTCTTGTCTAGGATAATGGACAGAACTTTTAAGGTGCCATAGACATACTCTCTGCCTAGCCATATGAGCCTTTAAAAGGTAAACTCCAGATGGGCAGGGGTGACTAGTGTCTTCTCAGCATTCCAATGATAAAAACCAGAGCTGCCTGATCTTGTATTTAATCCTATCCACTATCTATTAAAATTCACTAAAGCTTGCTAAGCCTCATTTCCTTGAAAGCCTATCAGGTTTCGGTTTCATCAAAGTCAAGTGTATTTAATTAACACAATCCAATTCATTCTGGAAGTGGTCAGGTTTTCCGAAAGGTACTCAGTAGAGCCACTGGTATTTTTATAGGAATTAAGTGTATGATAAAATAGACAAAAATAAGCATGCTTTATACATGCCATTCCTACCACGTCTTTTGCATACAATTGAATAAATTACCTTTTGTTAGGAAACATTAATCCTCTTTGCTAAGCGGAGTAATTCTCGTCTCAGAGTCAGCCTGCTAAGGAGTGCCTTGGGAGTCAAACTTTAGTGATCTTGTAATGGCATAATGAGAAAGGGACATAGTCGTTTGGAGAGGAATGCCCATTTTGTGATGTCAAAATTTTGCCCTCTGGCCTGATCTGGGGCAATTAAATCCCTTACTGGCTTTCCCTCCCTGGTACTCCAAATTCTAAGATGAGCTCAGACATGTAGGTACAAGATTGCACGTAGGAAGCCCAGGTAGTTACAATCAAATTAGCCCAGCAGGACTTGGTCAGCAAGAACTGTGTAAGGAATTGGTGTGAATATTTCAGCCCCCAGGCTTCAAGAACTTTTCTGTAATAAGTTACCTAAGTAACTCGAAAAAGATATGTCCATGTCCTAATCACTGGAACTTGTGAAAGTCAACTTACAGGTTAAAAAGTCAAATGTTATCTTTTTCAAAAGGGTACTTTGTAGATGTAATTAAAGATCTTGACATGAGGAAATGATCCAGGATGGTCCAAGTAGGTCCTGAATCCAGTGATGGTATCCTTATAAGAGAAAAGCAGAAGGAGGTGGGATGCGGACACGAGAAGAGAAGACAGAGGAGAGGTGATGTGAAGATGAAGGTAGAGATACATGTGATGCAGCCACAAGCTAAGGAAAGCTGACAGCAGAAACTGGAAAAGTCAAGAGTGGATTCTCCCCTAGACCCTCCAGGGTAGCGAGGCTCTGTCAACACTTGCTCTCTGTCTCCTGACCTCCAGAACTGTGAGAGGATAGTTTCTGTTGTTTTATTTTTTCTTAAGATTTTTTTTTTAATGTGGACCATTTTTTTAAGTCTTTATTGAATTTCTTACAATATTGCTTCTGCTTTAGGTTTTAGTTTTTTAGCCCTTGGCATGTGGGGTCTTAGCTCCCCAACCAGGGATGGAACCTGCACCCCCTGCATTAGAAAGCAAAGTCTTAACCACTGGACCACCAGGGAAGTCCCTAATTTCTGTTGTTTTTTTTCTATTTTTTTTTTACTTTACAATATTGCATTGGTTTTGCCATACATCAACATGCATCCGCCACGGGTGTACACGTGTTCCCCATCCCGAACCCCCCTCCCACCTCCCTCCCCATACCATCCCTCTGGGTCATCCCAGTGCACCAGCCCCAAGCTTCCTGTATCCTGCACCAAATGTGCCCTAGATTGTGACAACAGCTTCAGGAAACTAATAGCATTCCCCTAAGGTGGCTGAGTAGTATCTGAGAAAATGTCAAAAGGTAGAATGGGGTGATGTTTCTATCATGTGTCTCCCAAAGTGTACATTTCATATTTCATACTCAGCCAAAGCTGCCCTCCCTGTTGCCAGCAAGATCAATGTGTTAAACTGGCCTTCACTCAGTGCTGAGATTTCAAAGGCTGTGCACAGCCATCCTCTGACTTAATGCCGCTCAGAGCTGTTAGCTGTGATGTTTATGTTAGCCAAGATTCGTATGGAAATAGATTTGGGGAGAGGATACAAGAGACCATTGAGGGGATTTCCCTAATTTAACTGGCTCTAGGAATGGAAGGAATGGGAGTGGCATGAACTAAGAGCTGGCCAACCAAGCGACCAGTTGCCTAGAACTCCAATCAATAAGGGCTCTTAAAACATAAGTTGAATTAGTTGGAAATACAGGGACATTTGGGGCTCCCCAGGTGGCTCAGTGGTAAAGAATCTGCCTGCCAAGCAGGAGACAAGCATTTAATCCCTGGGTCAGGATCCCTGGAGAAGGAAATAGCAACCCACTCCGTGATTCTTGCTTAGAAAATCTCATGGACAGAGCAGCCTGGCAGCCTACAGTGCATGGCATTGTAAAGAGTTGGACATAACTTAGCAACTAAACAACAACATAACTCAGGTTTTTCACACCAAACTCCGATCATATATGCTGAAATGTACATGTGTTCCTCTCACAAGAATAGACAAATTCATTGAGAAGAAATATAGAAAGCCCTTTTTCTCTTAGATGTGCTTGTCTGTTTCTTTTTCAATGCATTCAAGCAAATGCAGCCTAGGTCAACATTTTTTTCTTTTAATTTCAGCACACGCTTTTTGTATTTCAAAAGTTCTTTCCTATTTTCTGACCCTCCTGTCTCATAACACTCAATTCCTTTTTCTATGGATGTAATATTGCCTTGACTTTGAGCAACACTTATAAGTTTTGAAGCTTTGATCATTTTGTTTTATTTCATAGAGACTTTTCTACCTTTCGAAGAATCTTTATTTTCTCCAAGATCTTTAATTTTCTGCTTCTTTTCATTTTCCTTCAGTTGCAGGTTTTTCTCAAGGGCTTGTAGTAATTAACATGGTAGATTGTGTTTTCCAAAGATGGCTGCAATAATATCCTGCACCTTACATGCTTTTCTACAACATAATCCACTCCTCCCATCAATCTGGATCTGAATCTGGATCTGGGAACACTTTGTGATAGCTTTGACCAATAGAGTAAGGCTCAAGTGCTCTGTGACAGTTCTGAGTACACCCTTAACTGGTTCAGCACCTTCTGCTTTCTTTCTCTTGGAAACAAGCCTCCAGGGAATATATGTGGTTACCCTGAGACTGCCATGCTGTAGAAGGCCAAACCATAAACACACAGAGAGGAAAGCCATGGAGAAGCAAATCACTAGGCACGTAAGCAGGAAGCCATCTCTTGGACACTCAGCCCAATAGGAGCATCAGTTGACTCCAGTCCCATGTGTCACTTGATTTCAATGATATGAAAAACTTCAGGGGAGAACTGCCTATGTGAACCCAGACAATGTAGAGAAGCAGGAGAAATAAAAAATAAGCCACTGAATTCTGGAGTGGTTTGTCAGGCAGCAATAGATCACCACACTTAGTTTCTCATTCATATTTAAAATGTGGCAAGATGAAGACTGAAAGCATCTGGGCTGGGAATATTGAGCTGATGGCCTTCAACCTAAAGGTATTGATTGGACCTTATCTTTGAGAGCATCAATATATAATGTGGAGAGCTTAGCTCTAGAGTACCAACACCCATACACAGCAGTTGCCCTAGGTCTTCTCCTAGTGTTCTTTAGAAAAGAACCTCATAACTTTTTTCTCTTGGCCTGAGATGAAGGGCCTGCTGCAGTCTTCTCTTTGAGTAGGTGAAGATGAAGGAAGGAAGAGACCGGATGTGTAAATTATTCCATACATACACCTCAACTCTGCCTCCAGCTGCCATATCTGCTACTTGGCAAAACTCAGTCCTAAGACTCTGGGACACTGAAGGGCAGACATCCTCCCTTCTAAACAATAGTCACTTGGGCGGATTGTCTCAGCTTCGTCTTCTCACTTCTACTGCTTTTCAGTGTGACTTTTGGCGGGGTGGGGGCCTGGGTTTTGCATCTTCCAGAAGTGTGTTGAGTTCTGTCTCTCGTTAATGGATCATCTCCAACTCTCTGTTTTATTCTTTCTTACATGTGATGGAGGTGGTTGGGTGCAGGAGTGGGGTTATTCATTGTTTTATTCTTTAAAATCATTTTAAATTTGGTTTTAGATCATTTAAAATTTAGATTAGAATAGATGTGTTTATGTCTACATCCTAGAATCTATGTTTTGTCTAAATTTAAAACATTTTAATATGTCTCCTAAGAAGTTTTTTGGCTTGAATAGTTGAAAATAATTTTTTTAACTAGAGACCAAAAAATAGAAAAAAGGTTTTGATTCTACTTCTTGTTTGGATATAGAACTTTGCAAGAGTCTCCCTTTCAGCCCAACCACCAAAACAGCCCAGGTGATATATGAAACCATAGATTTAAAAAGTCCACAAGAGGAGAACACAAAGAAACCCAAATAAAGTAAATTCCAGAATACTAGGAATCCCTTAAAGAAAAGAAGAGGTTTGCTGCTGTTCTCATCCCTGGTGAAACTTCAGGAGGCAAAGAAATCCATCATGGTGGGGTAAGGAGAACTCAGAAGGAAAGACTAAAGAACTTGTTAAGGCCATGTGTGCACAAGCATGAGAGATTGGAATCCTTAAGAGCCACAGAGCAAGGCCCTCCCACTGCTAATTGTACAGGTCTTCACAAAGCACTTGCAGATGGTACGCCAGAAAGAAGGGCCAAAGGCAGTTGAGAGAGATCCACCGTAAGACAGATGAGACCACCACTAAATGTAAGGCATTCGCCATTTGAAATTATGGGGAAGAAGAAAATAAAAGGGCTGAGAGAAATGCAACAAAAACATTCTAAGCACTCAGGCTTTTTTTAAAATTATTATTAAAGGATAATTGCTTTACAGAATTGTGTTGGTTTCTGCCAAACATCAACATGAATCAGCCATAGGTGAACATATGTGCCCTCCCTCTTGAATCTCCCTCCCATTCTCAGGCTGAAGGGAAGGAGAAGGGTTGAAACAACCAGCATTTTGGGTACTCCAGACTGTAACCTAAGGGAGACTGGAACAAAGAAAAGCAAAAAAGAAAAAAAAGTTAAGGCTTCAACTACCACAGACTAGGCAAGAGGCAGAATTTCTGAAAGAAACCCCTTTATTCATTCTAGGTCTTTGCAAAAGGTTGGGACTCTGCCTAAGAAGACCCAGGAGTGAAACAGCAGGACTGATAAAGATATCCCCAGGCTCAGAAAAACGAGGGTTAAACTCAGGAGGAAAGAGAATACCTCAGAGACCCAAAAGACAGGCAGTTGGTTTGTAAACCAAGGAGAGATTTTGCACAGTTCAGAAAGCTTTTATTAGTTCTTAGAGCTCAGGGACTATTGAAGAATATGTCCTAATTTCATCCTCAAAATATTTGAAGTCAGTGATGAATTGAATCAAACCAAAACCACAACGAAGACCCGATCCAGTTCAACTGCAGATCTGGTGGTCTGACATAAAACAGGGTATGCCTTTCCCTGAAGTCAAACATTATTTGTCAAGTTTCTGCTTTGTTTTCATGCAAAATGTCCAGAAAATTTTTTTTAAACTCACAAAAGAAAAAAAAAAAGAAAAATGATACCCTTGGTTAAGAGAGTAAATAGTGGTCATGGAAGCAGAGAGAGAGATGACCCAGAGGACAGAGAGGGATTTTAAAATAACTCTGATAAAAATGCTAGTAAATCTAGTGTAAAAGGTGGATAAGATGGATGAAAAGATGGTACATTTTCAGTAGAAGCATGGGAACTATAAAATAGACTAAAGTAAAAGCAAGAGAAATGATAAATAATATTAATTAAAAAAAGAGATCATTAGATGGGCTTAACAGAAGAATAAACACAAACAAGGAAGGGATTGTGAACTAGAAGACAAATTAAAATAAATTATACAAACTGCATCGAACCTGATGCTTGGGGCTGGTGCACTGGGACGACCCAGAGGGATGGTACTTGGAGGGAGAGAGGTCAGGATGGGGAACATGTGTATACCCATGGCGGATTCATGTTGATGTATGGCAAAACCAATACAATATTGTAAAATAATTAGCCTCCAATTAAAATAAATAAATTTATATTTAAAAAAAGAAATTATGCAAACTGAAATATAAACACGCACACACACAAAAAAAAAGTAGAGGGAAAAAGCAAAAAGGAGCATTCAAGATCAGTGGAGCAATGTCAATAGTCTAATATGTGTAAAGGGACTATAAGAAGGAAAGGAAAGAGAAACAAATATTTGAAGAAATAATGTCTGTGAACATGTACTTGGGAAAACTGACCTATATCAATGAACTCTGAGATACACACTATTAATGATATTAGAAAAACTATTTTAAGCCTACAAGGAACAAAGAATGTTATACTTTTTATTAGCCTTGTGTGAAGTCTCCTCAAAGACAATCTTCATCCAACAAATAGATGACTGGAGAGTTGAGCAAAATGACTGATGGTGAACATTGAATATATTTAAGTATAGAACTAAAGCTAAAACACAGGCTTCCCTGGTGGCTCAGACAGTAAAGAGTCTGCCTGCAATACAGGAGACCCAAGTTTGACCCCTGGGTGGGGAAGATCCCCTGGAGAAGGGCATGACAACCCACTCCAGTATTCTTGCCTGGAAAATCCCATGGACAGAGGAGCCTGGCAGGGTACAACTCATGGGATTGCAAAGAGTCAGACATGACTGAGCAACTAACACACACAAGCACACACACAAAGCTAAAACAATGATGAAGACAAGAGTGGAAGAATAGTATGTATATGTTATAGATTCCAAACAAGAAGAAAAAACAAATAATGAAAATGGAGAGAAAGGGAAAAGAAAATGAGGGAAACAGAATAAACTCATTGATTGACATATAAACATTAAGTAGGAGACAGAGTATTTAAATATTATAAACTCAGCAGTAGTAGCCCATGAAAGAAAAAAGGGAACTGCTGGCATTATAATTTATTGGTATAAAGGTAAATTGTTGAACAAATAAAGTGAAACTTTCTAAATACCAAAGGAATTACAAAACAAAGAAAAAATGTCACATAGAGAAAAATGTTGAATCAGTGAGAAGACATACCAATCTATTTTTTAATGGACGAAAGTATTAACAAATATTTTGAAAAAAAAAAAAAAAACCAAACAACCAATATACATATGAAGAGAGGTACAACCATAGTAAACGACCTATATAAATGCTTCAGAATGACTAAAATTTGAAAATGAGTGGTACAAAATGTTGAAGAGACTGAGGAGTAAATTAAAATTGTGTACACTGAAGATTGGTGTGTAAATTGGTACAACTACTTTGAAAAGCTGTGTAAGCAGTGTCTACTAAACCTGACCTGGCAATTAGGCTCTTGGAATGTATGTACCCGACAGAAATGTGCACATATTGGCATGAACAAGCATATTTATAGTAGCTTTACTTAGACTGAAACTGGAAGCAATACAAATATCTATCAACTGTAGAACACCTAAGCAAAGGGTAGCATAGTCACAAAAGGGAACATATTACAGTCACAACGCATAGCTAAAAGTAGTCCTCACTGAGACATAAATTTTGGGCACAAAGGGGGCTAAGTGGTAAAGGATCTGCCTGCCAATGACAGGGGTTTGATCCCTGGTCTGGGAAAATCACATATGCCATGGGGCAACTAAGCCAGTGCACCAAAACTGCGGAGCCTGTGCTCTAGAGCTCAGGAACTCCAACTACTGAGCCCATGTGCTGCAACTATAGAAGCCCACGTGCCGCACAGCCTGTGCTCCACCAGAGAAGCCACTGCAATGAGAAGCCCACGCAGCACAACGAGAGAACAGCCCCCATCTGCTACAACGAGAGAAAAGTCCATACAACAATGAAGGCCCAGCACAGCCAAAAATTAAAAAAAAAAAAAAAAACAACTCATTTTGAGCCAAAAGGCCAGACATAAAAGACTACAAACTGTATCAGTTCATTTATGTGAAGTTCTAAAGTAAACAACACTAATTTATAGAACTAGAAGCAGAATTGGAGAAGGCAATGGCACCCCACTCCAGTACTCTTGCCTGGAAAATCCCATGGACAGAGGAGCCTGGGAGGCTGCAGTCCATGGGGTCGCTAAGAGTCGGACACGACTGAGCGACTTCACGTTCACTTTTCACTTTCATGCATTGGAGAAGGAAATGGCAACCCACTCCAGTGTTCTTGCCTGGAGAATCCCAGGGACGGTGGAGCCTGATGGGCTGCCATCTACGGGGTCGCACAGAGTCAGACACGACTGAAGCGACTTAGCAGCAGCAGCAGCAGCAGCAGCAGCAGAAGCAGAATTGGAGAGATATTGGCTACCAAACAATACTCTGAATGCTTCTAGGGTGCAAGTAGTAGCTTACATATTGATCTACATAGTAGTTACCAGGATTTGTCCACTTCTAAAATTCAGTCATGTAAAATATATCTGTATATTTCTGAATTCAATTAAACGTTATTTTTAAAATCAAGACTGAAAATAAATAAATGAAATGCCCAGACTCAAATGGCAAGAAAAAGAACAATAAATTAAACAAAAATAATGCAGAAAGAAGAAACTAGTAATGATAAAACCAGAAATTTTTGAGGTAGAAAGCAGAGAAAGCAATAAATAAACAAAAATACTTCTTGCTTGAAAAAAAAATCAATGTAATGGACAAACCGCTACCTAATCTAATCAATAAAAAGGAATAAAGCACAAATATAACAACTAATGATTAAAATGTGGAACTAACCATAGAAACAGAGGAAGTAAAACTGAGAGTGGCAAATAAACTGAAAAGTTAAGTAAAGAGGATAAACTCACAGGACAAGGCAATGTACCAAATTTGGCCTCAGTAAAAATAGAAAGCCTACATGAACTAATGTCCATAAAAATTAAAAAAAAAAAAGATTTTACAGGTGAACTCTACCAAGCTTTCAAAGATCAAAAAATCTGAATGCCACTTAAATTGTTTCAGAGCATAAGAAAAAAATCATTGGCTCAGACTGAATGTGTCTTCCCAAAATTCACCTCTTGAAATTCTAATTCCTAAGTGAAGGTGTTAGGGGATGGGACTACTGTTAGGTGATAAGGTCATAGGGGCAGAGCCTTATCAAATGGGATTAGTGCCCTCATAAAAGAGACAACAGAGAGCTCCCTTGTAGCCCTTTTCTGCCATGTTAGAACACAACGAGAGGATGGCTATCTATCAATCAGGAAGCAGGCCTTCCCCAGATACCAAATCTGCCAACACCAGAACTGTAAGAAAAAAATTCTGTTGTTTATAAGCCATCCAGTCTATAGAATTTTTTTTATATCAGCCTTACAGAACTAAGATAACATCCAAATTCTTTTTATAAAGCAAATATAACATTTCTACCAAAATCTGGTAAAGACAGTACTCCCACAAAATTACAAACCAATGTCAAACACATACTGATGTGGAAAAACCTAAATAACATATTAGCAAACAGAATTAAGGAATACATTAAAAATAAAAAGAGAGAATATATCATGACCAAATAGAATTTATTCTAGTAAGGCAAGAATAGATCAATATTAAGAAATCTGTATAATTTAACATATTAATAGAGGCAAATAGAAAATGAGTATGATTTTCTATAAAAATCTTACAAATGCCTTTAGGTAAAATTCCAAGCACAATCCTGGTAAGGGTTGATGAACCTTTTCTTAACAAAATTTACAAATGCTTTTCTCAGTCCTGAGACTAGATTCTTAGTGTGGAACTACCAGAGGTATTGCCTTGAATGTCAGCATCAAGGCAAGCTTGCCCCCTATGAATTAAAGACATTAGGTAATACAATCAGGTGTGTGAAAACCTTTAGAGTTGAAGAATTAGAACTAGAAATGAATGAAGAACAAGAACTGAAAATACCTGTGTCTTTTTGTGTGTTAATCACCTGAAAGTGTATGTCAAAGGACAATCAACACAAAAAATAACATACTTCACTAAGATATCAAGACATTAAAATAGCACACAAATCAACAGTGTTCATGTATACAATCAATTCAAATGTATAATAAAGGAACATAATCAACTCACAAAAGCAATGGAAGAAGTCAGGAATTAGGTTTAACATAAAATGTGCAAAATGTGTATAAAGAAAATTTGAAAAGAGTCCTGAAATCACAAAAATAGACTTAAACAGTGGAGATGTCACTTTTCTTGGATAGTGTGGTGGATAGAATAGTTACCTCCCAAAGATGTTCATGTCCAAATTCCCAGAGCAGGTGATAGGTTACTTGATGTGGAAAAAGGAACTTCATAGATGTGATCACACCAAAGATATAGAGATAGGGAGATTATCCTGGCATATCTGGGTGGGTCCAACGTAATCATAAGAGCCCCTCTAAGATAGAGGCACTTTAATGAAAAGGACATCTTTTTTGGGTGTTAGTTCTAGAAGGTCTTGTAGGTCTCCATAGAACCGTTCAACTTCAGCTTCTTCAACATTACTGGTCAGGGTATAGACTTGGATTACTGTGATATTGAATGGTTTGCCTTGGAAACGAACAGAGATCATTCTGTCATTTTTGAGATTGCATCCAAGTACTGCATTTTGGACTCTTTTGTTGACTATGATGGCTACTCCATTTCTTCCAAGGGATTCTTGCCACAGTAATAGATAAAATGGTCATCTGACTTAAATTCACTCATTCCAGTCCATTTTAGTTCGCTGATTCCTAAAACTTCCATGTTCATTCTTGCCATTTCCTGTTTGACCACTTCGAAAAAAGATATCCTTTTCATTATAGGAGACTGCAATGCAAAAGTAGGAAATCAAGAAATACCTGGAGAAACAGGCAAATTTGGCCTTGGAGAACAGAATGAAGCAGAATAAAGGCTAACAGACTTTTGCCAAGAGAACACTGATCATAGGAAACACCCTCTTCCAACAACACAATAGAAGACTCTACACATGGACATCACCAGATGGTCAATACCAAAATCAGATTGATTATATTCTTTGCAACTGAAAATGGAGAAGTTTTATACAGTCAGTTAAAAGAAGACAGGGAGCTAACTGGCTCAGATCATGAACTCCTTATTGCCAAATTCAGACTTAAATTGAAGAAAGTAGGGAAAACCACACTAGACCACTTAGGTATGAGCTAAATCAAATCACTTATGATTATACAGTGGAAGTGACAAATATATTCAAGGAATTAGATCTGATAGACAGAGTGCCTGAAGAACTATGGACAGAGGTTTATGACATTGTAGAGGAGGCAAGGATCAAGACCATCCCCAAGAAAAAGAAATGCAAAAAGGCAAAATGGTTGTCTGAGGAGGCCTTACAAATAGCTGTGAAAAGAAGAGAAGTGAAAGGCAAAGGAGAAAAGGAAAGATATACCCATTTGAATGCAGAGTTCCAAAGAATAGCAAGGAGAAATAAGAAAGACTTCCTCAGTGATTAATGCAAAGCAAGAGAGGAAAACAACAGAATGGGAAAGACTAGAGATCTCTTCAAGAAAATTAGAGATACCAAGGGAACATTTCATGCAAAGATGGGCACAATGAAGGACAGAAATGGTATGGACCTAACAGAAGCAGAAGATATTAAGAAGAGGTGGCAAGAATACACAGAAGAACTGTACAAAAAAGATCTTCATGACCCAGATAATCACAATGGTGTGATCACTTACCTAGAGCCAGACATCCTGGAATGTGAAATCAAGTGGGCCTTAGGTAGCATCATGATGAACAAAGCTAGAGGAGGTGATGAAATTCCAGTTGAGCTATTTCAAATCCTAAAAGATGATGCTGTGAAAGTGCTGCATTGAATATGCCAGCAAATTTGGAAAACTCAGCAGCCACAGGACTGGAAAAGGTCAGTTTTCATTCCAATCCCAAAGAAAGGCAATACCAAAGAATGCTCAAACACAATTGCACACATCTCACATGCTAGCAAAGTAATACTCAAAATTCTCCAAGCTAGGCTTCAACAGTATGAGAACATAGAACTTCCAGCTGTTCAAGCTGGATTTAGAAAAGGCAGAGATCAAATAGCCAAAATCCATTGGATCACTGAGAATGCAAGAGAGTTCCAGAAAAACATATACTTCTGCTTTATTGACTATGCCAAAGCCTTTGACTGTGTGGATCACAACAAACTGTGGAAAATTCCTAAAGAGATGGGAATGCCAGACCACGTCACCTGCTTCTTGAGAAATCTGTATGCGGGTCAGGAAGCAACAGTTAGAACCGGACATGGAAAAACAGATTGCTTCCAAATTGGGAAAGGAATATGTCAAGGCTGTATATTGTCACCCTGCTTATTTAACTTCTATGCAGAGTATATCATGAGAAACGCTGGGCTGGATGAAGCACAAGCTGGAATCAAGTTTTCTGGGAGAGATATCAATAACCTCAGATATGCAGATGACACCACCCTCATGGCAGAAAGCGAAGAAGAACTAAAGAGCCTCTTGATGAAAGTGAAAGAGGAGAGTGAAAAAGTTGGCTTAAAAGTCAACATTCAGAAAACTAAGATCATGGCATCTGGTTCCATCACTTCATGGCAAATAGATGAGGAAACAGTGAGAACAGTGACAGACTTTAATATTTTGGGTCAAAATCACTGCAGATGGTGACTGCAGCCATAATTAAAAGACGCTTGCTCCTTGGAAGAAAAGTTATGACCAACCTAGATAGCATATTCAAAAGCAGAGACATTACTTTGCCAACAAAGGTCCGTTTTATCAAGCCTATGGTTTTTCCAGTAGTCATGGATGGATGTGAGAGTTGGACTATAAAGAAAACTGAGCACTGAAGAATTGATGCTTTTGAACTGTGGTGTTGGAGAAGACTCTCGAGAGTCCCTTGGACTGCAAGTAGATTCCAACCAGTCTATACTAAAAGAAATCAGTCCTGAATATTCATTGGAAGGACTGATGTTGAAGCTGAAACTCCAATACTTTGGCCACCTGATGTGAAGAGCTGACTCAATGGAATAGACTCTGATGCTGAGAAAGATTGAAGGCAGGAGGAGAAAGGGACGACAGAGGATGAGATGGTTGGATGGCATCACTGACTCAACAGACATTTGTTTGAGTAAACTCCGGGAGTTGGTGATGGACAGGGAGACCTGGCATGCTTCAGTCCATAGGGTTGCAAAGAGTTGGACACGACTGAGCGACTGAACTGCATTGAAGATAGAGGCCAGAGGATCAGAGTCAGAGAAGGTAATATGACCACAAATGAAGAGTGGAAATGGGATCTAAAGCTGCTATACCGCTGGCTTTGAGGATGGAGGAAGACCACAAGCCAAGGAAGATGGAAAGGCAAAGAAACAGATTCTCTCCTAAATCTCCAGAAGTAACAGTCTTGTGACATTTTGGTTTTAGCACAGTGAGACTGACTTAGGAATTTTGAAACGTAGAATCATAAGATGATATATTTGTGTTGTTTTAAGCTACTGAGTTTGTGATCATTTTTATAGCAATTTTTCATAAGAAAACTAATAAAGACTTAATGACTCAACAGTAGTAGAAATACTAATTCCACCATATTAACATACATTTAAAATGATCCCAATAAAAATATCATTAAATTTTTATTTTTTGGAATTAGACAACTTGCGTCCAACTTATTCACTTCATATATATGTGAATAACTGAAAAAAGCAGCAAGAGGAAGCCAGCCATGCCAGAAACTGAAACATACTATAAAGTCACAGTAATGAAAACATTGTGGAAATGGATTGCATAGCAAACAGACCAAGAGAAATAAATAGCACATCAAGAAATAGACCCTAAATAAAATAAATTTAAAAATAAATAAAAGTTATATTTCAAAAAAAGAAATAGACCCAAGTTCATCTAGAAAATTAGTACATGAAAAAGATTTCATTCAAATGACTGGGATAAAAATTATTTTTTAATAAATGATAACAGAACATCTAGTATTTATTCCTCAAAGCATGTATAAAATGAACTCTAAATGAATCAAAGTTCTAAATTTAACCTCTTTAAGAACTAATAGAAAATAAGGGTGAACTCCTTTATAACCTAAATGTGGAGAAAGACTCCCTAAACTATAACTCAGAATCCAGATAAAATAAATTCACCTACTACATCAAAGAGTTTTTGCCTGAGCAAAATGAGAAAGAAAAATCAATAAACAAATTTTAAACTAGTAAAAACAACTGCAAAACATATCATATGTAAAAAGTTAATCTCCCCAATATGTAAAATATTATTTAATTTCAAGCAAAAAATACCAAAAGTCTTCTTTAAAAAAAAAAAAAAGATTAGATATGAAGTGAAAGGCATGGACAGATAGTTCACAGGAAAAGATATACAAATGTCCTTTAAACATGAAAAATTGGTCAGATTCACTCAAATTAAAAAAAAAACTCAAAATAAAACTATATCAAGACACCTTTTCTCACCACCAGATTTCCAAGAATTCAAAACCTTGACAACATTCTGTTAGCAAAGCTGTTGGGAAACCAACAATCTCACATATAGCTGGTGGAATTGCAAAATAGTATAACCTAGTGATTGAGGCGGAGAAGGCAATGGCACCCCATTCCAGTACTCTTGCCTGGAAAATCCCATGGACAGAGGAGCCTGGTAGGTTGCAGTCCATGGGGTTGCAAAGAGTCGGACACAACTGAGCAACTTCACTTTGACTTTTCACTTTCATGCATTGGAGAAGGAAATGGCAACCCACTCCAGTGTTCTGGCCTGGAGAATCCCAGGGATGGGGGAGCTTGGTGGGCTGCCATCCACTGGGTTGCACAGAGTTGGACACAACTGAAGCGACTTAGCAGCAGCAGCAGCAGCAGTGATTGAGGAATTCACAGTATCAAAAAGAATTGCATATTTCTTAACCCTTTGACTCTGTAATACTATTTCTAAGATTTTATCCTTAAGATAAAACTTAAGATTCACTATTTAGGTGATGGATGTTAGCTTAACTTATTGTGGTCATTGTTTTGAAAATGTTTCATCTCTCAAATCATTATGCTGTACACCTTAATATGATGTTATCTGTCAATTAGATCTCAGTAAACTTCGGAGGAAAATACACCTCCAGAATTTATATGAACTTTTGGTTCCCACTCTGACGTGTAAGAAGCTTGAAAATATCACTTTCATCCCCACAATAAGAAAAAATGCTGAACAAACTGAAAATAAACAATTTTTCTTAGGTCCATCAAAGAACTGGGGTCAAAGGAGAAACAACTGCCCTGAAAACTGAACAGGAAAACACAGAGAACCATAGCCTACAGGGAGCAGAAACCAGTGCTGGAGCCAGCAACTGGTAGGAAATCAGTAGGAAAACAAACCACTAATTGCTGGGGAATGAATGTGCACTAGTTTGAGAAAAAAGTCTTAGAGGCCATCCATAAGGTTGGCTAAACTTTCCTGAGTTTTATCTCCAAGAGGCTCATTAGTTCTGAGTGTAAAGAAGTGGAGTATAATCCGCTTGTATTTCCAGGAAGGGAGGGGGAAATTAACCATTTAAAATACACGCAGTTGTTTTTCTTTTTCCTTAACAAAGCCCTGCCCTCAAGGAAAAATATTTTCTTGGAGCCTAATTGACAGGAGCTTCCCTGGTGGCTCAGAGGGTAAAGAATCCACCTACAATGCAGGAGATCTGGGGTCAATCCACAGGATGGTAAGATCCCCTGGGGAAGGGAATTCTATAGTAAAGTAATTTAGAAGCTGGGAGTAGAAGGATGTGCGCTCATCTTCTCCTGTGAGAACTCCAAAATTGCAACACGCTGCTGAACAACCATCGACAAGAGAGTGTTGGATACCACCAAAAAAAGATAACCCATATACAAGGGAAAAGGAGAAGCCCCAATAAGACAGTAGGAGGGGTGAAATCGCATTTAGAATCAAACCCCATACCTTCTTAGAGACACTTGGAGGGCTCAAATAAAACCTTGTGCACACCAGGACCCAGAGGTCCCACAGGGACTGAGCCAGACCTGTCTTTGAGTGTTTTTGAGTGTCTTTTGCAGAGGCATGGGTCAGCAGTGGCCTGCTAAGGGGACAGGGGCTCTGGCTGCAGCAGACTTGGGACACACAGCATGTGGCATAAGCCCTCATGGAGGAGGTCACCATTAGCCCCATCATAGACCTGCCAAGCAGACAACCCAAACTGCAGAACAATTATACCAAAGAAATCCTCATACTGTTAAGAAATTTCAAGGACCCACAATTGGATTTCCCAATCTGGGGATCCAGCAAAGGGACTAAGAACCCCAGGGAATTTGACTTTTTAGGCCAGTGGGATTTAATTACAGAATTTCCACAGGACTGGGGAAACAGACTCTCAGAGGACACAAACAAAACCCCGGGTGCACCAGGAGCCAGGAGAAAGGAACAGCGTCCCCACAAGAGACTGAGCCAGACTTGCTTGTGAGTGTCTAGGAGTTTCCAGTGGAGGCATGGGCCTCAGGACAAACAACAGGGAGGGAACACAGTCCCATGAATCAACAGAAAATTGGATTAAAGATTTACTGAGCATGGCCCCACCCATCAGAACAAGACCCAGATTCCCCCACAGTCTCTCCTATCAGGAAGCTTCCATCAGCCTCTTATCCTTATTCATCAGAGGGAAGAAAGAATGAAAACCACAGTCACAGAAAACTAACCAAACTGATCACATGGACCACAGCCTTGTCTAACTCAGTGAAATTATGAGTCATGCCATATAGGGCCACCCAAGATAGATAGGTCATGGTGGAGAGTCCCAATAAAACATGGTGCACTGGAGAAGGGAATGACAAACCACTTCAGTAGTCTTGCCTTTAGAACCCCATGAACAGTATGAAAAAGCAAAAAGATATCATACTGAAAGATGAACTCCCACTAGGTGCCCAATATGCTACTGGAGAAGAATGGAGAAATAACTCCAGAAAGAATGAAGAAACAGAGCCAAAGCAAAAACAATGCCCAGTTGTGGATGTGACTGGTGATGGAAGTAAAGTCTGATGCTGTAAAGAACAATATTGTATAGGATACTGGAATGTTAGGTCCATAAATCAAGGTAAATAGGAAGTGGTTAAAAAAGGAGTTGGCAAGAATGAACATTGACATTTTAGGAATCGGTGAAACTAAAATGGACTGGAATGGGTGGATTTAATTCAGATGACCATTATATAAGAAATCCAATAGAAAAAATGAAAAATGGAGTATCCCTCATAGTCAACAAGAGTCCAAAATGCAGTACCTGGGTGCAATCTCAAAAATGACAAAGAATGATCTCTGTTTATTTCCAAGGAAAATAGTTCAATATCACAGTAATCCAAGTCTATGTCCCAACCACTAATGCTGAAGAAGCTGAATGGTTCTATGATTACCTACAAGACCTTCTAGAACTAACACCAAAAAGATGTCCTTTTCATCACAGAGGACTGCAATGCAAAAATAGGAAGTCAAGAGATACATGGAGTAACAGGCAAATTTGGCCTTTGAGTACAAAATGAAGCATGGCAAAGGCTAACAGACTTTTGCCAAGAGAACACACTGATCATAGCAAACACTCTCTTCCAACAACACAAGAGAAGACTCTACACATGGACATCACCAGATGGTCAACACTGAAATCAGATTGATTATATTCTTTGCAGCCAAAGTTGGAGAAGCTCTATACAGTCAGCAAAAACAAGACCAGGAGCTGACTGTGGCTCAGATCATGAGCCACTTATTGCCAAATTCAGACTTAAATTGAAGAAAGTAGGGAAAACCACTAGACCATTCAGGTCTGACTTAAATCAAATCCTTTACAATTATACAGTGGAAGTGACAAATAGATTCAAGGGATTACATCTGAAGCTCCTTATTGCCAAATTCAGACTTAAATTGAAGAAAGTGGGGAAAAACATTAGACCATTCAGGTATGACTTAAATCAAATCCTTTACAATTATACAGCAGAAGTGACAAATAGATTCAAGAGATTACATCTGATAGAATGCCTGAAGAAATATGGACAGAGTTTCATGATACTGTGCAAGAGGCACTGATCAAGACCATCCCAAGAAAAAGAAATGGGAAAAAGGAAAAATGATTGTCCAAGGAGACCTTACAAATATTTGAGAAAAGAAGAGAGGTGAAAGGCAAAGGAGAAAAGAAAGGATATACCTGTCTAAATGCACAGTTCCAAAGAACAGCAAGGAGAGATAAAAAAGCCTTCCTCAGTGATCAATACAAAGAAATAGAGGAAAACAATAGGATGGGAAAGACTAGAGATCTCTTCAAGGAAATTAGAGATACCAAGGGAACATTTCATGCAAAGATGGGCATAATAAAGGACAGTAACCGTATGGACCTAAGAGAAGCAGAACATATTAAGAAAAGGTGGCAAGAATACACAGAAAAATTATACAAAAAAGATCTTAATGACCTGGATAAACAAGATGGTGGTTATCTACAGCCAGAAAGCCTGGAGTGTGAAGTCAAGTGGGCCTTAGGAATCATCACTACGAACAAAGCTAGTGGAGGTGATGGAATTCCAGGCAAGCTATTTCCAGTCCTAAAAGTTGATGCTGTTAAAGTGATGCACTCAATATACCAGTAATTCTGGAAAACTCAGCAGTGACCACAGGACTGGAAAAGGTCAGTTTTCATTCCAATCCCAAAGAAAGACAATGCCAAAGAATGTTCAGACTACTGCACAACTACACTCATCTCACATGCTAGCAAAGTAATCTCAAAATTCTCCAAGCCAGGCTTCAACAGTATGAGAACAGAGAACTTCCAGCTGTTCAAGTTGGATTTAGAAAAGGCAGAGGAACCAGAGATCAAATTGTCAACATCCACTGGATCATCAAAATAGCAAGAGAGTTCCAGAAAAATATCTACTTCTGCTTTATTGACTAAATAAAGTCAATGAATATTTCCCTGGTGGCTCAGACAGTAAAGAGTCTGCCTATAATGCAGGAGACCTGGGTTCAATCCCTGGGTTGTGAAGATCTCCTAGAGAAGGAAATGGCAGCCCACTCCAGTATTCTTGCCTGGAAAATCCCATGGACGGAGGAGCCTGGTAGGCTACAGTCCATGGGGTCGCAAAGAGTTGGACATGACTGAACAACTTCACTTTCTGCTTTTTGACTATGCCAAAGCCTTTGACTGTGTGGATCACAAAAACCATGGAAATTTCTTTAAGAGTTGGGAGCACCAAACCACCTCACCTGCCTCCTGAGAAATCTGTATGCAGGTCAGGAGACAACAGTTAGAACTGGACATAGAACAACAGACTGGTTCCAAATTGGGATAGGAGTAAGTCAAGGCTGTATACTGTCACTCTGCTTATTTATCCTATATGCAGAGTACATCATGCGAAATGCTGGGCTGGATGAGCACAAGCAGGAATCAAGATTGTTAGGAGAAATATCAATAACCTTAGATATGCAGATGACACCACCCTTATGGCATAAAGTGAAGAAGAACTAAAGAGCCTCTTGATGAAAATGAAAGAGGAGAGTGAAAAAGCTGGCTTAAAACTCCACATTCAAAAAACTAAGATCATGGCACTCAGTCACATCACTTCATGGCAAATAGATGGGGAAACAGTGGAAACAGTGACAGACTTTAATTTTTTGGGCTCCCAAATCACTGCAGATGGTGACTGCAGCCATGAAATTAAAAGATGTTTGCTCTTTGGAAGAAAAGCTGTGACAAACCTAGACAGCATATTAAAAAAGCAGAGACATTACTTTGCCAACAATGTCCATCTAATCAAAGCTATGGTTTTTCCAATAGTCATGTATGGATATGAGAGTTGAACCATAAAGAAAGCTGAGAGCCAAAGAATTGATGCTTTTGAACTGTGATGTTGGAGAAGATGCTTGAAAGTCCCTTGGACTGCAAGGAAATCAAACCAATCAATCTTAAAGGAAACCAGTCCTGAATATTCATTGGAAGGACTGATGCTGAGGCTGAAGCTCCAATAACTTTGGCCACCTGATGCAAGGAACTGATTCATTTGAAAAGACCCTGATGCTGAGAAAGATTGAAGGCAGGAGGAGAAGTGGACCACAGAGGATGAGATGGTTGGATGGCATCATCGACTTGATGGACGTGAGTTTGAGCAAGCTCTGGGAATTGGTGATGGACGTGGAAGCTTGGCGTGCTGCAGTCCATGGGGTTGCAAAGAGTTAGACATGACTGAGCTGAACTGTACTGAATTGACAGGAAGTAAGGGAAGTGCCCAAATTCAGCCTCCTCTGTCCTTCATGTTCTACCTAAATGTAGGGAAAAGAGAATAAACTGAGAAACACTTATGAAGGTCCCAGCCTTGGGCAACAACTCACTAAAAGACTGAGACCTTATCATAGGATTATAGAAAAATTTCCCTCTTTCCCTTCCACCTCTTCACCACTCCATCAATAGGGCTACCATATAACATCAGGGGAATAAAACTGGAAGAACAGAAAGTCTCTGATATTGTTTAAGAATAAGTCTCTAGGGAAACCCAAAGACAACGGAGGAGATAAAAGTAGGACACCAGGGGAAGCTTTAGCCTTTGACACCCACAGCCACAGCAAATAGTAAACACAGCCTAACCTTTAGCCTGATAAACATAAAACCTCATACTAATGGACTGTTTATATCAGTTCCTTTTACTTAATAGAGGATGCCCAACTTTCAACAACAATAGAAAAGAATGAGAAAAGGGAAAAGCTTGCTAAAAAGCAAAGCACACCCTCTGAAGAGACAGAGCAAGCATCAGAACCAGACTCAAATATGGCAGATTTTGGAATTAATCAACCAGGAAGCTAAAATAACTATGATTAATACGTTAACAGCTCTAAAGGAAAAAGTGGACCACATGTAAGAACAGATGGGCCGCGTAAGCAGAGAGATGGAAACTCTTAAGAAAGAATCAAAAGGAAATGCTAGAAATCAACAACACAGTAAAAGAAATGAAGAATGCCTTTGATGGGATCCTCAGTAGACTGGACACAGCTAAGGAGAGACTCAGTGATCTTGAATATATTCCACCAGAAACTTCCCAAATGGAAAGATAAAATATTAAAAAGGAAAAAAAAAAAACAAGAACAGAATAAGCCCAGAACTATGGGGAGACAATTACTAAAGTATAACATATGCATGATGAGAATGCCAGGAGAAGAAACAGAGAAAGGAACAGAAGACATACACCTCCACAAATACAAAACAACATATGAACATGGCCACTCACTGAAGCACTATATGTAGCAGCAAAATATTGGAAGCAACCAAAATGTCGATCTAAAAGACTGGATAAATAAACTATGATTTATCCCTTGTTGGTGCAGTCCTACATAGCAGTAAGAAAAAAAGGGAAAATCTCCATGAGCTGATATGGAGAGAGTTCTGGAATATGTTGTTATACTTTTAATTAAAAAATAATTTAGATTTTATTTAAAAAGCACAAACATATATATTTAAATAATTTATATCTTTATATAATTATATATTATTCATAGCATCAGTTCAGTTCAGTCGCTCAGTCGTGTCCGACTCTTTGCGACCCCATGAATTGCAGCACTCCAGGCCTCCCTGTCCATCAGCAACTCCCGGAGTTTACCCAAACTCATGTCCATCAAGTCGATGATGCCATCCAGCCATCTCATCCTCTGTCGTCCCCTTCTCCTCCTACCCCCAATCCCTCCCAGCATCAGGGTCTTTTCCAATGAGTTAACTCTTCGCATGAGGTGGCCAAAGTATTGGAGTTTCAGCCTCAGCATCAGTCCTTCCAATAAACACCCAGGACTGATCTCCTTTAGGATGGATTGGTTGGACCTCCTTGCAGTCCAAGGGACTCTCAAGAGTCTTCTCCAACACCACAGTTCAAAAGCATCAATTCTTCGGCGCTCAGCTTTCTTCACAGTCCAACTCTTACATCCATACATGGCCACTGGAAAAACCATAGCCTTGACTAGATGGACCTTTGTTGGCAAAGTAACATCCCTGCTTTTGAATATGCTATCTAGGTTGGTCATAACTTTCATTCCAAGAAGTAAGCATCTTTTAATTTCATGGCTGAAGTCACCATCTGCAGTGATTTTGGAGCCCCAAAAAATAAAGTCTGACACTGTTTCCATGGTTTCCCCATCTATTTGCCATAAAGTGATGGGACCAGATGCCATGATCTTCATTTT
This sequence comes from Bos indicus x Bos taurus, assembly GCF_003369695.1. NCBI lineage: Eukaryota > Metazoa > Chordata > Mammalia > Artiodactyla > Bovidae > Bos > Bos indicus x Bos taurus. The sequence goes on along the minus strand of NC_040090.1, from coordinate 58,738,298 downwards.
CTGAATGTTGAGCTTTAAGCCAACCTTTTCACTCTCCTCTTTCACTTTCATCAAGAGGCTTTTTAGTTCCTCTTCACTTTCTGCCATAAGGGTGGTGTCATCTGCATATCTGAGGTTATTGATATTTCTCCTGACAATCTTGATTCCAGCTTGTGCTTCTTCCAGCCCAGTGTTTCTCATGATGTACTCTGCATATAAGTTAAATAAACTATAGGTATACAAATAGATACAGATACTAGGATATTATTTTTTGTAACAAAAAGGGCTGATTTTTGCAAAAAGAAAGACAATAAAAATGAATTAGAAATAAATAAAAGTTGTTATCTTCCTGGGTGAGTGAGAAAGGGGAGGAAAAGTTGGGAACGGAATTAAGCCTTTGCTAAATGCGACTTCTGCATGATTTTGACTATTGAGCCATGTAACACTTTTGCATTCAAAAGTAAAATAACATCCAAAAAAAAAAAAGATGAAAAAACTGGATACTCCAAGTGAATGCAAACAGGAATGGATAAATCTAACAAAACGTTGGAAACAACCTAATTGTGTGCCCACAAAAGATTGGATTAAAAAATTGTGATTTATCCTGTCATAGTATAGCACTATTTAGCAGTAACATGACCATGTACAGAAAAAAGAATTTTTGAAATAGCTCTGGAACATAGCACTTTGGTTGTATACACCTTGTGGAATATATTGTAAGATTTTTAAAGAAGCAAAAATACCTGAACATTATTTCATAAGTTTGCTATTAGAGGTGGTGTTGGTATAGTAAGTTTGAAACTCTTTATTGTGCATAGTGAATATACAAATGAATAAATATAGCTATGTTTTGGGGAATGAGGTTCTTACTGTGGACAAGAGAATCACATATGGAATAAGGGAAAGGGGGTGATGTTTCATATCCACTGTAGATATCAATATAAACTTACAATTTTGTTCTGTCCACTGAAAGGGCCTAAAGAAATGACACTCGGCATATTAAATGATATCCTCAGAGAAGTTTCATTTCCATGCCTAGTTCTCTACTCCATTCCCACCCACTTCCCATAAGTGATCATTTCCTTTTGTTTCTGATTCATCCTTATTTAGTTTCTTTTTGCAAAATAAGCAAAGACACATATAAGTACACAAAATATTCTCCTTTCTTACACAGAAGGTGGCATATAATAAAACTTCATGCCCAGAACTTGACTTTTAAATACCAGTCCTCACTAAAAGAAACTACTTCTTCTCAAAGAAATGACCAATTCCAGATCTGAGGTGTAAAAGTTACAAAGTGAACTTAGAACACTCTTTGTGCTAGAAAGCAAAGGAGACAAAGACTTAAGAGGATATATACAAAGGACATAGGAGCAGGCTTGAAAGAGCTCTGATTAGAAAAATGTTGGATAATTTGAACATCAAAATTACTAGTGAAGGTAATAGGCCTTAATACACTGAATTTAAAAATCCATAAATTCAGAGTGATACTCAAAAAAGAGATAGAAAAGGTGAAGAAGGTGAAGAATAAAGTTCTTTATGGAAGCATGCCATCTAAGAAAAACAGAAAGGATGAGAATTAGAAAAATCAGGATTTTGCAGTCATTGATATAATAATTGCTTCTCACAAGGATTGTCAGTGGATGCTAAAACCACTGAGTTAAAGGTTATTGGGGCACAGCATATTTACAAGACTTCAAAGTCTCACTTACTCCTCAACCCCCACCCTCACACCTCAGTTTTACTTCTTATGTATAAAGCTAATGAACTACCTCTAAAATAAAAAAGATCTGGAACACACCACCTTACCCAAATGATCAAATTTAGAAACACCAATAGTAAAACTATCTGATGTTATATGCCTCCTTATGTGATGCATGCAAAGTACAAAACATCAATCATGCAGTATTTTTGTTAAATATATATTAAATATATATGCACATATATATTCAATATATATCTATCACAGAAACAGTGACAGACTTTATTTTCTTGTGCTCCAAAATCACTGCAGATGGTAACTTCAGCCATGAAATTAAAATATGCTTGCTCCTTGAAAGAAAAATTATGACAAACCTAAAAAGCATATTAAAAATCAGAGACATTACTTTGCCAACAAAGGTCCATCTAGTCAAAGCTACAGCTTTTCCAGTAGTCATGTATGGAAGTGAGAGTTGGACCATAAAGAAAGCTGAGTGCCAAAGAAATGATGCTTTTGAACTGTGGTGTTGGAGAAGACTCTTGGGAGCCCCTTGGACTGCAAGGAGATCCAACCAGTCAATCCTAAAGGAAATCAGTCCTGAATATTCATTGGAAGGACTGATGCTGAAGCTGAAGCTCCAATACTTTGGCCACCTGATGCAAAGAGCCAATTCATTAGAAAAGACCCTGATGCTGGGAAAGATTGAGGGCAGGAGGAGAAGGGGAAGACAGAGGATAAGATGGTTGGATGGCATCACCAACTTAATGGACATGAGTTTGAGCAAGCTCTGAGAGATGGGATGGATAGGGAAGCCTGGCATGCTGCAGTGCACGGGGTCACAAAAGTTGGACATGACTGAGTGGCTGAACGATGATGACAGTGCATACACACACACACACACACACACATATTCTTGCTAAATATATAGATTGAAAATGTATATATATACTAAACTATATATATATATATATATATGTATATATATATATATATATACACACTCAACGCAAGTCTCAGCATGAGGAAATAATCATACAAATCCAGATTGAGACACTCTACCAAAAAACTAGCTTAAATTCTTTAAATTGTTAATGTCAAAATACACATATATGCACACAGAGGTGGGGGAGTGTTCTAGATGAAAAAAGACTGAGGACAAAGGATAACCACATTCAGAACCTGATCCCTGATTGGATTTGGTATTGGGGAAGGAGCAACAGCTCCAATGGAATTGTCCAGATCAATTAGAGTAAGTTGAAAATGTGCTATATATCAAATAGTATTCTTGTATTAACATAAAATCTTTTGGGTATAATAATGGTGTTGTGGTCATATACGAAAACAGTCTTATTCTTAGAAGAATCGTGCTGATAGTTTAGCAATGAAATGTCAAGTTGTCTGCAACGTACTTGCCAATGATTGAGAAATAAGAATATATGTGCATATAGTGAAAGACGCAGAGAGAGCTAAACAAAGCAAGAGTGAGAGGGAGAAAGCAAGTACAAAGATGGCAAAATATTAGCAACTGAGAAGTGTAATCTGAGTATATATTGACGTTCTTGCAATTTTCCCTAGATTGGAAATTTTTCAAAACAAAATCCTAAGAAAATATAGAAAAGTTAGAAATAGTTTGTATAGTTGTAAATGAGTAAAAACAGGAAATATAAATATATTGTATGCATGATTTACAACTATAACCATGTAAATTGCCTCTACTGTAAATAACTGAGTAGTGGAACTACAGCTAGGTATGATGGCAAAATTACAAAAATATTAAGAAAATAATAAAATGTTGCATGATTTTGAGTATTAAGAAAAAGTATACAATTTTAATAAAGGAAATTCAATTTTCTCTTATCTCCACTAATAAAACATTGAAAAATGTAAAAACTATCATTTGAGGCTTTTAGTTCAATACAGAGGATTTAATATATGCATTTATCTCTGCTCTTCTCCAGATTCCAGATTTATTTTATTTCAGTTTTTCAAATGAGCCTGTTGAGGTCTTAACCTAGAGAGGAAACTACAATAACAAAATTCTGAAAGCTAAAAAATGGATGGACAGGTAATGCTTGACTCAGCAGTTGAGAAGTCATTGCATCCCAAATCTTTGTGATGGGGGAAGCCACCAAGCAACTCCACTTATGCTGTAGAACCCATAAAAGAGGCTCAAAAAAGAGCAACACCAGGTATTTTGGGAAGTAGGGAGTGAGTATGGCTTAAAAAGAGGAGGAATGGCTACATGTCTATTTTAAAAAGTTGAATCTCTTTTGCAACTCTTATTAATAGAAGCCATGAGTCTGTCCCTTCCCCGTAAACTGGATGTTTATTCTCTGGAAACCATAAAACAGTCATGCTGAGGGTAAAAGTACCACACTGAAAACAGAGCAGTTAAACAAAAATTTGTATCAGACTATTGAGAACTAGCCTCCAACTTTCTTTTTCCAGTCACCTTCCCATAAGCTGGAAGCCAAGTATTTAACCACCAAACAGGGAATTTGAAGTCTATGCTAATACGAACAGGCCCCAAAGACATTTAAATATAGTGACACAGGGGTTCCCCTGTGCTATCATCCAACAGATCACACTAACAGAAGAATTATAGTTGACAAGTTCCACCATGTAAGCAAAGTGATCCAGGCCTAGATATAAGCAACCAAAGATCATGAACATCTGAGAAAATACTTAATGTGAAAAGAGGAGATCAAAAGAACAGATGGACAAGGAAGGGGATGACTAAGGAAACAACCCATTCAAGACTACAAACCTTAATTTAAAGAACTATCCTTAAGCTCCTCAGAAAAATAGCAAATGTATTGTATCCATGAGACAAGAATAGAATGCTAAAAGAAAGGAACATACAAAAAATTTTAAACTCAATAGAAGTAAAAGATACAATGGGGGGGGGGGGGGAGGAGCGGGTGGGGAACCAGAAATCAGAACACAAAGGCAAATAGAAAATAGGAAGGGAAAAATATAAGAAAACTGGAGAATTAATCCAGCATTCAGAAAATGGAGTTTCAAAGATGACAGAGGGCAGGAAATCATTAAGAGTAATTGAAGAAAAATTTCCAGAATTTAAGGTTTTGAATTTCCAATTAACATTCAAATCTCCTAGTATTTCTCTCAACTTAAAAAAATAAATAAGCTTAGCTCCACCTCCTCTACAGTCACCATCTCATTTCTCTCTATTTACAGTTAAACTATTTGAAAGAGCTGATTTAACAAGCTCTGATTTCTCCTTGCTTATCTTCCCTTGGGTGCACCCAATCAGAGCTTTGGCTCCACAGCTCTACTGAAACTGATTTTTCTCAAGAACAGCCATGACTTTCAAGTTGCTCAATCCAATGGCCAACTTTCTAGGTTTTACCACCCACTCCAGAGAAGGCAATGGCATCCCACTCCAGTACTCTTGCCTGGAAAATCCCATGGATGGAGGAGCCTGGTGGGCTGCAGTCCATGGGGTCGCAAAGAGTTGGACATGACAGAGTGACTTCACTTTCACTTTTCACGTTCATGCATTGGAGAAGGAAATGGCAACCCACTCCGGTGTTCTTGCCTGGAGAATCCCAGGGACGGGGGAGCCTGATGGACTGCTGTCTGTGGGGTCGCACAGAGTCGGACACGACTGAAGTGACTTAGCAGCAGTAGCAGTAGCAGCCAGATCTGTGACTCCTCAAATCTTGCCTGACTCTTCTAATGACACCTTCCTCTTTGCTGTTGCTCAGAAAAAAGAAATGGTCTTCAATTTCTTATCATTTAATTGTAATCAACTGAATCAATTTCCCTACCCCTCAGAATTCCTTTCCCATCTTCCCCATGTTATTGTTCTCCATAGCATTTTTTTTTCAGTGTTACAGCTCCATTTTATTTAGAAGATAGCAAGAGGGAGAGAGGGAGAGAGGGAGAGAGAGAGAGAGAGAGAGAAAGAAAAGAGCGCACGCACGCGGGAGAGAGAGTCCAAGAGAAAGCGCTTTGGCTCCTCCTTTTATATGTTTTTTCTTCCACCTGGGCCTGCCCTATGCAAATTGGGCTTAGCCAGGAGTGCTGTTTGTTCTGCCTGAAGTTTTCACTCTGGTCCTCGGACCTTCCTTGTCTTTTAGCACTGCCATTTTGGACTCCTTCTCCCTATTCTACCTACCTAACATTCCCCCCTCAAGAGATGGGAGGCCCAGTTCTTTGGGAATAGGGGCGTCGAGGTCTTTCTGGCTACTTCCTGCTGAACTGGGGCAGCAAGGGGTATTGGGCCTCCCCCCTCTTGCTAGTCTCAAGCCTCAGAGTCCTTATAGCGGTGTCCAAGGGTGTGTGATATTTGCCGTGGTCAGCTGTAGTTTTAATATCTTTGTTGAACTGGCACTGCATGTTGTAGCTGGTTGACCTGGGCAGAGACAAAACAGGTTAGACAATTGATAGTACATGGAATAATCATAAGCATCATCAATATAGCATAACAAGGACTAGTAGAGACATTGGTCAACTTTAAATTCACATTGCCAGGATAGCTCAAGTCCCTCTTTGTTCAGGAATCAGAAGATCTATCTCCTGTCTGTCTTGGAGTACAGTCTCTGTCAAGCTGTGTTGGCTCCTTAGAGTTATCCTGAGAAATCTTATCCCCAGAAACCAGGTTTTAGGGGTGTTCATTAGAATGACACTCATTGGTAGTTCTGAATAGGTATCTGAGATCTCCCAGGAGCTCACAGGTGTATTGAGTGTCCTCTTCTGTTTTCTTCCATGGCTTGACTCGTGAGTAGTGAATCCAGGAGTCATGTCCTGGTACCTTTACTGCTGTGGGGGTAGAAAGTATTACAGGGTAGGGGCCCTTCCATGTGGGCTGGAGTTGAGCCTTTGGGGACCCATCTTTCCAGACTTTTATTAGGACTTGATTTCCTGGAGCATATAGTGGTGACTCTTTAGAATCTTTTGGGTCCTGGTTCATACCCCACAAGCGTATATCCTGTTGGAATTGCCCAATGGCCATGGTATAAGACTGGAGGGTCTGAACCTCTGGATCTAGGAAGAGGTCATTGACATAAACAAAAGGTCTCCCATATAGCATCTCATAAGGACTAAGACCATCCTGTTCCTTAGGGGCAATGCAGGTGTGGAGGAGAGCTATTGGTAAAGCCTCCTTCCATCCCAGGGAGGTCTCCTGGGTTATCTTTTTTATTGCTGATTTTAAGAATTGATTGGCTGTTTCTACTTTTCCTGAAGATTGAGGCCTCCAGGCACAATGGAGATAATAAGTAATGTCCAATGCTTTCGAGACTCTTTGGGTGACCTTAGAAGTAAATGATGTCCCATTGTCACTTTGTAATGACCTGGGCAGACCAAATCTTGGAATGATTTCATGGAGCAGTTTTTTTTACCACCTCCTTAGCCTTCTCAGTCCGGGTGGGAAAGCCTTCAAACCATCCTGTGAATGTATCTATCATGACTAATAGGTATTTATACCCTTGAGAAACTGGCATCTGGGTGAAGTCCATCTGCCAGTCCTCTCCTGGGTAGGCCTCTCCTAGGATGGGCTGGGCCAGCTGGGGTCTTCGAGCTCCTTGGGGGTTGTTTATTTGGCAAGTGGGACAAGAGGAGACCACCTGTCTTATAGTTGTTTGGAGGCCTGTTCCTCTGAAGGACCTTTCTAGTAATATTTGGAGGGCCTTTTCTCCTAAATGAGTAGTGGCATGTAAGGAGTTAACCAACTTCCATTGGAGGTTTCCAGGCAAAAAAAGGAGTCCCTCCTTTTGGAACCACCCCATATGATCTTCTTGAAAGCCCTCGCTCTTAGCTTTAAGAGTCTCACCTTCAGTATATGAAGGAGTTTCTGGCAAATTAGTCTGTGGAACTAAGGTGGCAATCCCTATTAGGTCATGGTTCTGTAATGCTGCTCTCCTAGCTGCCTGATCAGCTGCTTGGTTCCCTTGTGCCACTTCCCTGTTCCTTTTTTGGTGTCCTTTACAGTGGGAGACTGAAACCTCAGTAGGCAGATGGACTGCCTCCAAGAGTCGAAGAATCTGATCACCATATTTGATTGGGGACCCTCGGGTGGTCAAGTGGCCCCTTTCTTTCCAAACAGCCGCATGTGCATGTAGCACCAGAAAGGCATACTTGGAGTCAGTGTAAATGGCTATTCTTTTTCCTTTTCCCAGCTCTAAAGCTCGAGTCAGGGCTATGAGCTCAGCTAATTGGGCTGAAGTACCTGGTGGCAGAGGCTTAGCCTCTATGGTCTCAAAATTAGAGACTACTGCATACCCGGCTCTTCTTTTTCCATCCAAGACAAAGCTGCTTCCATCAGTGTGCCAGATTTCCTCAGGATTGGTCAGAGGATCTTCTGACAATCCCTCTCAGGGTTTTGTCCAGTGGTCCAAGGTTTCTAGACAAGAGTGAAAGGGGAGAGAGCCCTTGGGGGTAGGTAGGAGGGTGGCTGGGTTAAGAACCTCACAAGGGGATATAGTGAGGCCTGGATTTTCCATCAGCATTACTTGATATCTGAGGATTCTTTGATCAGACATCTATAAGTGGCCTCTCCCATTTAGGAGTTGTTTTACTTGGTGGCTGGTAAAAATAGTTAGTTTGCCCCCAAAGGAGAGTTTTAAAGCATCTTCTATCATGATTGCAATAGCTGCAAGATTTCGAAGGCAGGGAGGCCAACCTCAGGAAGTTGGATCGAGCCTCTTGGATAAGTAAGCTACAGGCTGAGGCTCAGATCCCAACCTTTGAGTTAACACTCCCAAGGCTATTCCCTCTCTTTCATGGACATAAAGTTGGAATGCTTTTTCTGGGTCTGGCAACCTCAAGGCAGGTGCCTGAGTTAAGGCCTGTTTTAGTGTAGCCTCTGCCTCCTTTTGAGGAGTTCCCCACATCAGTGGGATTGAATCATTTCGTCCCTTTAAGCTTTCATATAAGGGTGGGCAATTAGACCATAGTTGGGTATCCAGATTCTACAATAACCAGTTAGCCCCAGGAAAGCTCGCAATTGTTTTCGAGTCATGGGGGAGGGCAACTGGAGGATTCCTTGTACCCAATCAGAGGACAGCCTCCTGGACCCGTGTGTAATCTGAACTCCCAGGTAAGTGACCTTTGTCTCGACCATCTGTGCCTTAGCACAGGAGACTTTATATCCCCTTTCTGCCAAGAAGTTTAGAACCTGAATTGCATGTTGTTGGGTACTTTTTTCATCTGGAGAGCAGATTAGTAGGTCATCTACATATTGTAGTATTTTCCCATTAGGTCCCAGGTCTAGATCTAGGAGATCCCGGCCAAGGGCCTATCCAAACAGGTGGGGGCTGTCTCTGAACCCCTGAGGTAATACTGTCCAAGTCATCTGTTGGTGTTTTTCTCCTGGGGCCTCCCACTCAAAGGCAAAAAGGTATTGGGATTCTTTAGCTAGTGATATGCAAAAAAAAAAAAAAAAAATGCATCTTTGAGGTCCAAGACTAAACCATTTGGCACTGGGTGGGATTTCTCCCAAGATTACATAGGGATTGGGTACTGTGGGACGGAGGGGAACTACAGCTTTATTTATGATCCGGAGATCTTGAACCATTCACCAGGTTCTGTCTTTTTTCTTTACTGAGAGGATTGGGGTGTTACATGGTGAACTGGTAGGGACCAGTAGCCCACAAGCAAGGAATTTATTTATTAAAGGCTGTAGTCCCTCCCGAGCCTCTCTTTTGAGAGGATATTGTTTCCTGTTAGGAAACCGAGTGGGATCTCGGAGGACAATGATGACCGGTTCAGCTTGGTGGGCTCGTCCAGGAATCCCCTGCTCCCACACCTGGGGGTTAATCTTGTCTTCCCATAGTTTTTGGTCCCTCTCTATTGAAGGTGTAATGGGTTCTTCAGTAGTAACCAGGAGCTGTAGAGCTCTAGGGGCTGAAAAACTTCCCATCACAAGGGTGGTCCCCAGTTTAGTGAGTATATCTCTTCCCATAAGGGGGTAGGACACTCAGGGACCACCAGAAACTGGTGGGAAAATATTTGTCCATCCCAGCAACAAAGAAGTGCTCGGGTGAATCTTTCAGTAGTTGCTTTTCCTGTAGCACCCAAAATGGTACAGGTGTGGGAGGAGAAGGCTCTGGAGATCAAGACAGAGTAGGTAGCCCCTGTGTCAACCAAGAAATTCTCGGACCTACCTGCCACATCCAGTTACACCCTTGGCTCCAGCCCCATGATGGTTATCTGTGACAGGCGGGCTGGCTGGAGCGGGCCGCTTCAGTCCTCTTGAACCATCGTGAGGGTAGGCTTGGCACTTGACCTTGAGGCTCTTGGGTCCCGAGGGCAGAGTGCCACCCAATGTCCCAGTTGATGGCATTTGTGGCAAGCCATTCTAGGAGACTTGTCACGGTTTGGACACTCTTTGGCCCAATGCCCCACCTGTCTACAGATCAGGCATCTGTCTCGTGCCTTGTCCCTCAAGGACTCGGGGTTTGCCATAGGTCTTCTCTGGAGGGCGGCCAGCATCTGGGCATGCCTTGTCTCTTTCTTTCTCTCCTTTTCCTGGGCCTTGGCCTCCCTCTCCTGTTCTCTGTTATAAAAGATATTGGTGGCTGTCTGGACCATCTCATCTAAAGAGGCAGCAGGGCCCTGCTGTTGTAGTTGCTGTAACTTAATTCTGATATCTGATGCACATTGGGACAGGAATTTGTCCTTTAAAATCACCCGTCCCTCGTAAGAGTCTAAGTCCAGGTTGGTAAACTTTTGGAGGGCCTCTTTTAGCCTCTCCAGAAAGGCATGGGGTTCTCATTGGGCTCCTGAGTTATTGCTGAGGCCCGGGCATAGTAATTACTTTTTGCTGGGCTGCTTTCAGTCCTGCTTTCACACAGATTAGAAAATGATCTCTTTCCCAGATGTGCTCAGGGTCATTATAATTCCAGGTAGGATCGGAGGAGGGAACTGCAGTTTCCCCTACTGGGTATCTATCACTGGACATGTGGAGCCCTGTTGCATACCTCCAGGCTTCCTTTAAGACCCTGGTATGTTCAGGATCAGATACAGTTTGACTAAATATGACCATAATGTCTTTCCACGTCAAGTCAAAGGCCAAGGTAATATGTTGGAATGTATCTATATATTTGCCTGGGTCATCTGTATAACTTCCCAGGTCTTGTTTGATCTGCCTTAGTTCTAAGAGGGAGAAAGGCTTATGGACCCGGGTTGGTCCGAATTCTCCTCCAGTTTCAACTAAGGGACATACTCGAGCTGGCTTTTGTGGAGAAGGTGCTCCCAGATATGGGGGCACGTTTGGGTACGAGGAAGGAGCACCAGGCAACTCGGGAGCTGTGGGAGGTGAGCCTTCACGAGGGGGTTCCTTTTCTTGGTTGCCTGTGCCTAGCACCATTTGCCTAGTGGGCTCACTTTTAGGGCGTACTACAATCCCATACTTAAGACAGAGTTCTTTCCTATCTCTTAGTCGGAAGAAAATTTGGACATATCTCCATAGCATTTTCCATGATGTAGCATACCAGCTGTTTTACTGTTTTTATGATCTTTCCCTTTTGGTAGAATGGAAGCTCCCTGGGGGCTAGGAGTTTTCTCTGTTTTGTTCTCTTTTGTGTCACCAGCATAGAGAACAGTGCATAGAGCTTAGGGAGCACTCAATCAACATTTGGGGAATGAAGTATTGAATAAATGATTGCTCACTGAGTGCACAGCACAAAGGATGGAAGTATATCTATGCTAAAAGCATGATGAGGAGGAAAGGGAAAAACTTCCATAGAGAAAAAAACGGGTCATTTATAAAGGACAAAGAATCAGAATGGCATCATTGTTGTTGTTCAGTCACTAAGTCATGCCCTACTTTTTGTGATCCCATGGACTGCAGCATGCCAGGCTTCCTTTTCCTTCATTATCTCCCAGAGTCTGCTCAAATTCATGTCTACTGAGTCTGTGATGCCATCCAACCATCTCATCCTCTTCTGCCCTCTTCTCAGAAGGTAAATGCAATGGTGTAATTTCTTTAAAATTCCTAAAAAATTCCTTTCTAGAAATTTATACACAAACTGTCAATTAAATGTATATGTGCACTAAATACACTCACAGACATGCCTTAAGGCCTTGCTACCTGTTATCCTCTCTATGTGAAACACTCTTCCCCCTAATACCTTTATGGTTAATTGCTGCACCTCCTTTAAGTCTTTGTCAGCTTCTCAACAAGGCTACCCTGAGTACCTCTAACTCTTAGTGCCCCTGATCCCAATACTCCTCTAAGATCCAAACAAGAGGGTCTCTGACCTGGGTGCAGGTTTTGTAGGGCCTTTGGCATCACAAATACACACACACACACACACACACACACACACACATGCACACACACGCACACATGCACACACACACGCACACATGCAATTATTAAAGACTATATGCACACCTCTGTCAGTTGGAATCTGGCCCTCCAAGGTGGCCCAGCACTCTATCTGACTGTAAATGCCCATGGTCAAGATGAATACCATTCAGGCCCCAGAAAAATGCATTTCTCCATCTCTTTCTTGCTGTCCTTGACATAAAAGGAATCTGAATACATGAAGTTCTGTGGACAGGGCCACTGCCAGCATCAAAGAGGAAATGCTTTGGAGTTGAGGGAGGATTTGAGTTGCAGACACACTGAAACAAGAAACAAATTAATTAACTTGTCAAATCTTTTCTCTCAGATACCATGAATGCAGTTGATTCTTACATAAGAAAGCAGCATTTTCTAGCACAAGAGTCTGTTACTTTATTTGAATTTCAATTTTGTGGTTCTAAGGTACTCACAAACTCAAGAGATACCCACAGTAGTTGCATCTGACAGCTGAAGAACATTTTGCAAAATGAAATGATGCATACTGCTCTTAAATTGGTCTATATCTGCTGCTGCTGCGAAGTCGCTTCAGTCGTGTCCGACTCTGTGCGACCCCATAGACGGCAGCCCACCAGGCTCCCCCGTCCCTGGGATTCTCCAGGCAAGAACGCTGGAGTGGGTTGCCGTTTCCTTCTCCAATGCATGAAAGTGAAAAGGGAAAGTGAAATCGCTCAGTCATCCGACTCTTAGGGACCCCATGGACTACAGCCCACCAGGTTCCTCCATCCATGGGATTTTCCAGGTCTATATCTAGGTCTAGACAAAACATAAATCAAGTGTGATGCTAGTTAAAGGGTCTCATCTGGTCTCTTCCTTCAGGTTCCACAGATATTAGGAGCAGAACTGATTCTCTCTACCCTTCTCTACTTTTTCTTTCTCCTTTGCACTTACCACTTCATATGTTAATAATTGACATATTCATTATGTTTGCTTTTGCCATTAGCCTCTAGCCTGCTAGAATATAGGGTCCTCAAAGGCAAGAATCGTAGAATATTACTCACTGATGAGTCTCAATACCTTAAGTGCTCAACCCTTAAAACATATTTTTTTTGTAGAATTCTTAATAAGTGCTCAGTGAAATTGAATTTGTGTGTGAATGAATGGCTTAATTCTGTGTGTTTTCTTTCAAGAAGCGACTGGAACACGTGCACCCCTATACAAGGGCTACATCATGGCAAGACATAGAGTTCAGAACCCACGGATCGTATGTAAGATAGATTCAAAGGGCCTTTCCAGGCTGGTGAGGAAAGAAAAGCCCACCAACTCTGCAAAAGGCAGAAGGCTAACCAGTCCACACTGAAGCATCTCGCAAGACTCCCAGGAGATATGAAGATGAAACTGACTCAATGACTAAGATAGTGGAATATATCAAAAAGAAATGTATGCCACTGAGGAAGTACTTGACATTGAAGTATTTGACAATAACAGGTAAAAACAAACAGGCAAGACAATTATTAACTCCAGGGAAAAACACATCTGACAGAAGAGGAAAAGTTGGCACAGAGTATCATAAGACCTATAATAGTCATAATAAAGCAAGCTCAGAGCATCCGTGGGAGCATGTCATGGGGAGGAAGGCAACCAAACCTTCATATTCCATAAGGGAACTATGCTTAAAACGGAAAGCTCAGGAAGCAGTAATATAAGAAATGTATTTGGTGATCTGGAGATAAATACCCAAAGAATCGGCTAAGAGACTAGAGATTGTTTCCAGAAAGAGGGAAATGGAGGGGTTGGTGTGGGGGAGGATTTCAGTTTTTCATAATAAGCCTGGAGGAACAACTGTTTCTTTCAACTATATACATAGGAGACTTTGATTAAAAAAATGAAAACTGTTAAACACAAGCCAAGCAAATCACATGGGCATGTATAGACATATAGATGTACATGGATCAAGAGCAGGCGTGCGTGCCAACCACGGACAGCAGTTACTTTCCTGTTAGAGAAGGGAGTGAGATGTGGGCGTGGGAGGAAGGTGGATGGGGAGGAGGTGGATGACTCATGTTTTGCTCCATTTACTTCAATATTGTTTTTCATCTCAATGAGAACGCACTCATGAGAAATCAAACAAAAAGATACAATAGATGTGGGCAAAAAGAATGACATTTTGAAGAAGTATCAAGCTAACAGTTAATCTAGGGCAGCCTCTTATCTAACTGTAAGTTGAAATAGGAGACAGAAGAGGGAAAGAAGGAAGAATGTTCAGTGGATATTAGAAAATGAGAACTGGAGTTCTCCAGGGACTAGCACCTGGAAGAGGATTTTCAATCCTGAACAGAAACAGGAAACTTCTATAGAGGCACAGTACTTCTGCAGAGAGCCTGGTACTCAGGCTGTATTTTAGATGGAAACCAAAATCATTTCCTCCCAGGCAAATGCAACAGCAAAGCAACCTCCCTCCCCGCCCTATCCCAATCTCCAGAACTTAGGTTTGCCTCACTCTGTGGGTTGGGTTTTTTCTAAAGCAAGGAAAAAGTGCTTTCCTAGGAATAAGCTGTCTGACGTCTGCTTCCTGCCCTCTGGCCAGCCTCACAGATGGGCTACTCTGGCCGGCAGCCACCCAGCGCTGCCCTTGAGTGTTCTCAGCCCACTCGGCCCTGGCCTGCTCCCCTACCAGAGGCCCCCGGGAGCCGTAATGTCGTGGGCCATTACAGCAGAACATTGCCTCTGCTGCAGGGGCAGCTGGCTCGCCCCTGGAGAGCTGGGCCTTGGCAGATGTTACACCTCCCTCCCCACCCTCACCAATAAGCAAGGGGACAATGGCTCCTACTGGATAGGTCAGGGCCATCCGGCAGGACAGCAGGAGGCCCGAGAGGTGGTACCTTTGCCTAAAAGAACACTTCTTACAAAATGGTAGGTCAGAAAAGAGAACAAGATGATTTGTGGGTTTTGCCTGATTTTTGTTTGAGGTGGGGAGACAGAGGAGGAAAAGGAACTGTCAAATCACAACAAATTGTTATCCATCTAGGCCTGCATTAAGCCTTGCTAATTTCATGTATGGACTCAATCAACCCTAATTGAGAACTAGTGTCATAATAGCGAACATTTGTTGAACTATATACTGTCTCATGCTGAGTCTCCCTATCTGTTATCTCAGCTAATTATCACAAACTTATGAATTAGGATGTTGCGATCATCCTAATTTTATAGAAAAGGGCATGAGACTTGGGTTAAAATAACTGGCCCAAGATGACGGAGACTGAGTGCCAGGACTGCCCCATTTGTCCCTGGTTTTTGGATATATACCCTGCTGCTGCTGCTGCTAAGTCGCTTCAGTCGTGTCCGACTCTGTGCGACCCCACAGACGGCAGCCCACCAGGCCCCACCGTCCCTGGGATTCTCCAGGCAAGAACACTGGAGTGGGTTGCCATTTCCTCCTCCAATGCATGAAAGTGAAAAGTGAAAGTGAAGTCGCTCAGTCGTGTCCGACTCTCAGCGACCCCATAGACTGCAGCATACCAGGCTCCTCTGTCCATGGGATTTTCCAGGCAAGAGTACTGGAGTGGGGTGCCACCTCCCATACATTAGAAGCAAAGTTTTGAGCTAGACACTCTGTGTCAATTAGAAAAGCTTATGTTTACTTTAGACTGTTGTCTTTCCGGACCATTCGGGGTTGAGGACAATGATGGCTGGGGTTGGGGAAGAAGAAAGGCACTGGTCTGCTGATAGCCCAGGTGGACTTCGGGCCAAAGGATGAGTCCAGACTCTTCTCACTGGTGGAATAGGAAATCCATTAACTGCATGCCAGTCCCTCCTTGCTTTAGGAACCATGCCAGTCTGAGCACGTCAGAAGCTGGCCTTCAGCCCCCACAGCGGAGCAAGATAAGGGCAGGAAGAAGCAGTGGATGGGAAAGGTTGAAATGGTCAGGGAGGGAGAAGAGAGCCTTAGAGGGTTAGTCAGAGAAGGTTACCTGAGATGCTATCAGAGCCACTGAAAACTTTTGAGTAGGGCAGTCATGACTTAAATTGCTTTTGCCTATCAACTCTGCATGTATAGCATTTGTATGCAGAATGAACTGGAACAAGAAAAGATGGGAATTAAGGAAGAAGTTCAAAGGGTCATGAAGCCATTCTTCTAAGCCTTAAAAACCTCATGGCTATGAAAATCATGGAAATGACATTTAAAATGATCAAAACAACCTTGCAAAGGAAGGAGAACCCCAGCTTCCACCACCTTCTAAGAGATGCCCTCTGAACTACCTCCTTGCCAGCTTTCTTCTTCATTCTGTCACTCCTCCTGCAGGAGGGTTCTCCATTGACAGTGACCACAGAGGGGGCCAAAGGCCAAGGAGGATTTCTGTTCTGTGTGGATGGCTTTGCGATTGCCCAATGCCAGCAATACACATGCAGTTCTGTGTAGAGAGGAGTTTGCATTGAATTTGGTAGAAAGGAAACTCAAAAAAAACCTCTGTCGGAAATGACAGCTCTTGACAAGATGAAAGGAGGTGTCTTGCTCAGATCTTCACTTAAAACAATCTGGAGTTCCATTAGTATTCATGGAGGAGAGGCAGCGTGGAACAAGTGCAGCCCCATGAATAAAATTAAAACGGGTATTGACTCTCTGCGCAGAAGGAGGGTGGGAGGGGGCTGCTGGGAGCTGGCCGGGCTTCCATAGCCTTGATTCTTAGTAGCCAGATGGGACCCATTCAAGGCACTAGCATGTACATTTCAATCGGGCAATTTATCACTGTCAACAATTGCCCACAGCCAATCGCATCCACCTTCTGACTTTTCGGGAGTGAACTCGGCCTCGGGTACCTCCTTTGTTCTTCACGCCATCATGATGTGCACTCTGTCCAGGCGCTGCCTCCAGCTGGCTCCTGACTTGCAGCTCCATTCTATGTTTTGATTCTTACCTTGATCTTTGGGGTCCTTGCTGGAATTTTTTCTCACTAATTCTGATACCTGTCTCTTCTGTTTCACATGTTTTTCCCTCCCCATCCTGCCACCTGTTTTACTCCAGAGCACAGAATACCCAGGCCTGGTCTGTCCACTGAGCTCCAATCCCCAGCTCCAGCCCCACCTGCTTCAGGTAACTTAAGCTAAGACTTTCTGTACAAGTGAGCAGTAAGGTAGGATCATCTTCCCCAAGCTGTCCCTTGTAAAGCCTATCGAGCTGGCCCTGATCAACCTCAAGCATGTTACACCCACCTAAGAAGGATCAGAAAGGAAAAAGGAGATTTTTCCAGGAAAAAAAAAAAAAATGATGAAAAACTTCACTTGCCCTTTCTTGGCTGTCTTTCATGGTTCCTACGGTTAGGGTGACCTCGCTCTTTGGAGGCCTGCTATGTCCGCAGCACTTATTTGCAAGGCTGTGTGAGCCCTAGTTGTTTGCAGCTGCAATTCTAGACTCCAGAAGGTCCTCTGTTCAGAAAAGCACCTCCATCTGTCGCTGCCACCCGTAGGTTTCCCATTTCCTAGACCTGCCTGAGCAGCTGTCTCCAGTGAGCCGCAGACAGAATTTCTGCTCCAGAGAGTTCAAGCTGATCAGGACATTCCTGAGTGCGAAGTCCAGCACTGGGACATGGCCGGGGGCTGTGAGCACTGGGAGCCTGGGAGAAAACAAGCGTCACTTGGCAGGAGCCCAGCCCCACTCCAGAGGGACCTCACAAGCTAACTCCCAAAGTGACAGAGGAACCATTTCCAGCCACTCTTAATACAATTTTCAAATTCATTTGATGGCAAAGGAAAAAAAAAAAATGACTCTCTCAATAATATTCAGGAACTCCAGAAATTTGCTATTGTGGACCCAATGGGCCTCACTCCCTGCCCCCTTACCTGGCTTTCCTCCCTGGTCCCCTGCTCATTCTCACCTCATGCTACAGCATTCCCCATCTTCGCCTCTTGAAGGATCCAGTCTGAACCTGAATAGAATAACTGGTTCAACGTGACCATGGCTCTGCTTTTCAGGTGATGTGTACATGGCTCTTGGGCTCACCGAACTCAGAGGCTAAAGCTGTCCATGATAGAATGACAGGGACCCTCTAAAGGTTAAGGCTCAAGAACCCAAGCCCTGGAGGTGCTGGGACTCTGGAGCTCTGTCCAGGTACTGCGCACACAGTTACCCTCACTGGGACTCTCCCCATTGCCTGCAGTCTAGACATGAAAAGGGTGGATGTGGACCAGGTTTGGAAGGAATAGCTAAATGTCTCTCTATTGGGATCTGGTTAACTTCAGATGTCCTCAAGTCCTTGAAAAATGATTCAGGTCTAATAGATGCTTCTCTTAACTAAGCTGCATTTAACAAGATCCCTTCTGCACCCCATCACCTTCCAGAAGTTGCTACCAGAAGACACAGCTGGGAAAGGTGAGTGATGATCATTTTGGTGATAGAGGTGGAGACATTGGTAATATCCACCAATTATAAAGACTGAATCTCTCCTCTGAATGATGTAAGTACTCTCCTAATGATGAAGATATTTCTGTGGTGCTTCCTATGTGCCTTGTACCATACTGCATACTTTACAAGTATTGTTTACACATTGGATCCCCACAAAGGCACTTTGACGCAAGTTCTATTACCATCATCTCTATATTTTAGATGTAAAAATTAGCAGAGAAGGGAAGTAACTTTCTATGCTACCAAGCAGTGATGCCTGAATTGAAGCCTAGCTTTACAATTCAGGTCCCATAGGCATCACAATAAAATTCTTTCCATGACAGCTTGTCCTCATCCATTTATTATGTGTTACCGTTTATTCATTTTTGGTGTCTATGTTTCATCTTTAATTAGATAAAAAGATACTTGAAGGCCAAGACCATGTTTGATGCATCTTTGTATTTCTCACAGCATTATTATTATTTGTTATTATTTCTCACAGTGTCTCACATCTATAATTGCTTAATAAATGATTACTATGAACATGGTGAACAGAAAAAAAAAAAGAATTTAATCTAACCAATTTCAATCTTTTCTATAAGTTATTTTGCCTCCTAAGAATCCCTCCAAGAATATACTTTACTCCCCCAGGAGAAGTTATTTTAAAAACTAAATAACTCAGTACTTAAGAAAAATTTACCCCTCCTGATGAACTGATGCTCATGCTGTTTCCCTTTTTATTTCTGCTGCCAAGAAGCTCAAGGCTGTTTTTTTTCTTTAGAAGACTTGTTATATTTAGTCTAAATATTCTGGTGCAATTATACCCCCCTTTATTATTTGACCTTAAATATATGTTATTCTTATATTCTTATATGAAGAGCCTTATGAATTTTTTACCCTTGTATTTTATTGTAAGTCACTTCACTTTCTTTTTAGAAGTCTGATAGCAGTCTGGAGTTGGTGGGCCTCAGTTTCCTCATCTGCAAAATGGAGAATACAATAGTCCCTATATCATAGGGTTGTTGTGAGGAGTTTATGAAAAGCTTGAGAAAGAGCCTGGCATGTAACAAACACTCACAGGTTAAGGAAGATGAGGAGAAGGAGGAGGAAGAACCAGAATGTCCTTCTAGGTGTCCATAGAACATTTATGAGCACGTGTGTTGAAAATAATTCATATCTCTAAGCCAAGACTCTTCTTGAATGGCAGGCTTGTGTATCTAACTACTTGTTACCTGCACTACTGTATCTCATAGACACCTCAAATGTGTCCCAAACTGAACTCTTTATATTACCATCCCAAATATTTTCTTCCTACAATCTTCCTCTTTTCAGGCAAATGGTAACCCCACTCTTCCACTTGAGGCAAAAAACTGAAATCATCTTTAACTCTGCTTTGAGAAAAGCACCCCACATCTAATCCATCAGGAAATCCTTTGGTTCTACCTTCAGAATAGACCCAGAAGTCAACCATTTCTCACCTCTTTGTTCCTGCCACCCAACTCAACAATAGATTATTGCAATAGCTTCCTAGCAGGTTCCATCTTCCCCAGTCCCCAGCCCTGTCCACTTCCAAAGCAGCACCCAGAGTAATCCTACCAAAATATGACTCAGCCTCTCATTCCATTCATAGTAAAGCTCTGGCTTCTACTACCTTTACCGTGACCTACCAGGCCCTGAGTGACCTGCCCTATGGGTGCCCTCTGACCCTCACTCCTTCCCTGCCACTCACCTTCTGCCCTTCCTGAAGACAGTGGGGCTTGTCCTCACGTTAAGCCTTTCTCTCTTCCCTCCTCCCCAGATCGCTCAAGGCTCTCCCAAACCACCTTTAGACCTTAAATATCACCTCATAGGCTCTTCCTTGACCACTCTGCTTAAAATCACAGCCCCTCAACCTAACCACACACACACACACACACACACACACATACACACCCTACCCTTCTGTCTTGCTTGTTTGCTTTGAGTAGCACTTAACACCACATAACATTCTATAGGGAGACAAGATAGAGCTTACTGATCAATTTCACAACGTCTCGAGCCAAATTACCTGGGTTGAGTCACAACTCCATCCATTTTAAGCTGTGTGATCTTTGGCAAGTTACTTAACCTCCCTGTGTTTTCATCTCTTCATCTTTAAAAATAGGTTGTTTGGATGATTAGGTTGGTCGATAGGATGATTAAATGAGTTAACACATATAAAGCATCTAGAACAACGCCTGACATAAAGTAAGCACTCTGCTGCTGCTGCTAAGTCACATCAGTCGTGTCCGACTCTGTGCGACCCCATAGACGGCAGCCCACCAGGCTCCCCCATCCCTGGGATTCTCCAGGCAAGAACACTGCAGTGGGTTGCCATTTCCTTCTCCAATGCAGGAAAGTGAAAAGTGAAAGTGAAGTTGCTCAGTCATGTCCGACTCTTAGTGACCCCATGGACTGTAGCCCACCAGGCTTCTCCATCCATGGGATTTTCCAGGCAAGAGTACTGGAGTGGGGTGTTAGCTACTATGTCATTTGGTTTATTACATGTCTCTTTCACTAGAATGCAAATTTTCATATAAGAGGCAGTGTGTCGAGTATGGTTTTTGAATTAGTGTTTATAGTTTTTTTGGATATATACTGAGGAATACTGGAGAAGGAAATGGCAACCCACTCCAGTATTCTTGCCTGGAGAATCCCATGAACAGAGGAGCCTGGCGGGCTACAGTCCATGAGGTCGCAAAGAGTCAGACACAACTTAGCGACTAAACCACCACTGAGGAATAGAATTGCTGAGTCATATGGTAGTTCTATCTTCAGAACTACCTATTAGAGGTATATCTTTATTACATACCTCTTAGAGAGGTACCTATTAGGGAACTATCTATTTCTCTATTTTTTTAGAAGCTTCCATACTGTTTTCAGTGTTGGTGTCTTGTTCATCACTCTGTTACCAGTACCACAGAAAAGTCCTGGCACTTCATAGGTGCTCAATAAATGTCAGATAAATAGAGTTAGACCCTGGGAGAGGGTCATACAGAGGGTCATCTACAGACTTAGTAGTCTTTTTTTTAAAGACATGACATGAAGTTTAAAACTGAGAAAGAGAGAAAAGAAACTAGAACATAAAGAGAAATTAAGATCTGAATTTTCATTTCTTTGACAGCTACAGTCATGGGAGAAGTAGAAGAAGAAGAAACAAAGGCGGCCAAGAAATGGCCATCAAGCCTGGATGAGACTTGAGATAGTTTAAAATAAAAAGTCATAAAAAATAGGCAACAGAAAACTGTAAGAAGCAGGGGGTGAGAACTGTATTGAACATTAATGAGACTTGGGAACATTTACAAGGGAACAGATAGGGACCCAGGTACCACCCCTGGGTCTGGTTCCTTTCAAAAGAGCAAAGTTAGTAACAAGGTAGGAAAGAATCCAAGACCAGACTAAGCCAAGGAGAAATGGCAGGTTAGGAAGAGGAAGCAGCAACTATCGACTATTTTTAACAATAAACAGTGAAAGCAAATGGAAACAAATGGAAAAGGAAAGCTGTCAAAATAGAACTCTTCTCACTTCACACAGATTTGAAGCCAGGGCTTCACTGTGACTTTTCACGTTATTTTCAAGGGAAGCATGGTTATAATTTACTAATTATATATTCAATACATTTATTGATCACTACTTATGTACTGTTTTTACATATAGAAATTCTCTCCCTCTCTCTCTCTTTCTAGTTATATATTAGAAGAGAATTTCTTTTTTTAGGAATAGGTGCAGTCTGGGTATATGGGTACATAACTGGCTTCCAAACAAGACTGGTGGGTAACCTCAATAAACTCTCATTGTCTTTTCCCTCTTAGGACTCACAATCTCTTTGTGGACTGAACCTGTTAATAAATGAATATGTCCCGATGCGGGGAAAGTGCTGTTCTAAAGAAGGGGCTTGGAAGAAGAGCCAGTCCTCACCCGCCCTATACAGGTTTGTTGTTGTGTAGCTGCCCAATCTTGTCTGATTCTTTTGTGACCCCATGGACTGGGATTCTCCAGACAAGTGGATTGCCATTTCTTTTCTCCAGGGGATCTTCCCAACCCAGGGATTGAACCCATGTCTCCTGCATTGTAGGTGGGTTCTTTACTGCTGAGCCACTAGGGTACTAACTGGCTTTATAAATCCTCTCGAGGCAACAGAAACCAGCTTCAGTCCATCTTTCTCCACGTCTATCCTGTGCTACAATCATTCCAACAATGTTGGGAAGTAGTGTCTCTCACCCACAGGCACCAAGGGGGCTCTTGGGCTCCCTGTGATGGGCCATAGAGACATGGCAGAATGCAGAAGCCAGATCCTGGGAGGCCTCTGCCTGCACAGAGGCTGGAGGAGTGTGCCAGCTCCCCAGAGTTGTACTCCGGAGTTAAATCCACAACATGACCAGGTTGTAAATTTCAGGCCATAGTTCATTAACTCCAGAAGTTCAAAACGATACCCCCTGCTTGCCCAGTCAATGCAGCTGAGAGTTTTCCCGGCGTGTGATGATCCATCAACAATTGGATTCAATATCTCTTGCTTCATTAGTAGAGTCACACGGGCCCCTCCTATGGAGCTGAGTAAGGTTCCTGCCTACATGCCAGCTGGTGGCTGCGTTTGTGCAAGGCTGTATTTTGAGCCTCAAGCTCCAGGCAGACCCCAGGTGCACATTTCCCTGAACTCTGCTAGCCCAGGATCTCCAGTTTGACCAAAGTTAACATGAAAATGCCTTCCATGGGGCTGGTTTACTTTAACAAGATGATTCCAGTGCTGATTCAAGGCAGTGTAGATCTTAGAAAACCCTATGCAGCTTTAGGAATCTGCGGGTGTGGTGCGTGCACGCTCAGTCATGTCCGACTCTTTTGCAACTCCCAGGGACTGTAGCCCACGGGATTCTCCAGGCAAGAATACTGAAGTGGGTGGCCATGCCCTTCTCCAGGGGATCTTCCCGATCCTGGGATTGAATTCGCATCTCCTGTGGTTCCTGCATTGGCAGGCAGATTCTTTACCACTGTGCCACCTGGAAGCCCTTAGGAATCTGTATTGCCTCATACCTGTGGCCTAGGTGACTTTTAGCCCAGTGGGTTTTTATAGTCTGAGATGCATGTCATTGACTCACTGGGCCCCTTGGGAAGTCACCTCCACTATACATGTTGAACAAGCAGAGATCATCCCCCAGAATGGGGCTGGGCACAAATCCTGCCAAAAATGGCCACGTGAGCCACAGCTGAGAAGGGGAGGCTCAGCTCAGAGTTCGTTAGGCTGAGTGTGAGCGAGCGCAGCTGAAAGCATGGTGAGCCTCAGGTGTGAGTACCATCCGTGTTCAGGGGACAGTGGTCACTGTCAAAACAGGAAAACCACAATCTAGCATTAAGTCTAAGGTCAAGCTTGAACTTGGAAATAAGTCCCAACCAAACTATCCAAGATGAAGGCACCAGTGAAGACAATGGAGTCCAGTTCAGTCCCTCAATCGTGTCCGACTCTTTGCGACCCCATGGACTGCAGCATGCCAGGCCTCCCTGTCCATCACCAACTCCCAGAGTTCACTCAAGCCCATGTCTATTGAGTCGGTGATGCCATCCAGCCATCTCATCCTCTGCCGGCCCCTTCTCCTCCCACCTTCAATCTTTCCCAGCATCAGGGTCTTTTCAAATGAGTCAGTTCTTCGCATCAGGTGGCCAAAGTGTTGGACTCTAAGCTGTGCTATAAACATCGCTTATCGGCTTGGCTTATGCGCACAGAGTCACAAGGCTGCCTCTTCCCAAATCCCTTCCCCTACTGCCAACAGCCCTTGAAACCATCAGGGTCCCCAATACAAACAGGAGGGCACCACTGCCACGATTTCCAAAACCTTTGTGAAATTCAAATGAGGCTCTTTTCCTTAGCAACCCGCTCCCGCTGGGAATTCATTTTTTTTTCCCCAGCTCTTAAAATCTCTTGCCTTCTAAGCCACTGAAAAGACATATATTGTGGACCCCATAAACCTCCATTGCCCATAAGCAGTAGTAACATTTTCTGCCTCCTGTTAATAAATTGTTCCTCTCTTTGCACAGCAGAGAAAACATGAAGACAAAATTGGGGGGAATTATTTCCCAAGAATTGTTTCTCTAACAATAGCAATCCCTGCTCCTGAGAACTCTATTTTGCTTAATACGTTCTTTCTGCAAAGTGGTAAAATGTGACAGTGTAATAACCCAAAAAGCAGCGTGAAGGGCCTGATTCCCCAAGTGTCCACTGAGAAAACGCACAAGTGTTTCCATCAAGAAGGAATTGTGTGTATTGAGAGAAGGTAAGTGCACAAAATAAGGGTCTGCTTCAAGTGGGGTCCAGGCATCAAGGATTAAATGTTTGGATACTTTGCTTCACAATAGAAGCATTTGCAAGAAGAATGGGGCTCCATTTCTTTCCTTAATGGGGATATCACGCACATACACACACAGCAAGCGCATGTCTTCTTCAGGATAAAAAGAAAATTGGCTGGTTTAAACATCAAAAAAAAGCACCTGGCCAAAAAACACACCAATAATGCTGAGCAAAATCAGAACAGACTTCAAAGTGGGCCTCGGAGTTAGATACTGGGGAGAACCTCCAGACATCATGGTCTGAACCCCTGAGACATACAGCCAAGAGGAATTTTGGAGATGGATCCAAGGTGACCTTTGTAAGTAAGTTCAAATAGCCACCGTCATCAGACTGGTGGCATGGACTAGATCAACAAATCTGTGGATTCTAGAAAAGACTTCCTTCTCCCAGTTCCTTATGATTTTCCCCTTTTCTGGTTCCTGACTCCTCCTCAACATACCTGTGGACCACAGCATTTGCTGGTATCCTTGCCAGGTACGAAGAACGCATGTAGGGATAGAGGGGTGATAGAGAGGTGGCGATGCTTCCTAATGGGGGCAGGAGAGTCCATCGAGGAGGAGTGGATAGAGAAGTGGTACAGCGGATTATCCCTCAGCCAGAAAGAAGAATGAAATAATGCCATTTGTGGTGACATGGATGGATCCACAGACTGCCATACTGAGTGAAGTAAGTCAGACAGAGAAGACAGATGCTGTTTCTTATGGTATCACTTACATGTGAAATCTAAGAAAACAGTACGAATGAACCTATTTACAAAACAGAGTCACAGATGTAGAAAACAAATTTATGGTTACCAAGGGGAAAGAGTAGTGGAGGGATAAATTGGGAAATTGGAATTGACATAAACACTACTGGG
This sequence comes from Bos indicus x Bos taurus, assembly GCF_003369695.1. Taxonomy (NCBI): domain Eukaryota; kingdom Metazoa; phylum Chordata; class Mammalia; order Artiodactyla; family Bovidae; genus Bos; species Bos indicus x Bos taurus. Next base: position 58,712,754 of record NC_040090.1, on the reverse strand, counting down.
TACATAAAACAGATAACTAAGAAGGACCTACTGTATAGCACAGGGAAATCTGCTCAGTACTCTGTAATGACCTATAACGGAATAGAATCTAAAAAAAGAGTGCATATATATATATATATATATATATATATATATATATATAGCGGACTCACTTTACTGTACAGCAGAAACTAACACAACATTGTAACATCAACTATACTCCAATAAAAAAATTATTTAAAAAAGTGGTCAGAGGATGATTTGCCATGAGAAAAAGCAGGATACTGGTGTGAAGAGACAAAAGTCACCAGCAGTATGACAGGAGTTTGCATCACATCCCAAGTGGTAAAGGTAACTGCTTTGAGGTCAATACTGAACGGGTGAAAATTCAGGCTGGGCCTAGAGAGAAGGGCTGAGAAAGAAGCTCTGGGCCAGGCAGGACTGCAGTGTCTGGCGAGGTGCACTGTGTCCAGTACTCAGCGCCTGCATGTATTAATGCTACCCCTTCACTCTGTGACTCTCTAGTTCCTCTCACCAAAGGGTCCAGTTATAGCTCCCTACGCCTTGTCTTTGGATTTGGCCGTGGGACTTGCTCTGGCTGGTGGAATGTTAGCCAACATAGGGGCCAATGGCTTTGAAGCACTTGGGTCTGCTCTCTGTATTTGAATACTAGGCATAATCTAGTCTGTTAGTCCCGGGAGGGTGATGAGGCATGCATCTAACAGGGGAGAACTGCCCAGCGGAGCCCTGCCTGAACGCCCACCCCTGGCCACAGCAGCCGTGCAAGTGAACCTCTCAGAAGAGCAGAACCATCCAGCTGAACTCAGCCAACCCCTGATTAGGCGCTGGATTCATGACAAGACTGCTGTCTCTTGGTGTGCTCTGTTACATGCCATTTTGTGGCAATAAGTAGCTGATACGCAGGTCCAGCTGACGAAGCTAAGAAGGGGCAAAAATCCAGCCTGCACTCAGCTGTGCTGCCTTGCGCTGAAGCTGTGTCACCTTAGCCAAAGGCTGTTTTCTAGCTCACACAAAGGATCTGTTTAGGTGAGTGGTAGTCCCTGTAAAACTCCGTGCTTACCATTCCCCATCTTCTTCCCCATTGTCCCAGTCTACAAAGCCCTCCTAGGTTTTCTTGGCATCCTCATAACCGCTTGAAATCCAAACTCAGCCTTCTCGATCTCATACTTACTAATACTCTAGGCTCTCCTCCTACCTGCCCTTCTAAAGCTCTTTCTGTAACTAAGCAGGAGTCTACGGAGCCTTCCTGGGACAGACTCCTCCCCTAAAACCTCTTCCGTAGCTCCTCCCTGATGCACATTTCCTAAGTTGTTTCACAGAGGCTAAAAACCTCAACTAGATGGAAGAAATGAACTACTTGATGACCTTGAGCTGGAAGCCCCCAGACCAACTGGCGCCTGAGGATTGACATTGCCCTATTACCTCACCATCAGCCAATCAGAGAATTGTGGATGAGCTGATCCCTTCAGTGACGCCCCTCCCTCACCTGGCCTTTAAAATACTTCCGTGAAACCCATCAGAGAATTCCGGTGTTTTGAGAACTGGCTGCCTTTCAATAAACACTGCACTTCGCTTCGCCACAACATGATGTCAGAAGATTGGCTTTACTGAGCACCGGTGAGAAGACCCAAGCTTACTTTGATAATATTTCTGTGTCCCTCCCCAGGCTTTGCTTTCTTTTCCTGCCTCTGCACAGCTGGATGAAAGGTGTGGCTGATGGCTCCCCCGCACTCACCATCCCACAGCCTGGCAGGGCTGTTTTAAGCCGCTCTTTGCAGGAAACCGCCATCAGCAGGATGCCTCTTTCCTCGTCACTTACTAAAGCGGTATTGTATCTAACTTTTAACCAGGCACCCCCATGCTCTACTCATTTTCAACCTGAGCACACCTTTCAAATCTTTTAATCTCACAATTCCTTGCCTAACTTGGTTGTTTCTGTGGATCAAAGAAATAGGAAGGAAGATAAGTAATTAGCAGATGAGCAGATCTCCCCCCTGGGAGAAGGAAATAGCAACCCACTCCAGTGTTCTTGCCTGGAGAATCCCAGGGACGGCGGAGCCTGGTGGGCTGCCGTCTATGGGGTCGCACAGAGTAGGACACGACTGAAGCGACTTAGCAGCAGCAGCAGATCTCCTCCCGAGCTTCCCCTTCGGTAATCTCACAAACCAAGTGACCAAACGGGGTGAACAAGATAACATCTTGAGAAAGGTCATGAGGAGTCCACCACCCTGCAGGCAGTGGGGGATGGTGACCGCTCTGAAGCACTAGCTCCGTGATTCACTGACATTACTTCCCTCCTTTCCTTTAAAACTTTCCTCCTCCAACAGATTCTTTGCAGCTGGTGTTCATGGGACACTGAGTCCACCATCTTTTCAGACTGCTGGCATTCTAATTAAAGACAACTCTTCCTTCCACGGATGTTTGTTTATCAGTTTGACTTTGTAAGTGGCGAGCAGCAGGAACGATTCATTCAGAAACACTGTCCCCGTGCTGAGCAGGCTCTGGGCTGCCCCAGGTTGACTCCCCACTGCCCTAGCCAGCTTCTGTGCCCCAGAGGCCAAGGTCAACCACGTCCTAAGAGCAAAACAGGTTTCAGATGCCCGGTAGGCAGAATGCCCCCACAGTTCCTCTCATTAGCTGGGAGGAGAGGCAAGACGACCCAGAAGAAAGCATTAGCTTATCCATGAGCTCCAGATGAAGGCCGTTGGCATTCTGGGGAGAAGTTTACTTTTAACTGAGGGTCTTTGGGGAGCTTTCAAGGAAGAGGTGACTTTGAAACTGATCTTGAAGGATGGAAGGGCTTTGCAGATGCAGAGAAGGGGGCCTGGGGCTTCAGGCAGGGGAAGCAGCAGGAGAACAGGCATGGACCCTTCCCCGAAGTTCCAGAATCACCTTAGTGCTGCAGAGAGCTCTCTGGCGCCAGGCCACAGGCAGCGTTGGCACGTGGGGATGGGGAACCTCCTTCCGGAAACCTTATTTGTCAACACCTTGGGCTCAGAGGAGAAAAACAGGAGCCAGAGTCTCGTTAGCTTTGAACGTGCACGGTCCCTTGCCACAGAGTGGCTGCCGTGATGTGGACGCAGCCCGTGTAAATAGCGCCGGACAGGATTGCAGCTAATAGGGTTATTAATACCTGTCACAGCCCCGGATAGCAGAAGAATGTGGAGGTTTTCCACTGTAGATTAAAACCAACCAACAGGGACTTTTCCGAGTCTGGCCGTCACAGCTCTCTCTTCAGACATCTTTTCCTGCAGCCACGCAGGCTGGGGTAAGTAATTGTCCCTGGGAAGGATTGTCACCATGGTAAATGCAAAAGCAGGAACAAACTTGCCTCCCTTGGCTTCAGGCGAGAACAAGCATATTTGAAATTCAAAAAGGTGAGCGCCAACCCTGGCTTCCATGGGTAGCTTTGACCTCTTTCCTGGCCCAGGCAGTCACCCCAAAGAAAAGCCACCTTTGTCTGGGCTTCATGTCTCTAGCTCCTGGGAAGAATCTGAGCAAGGCAGAGAGCTGAAGGGAGAAGGGAGGAGAATGTAAAGTCTGGAGGGTCTGCAGAAAGCCGGGCTCTGGAGCTGGGGCTCAGGCGGGGCGGCTTCTTGGGGACAAGATCACTCCTGTCCCTTCTGGGTCCTCAGATAGTCACTGGAGTCTGGTCCTCTCTATTGCACAAAGGTGCCCCAGAACCTTCAAGAAAGGGCTCCGGTAGCAAACAGGTCAAGGGGTAGAACCCTGCTGGAGGCTTTTCTAACAAGACCCACCAGCACCCCACTGCCCCACCTGCTACAACCTGAGAGAACTTGCATGGGCAAAGACACCAGGCGGGGACACAAGCTGCCCCCACTGCTGTGCCCCTGACCGGAGGGCCACCAGGCATTCCGGGGGAGGTGGCACATAGCTTTGTCTTGCTTCCCCTTCCAGGTCTATGTCACTCCTCTTCTCAAACAGAAAGCTCTGGACACATGACAGGGGCTTAGGGACCCCTGCTCCCCTCACAAGCTCCCTGTCCCTGGCAGGGGTCCAGGCAAGCCCTGGGGTAAATGGGGCTCGCTTTGGAGAGGGAGACTTGTTCTTTCTACCTCTGTTTTGGGGTCCTCCCTTCTTTTGCCTTTGCATTTTCAACTACTCCTGGGAGTCCAACTCTTCACTCTCTACTATCATGGACTGAATTTTGCATTCCCCCCTCCTCAATTATCAATGGAGCCCTAACTCCAATGTGACCTTATAAACATAGGACCTTTAGAGAGGTAATTAAGGTTAAGACAGGTCATAAAGACAGGGCTTTACTCCAATATAACTGGTATTTTTATAAGAAGAGATACCAGGAGTGCGTATGCCTGAAGGAAAGGCCAGGTGAGAACACGGTGATAAGGTAGTCGACTGAAAGTCAAGGACAGTCCTCACAGGAAACTAGCTCTGCCGGCACCTTGACCTTGTGTTTGCAGCCTACAGACTTGGAATAAATATCTACTGTTGAGGCCTCCCAGTCTGTGGTATTCTGTAAGGCAGCCTGAGCCGACTAAAATACCTGTCTTGTCTCTCTGCTTGATGACTTACTGGAGAGGAGGAGAAGCCGTTTTGACTCTAGAAACCACCGCAGATTGGTATGGGGGACAAATACTGCATACTGATTGCAGGATGGAACTGCCTAATGGTTAAGGCCATGTGCTTTGAATCAATAAACTGGGCCCGCAGGATTAATATTCTATTCTATGCCCAAGGAACTTCATCTGTCAAATGGGATAATAATTGTTCCATTACCATAGAGTTGTAGCAAAAATAAAAATAAATAGCAGCACAGAGTAGGAGCTCAATAAAATATCTGCCATGCTTATTGACATCTTGCTGCCTCTGACATATAGTTTGACCTTGGTCCTACTAGCTTCTCCACTCATAAATGATGATGAGAGAGGCTTCCCATCTCCCAGGTTTGGAGAGAAATTGAAAAGAAGCAAAGATAAGGAAGAGCTAGGGAAGAAAAATGCCTCAGAAATTCAAGATTGCCACCATCATCACCATCACCATCATCACCATCATCACCATCATCACCATCACCATCATCACCATCATCACCATCACCATCATCACCATCATCACCATCATCACCATCACCATTATCATTACCACCATCATTATCACCACCACTCTCATCATCATCATCATTTGGCCCTGATGCTACAAGTGATGCACAACAGTATCTTTTTGAGATTCCACCCTATACTCTGGTTCTCGTTCCTGCTGCAGACGCACAGGTACGTCCCATGGAGGTCTGGTGGTTGTCTGCTGCTTGCTTCCACAGCCTCTTGCACACATGGATATGCCCCCTTCCCCAGCTTTCCTGCACCACCCAGCTTCCAGCAACACAAACAGTAGTCAGTGGGAGGGAGGCAAGAAAGCAGAGTGAGTCCCTCTTGCACCTTCCCACCCCTACCCCTGGCGGAACGTGGTCCCATGCCCCCAGGGAGGGCATACCCTTGCTTCTTTCCCTCCAGCGATGTGAGATACATGAGGTGGGGGCAGGGGCTGTTGGAAAGCATACAGGGAACCCACAGGGCACAGTCACCCTCCAAACATAAGCCACAGGGCTGGGGATTGAATGACAGGCCTGCCCTCTTCATGCCCCCACTTTAGCAGGGCTCTGGGAAAACACTGCCCAGCAGCCAGTGGCCCTGAGAGCCATCCAGGGTGGCTACTATTTACAGCCCAGCCCTTTCCTTCTTTCCTGGTAATCCTTCTGCCCACCCCAGTAGCTGTGGCACCATGCCAACCCAGGTCCAGCTGAACAGTCTTCTTAGACATTTCCATGGCTTACGGGTAGTGGAGTGGTCCAAAAAGTGGAGCCAGTGGTGGGAGTGGATGTCCTGGGTGCCCTTGAAATCTCAGGATTGCGATCTGGACTGGCTTTGTCTCCAGTGGCCATTTGGCTTTCCCTCCCTGGCTATCAGAAAACTGGGAGACCCATAGCAGAGGAAAGCAGGGCCTGCTTGGAAGAACACTCTAGGATGCATCCTCCATGGCCAAGATCAGCTTGGCCTCCCTCTTCCCCACCCCTCTTCCCCAGCTCCTCTGAAAAACAAACAAAAGAAAGAAAGAAAAGCGGTGAGAAGCACAATCAAATCAGCAGGTGACACTGGTATTAATCCCCAGGGCTCAGGCACGGGGAACAAGGTAAGAGCTGGTAAAGAAGCCCACGAGAAGTGTCGATTCTGAGTAGGGACTCAGCACTGTCAGGATGAGCCAGGCCCCACAAGCTGCCCTCTGCCCGGTCTGCTGTTTACAGTAAAACTTCATCACAAGATGCTATTAAGCTTGGCAGTTACTGTAAATGCTACTGTCGCTGTTGACTTCCACAGCCCCAGGAAATTTTATCCAAGACAGAGTGGCTTCAACAGAGAGGCCCCGAACTACCACTTGTTTCTCTATAGAAAAGTAGAAAGTGCCCTGGAGAGAGATGAGCCCAGTCTTGGGCTGGAGAACGGCGGCCCCTCCCCCACGCTGAGGGCTGGAAGGCCGATAATGAAGTCAGCAGGGCTGGTGGGAGAGATTCCAGAGCAAAATGAAAAGCGGTTTGTCCATTATGAGGAGGCCAGAGAGCATGGTCCAGCCGCTCCTATCTGTCTTCTCGGTTACCTTGATGGAGGCAGAGAAATTGCCTATTCTGGGACCAATAAATAAAAAATGGACACAGGGCCAGTCTGAATTATCTGGGGGAGGGAGGCAACAAGAACTGCACCTGCTTGAATGTTGGTGACAAGACACAAGGACACACCTGAATTTGTCAGCCACCTACCCCATTTCCCACCTCCCTTCCCCGGAGCAGGTACATAACCTCCAGATATAAGCCACCGAGGGACTTGTTTAAAATTCTCTGATTAATTCATGGCATTTATCTTACTTTCATCTGATTTTTAAAAGGGAGGAAAGCTTTGGTGCCTCACCCAGCATCCTGAAGCGAAGCCTTATTCATCTCCATATCTCGGGTGACACATCTCCGTGTTCGCTAAACACTGGTTGGATGGGTGGTGTTGCACATTTGAGCCAGATGTGGAAAGAGCAGTGGAGTTTTTAACAAGAAAACCTGGGGTCAGATCTTGGATCTGTGATTTGCAAGCTATGTAACTCTGAAGCATAGGTCCAATTTCCTCTTCAGTAATTTGGGAATAATAATACCTACATTACCAGGCCATTGGGCAGATTAAATGAAATAAAGGTGTTAAAGTGCTTATCACAGTGCCCGACACATCAATAAACCTTGTTGAATCTGAATCTGAGGGATCAAATCTTGACCTCACCAAGACACATAGCGAAATGACCCCATACCTCTGAATGGGGCACAGCCAGCTACTGGGATTATCTGCTACAAATCTAGGGTCAGGAACCAGTTCCTCCCATCGTCCCTGAGCCACGGCTCTCTATTTCCTTCCACCCACTCCCCAGCAGATGTAGGCTCAGGGAAAGCTAACGAATTTTAATAACATCCTAAGTCAAACATCATTATGAAAGTAAACCTGCTGGAAAAAATCATATAATGCACCCCAAGGCCAAAGGTAAATGGTTTTTTTTAGATTTTCCATTATTTTAGGTTACCTGTGCCCAGGAGAGACAGGGAAGATAGCTTAAATTCATACAGATAATCAAGAACTGATTATACTTCTAGATGGCTTGCTTGTTCTAGATTCTAAAGCAAAGATCTTCAACCTGATCCCACAGAGAATCTACTGGTCACCTCCCAAAATGGTCCCTCAAGTCAGGGATGGTAAGTGGTGTGATGACTGCAGCTGTTAAGTGGTGTGATAGCTGCTTTAAGCAGGGGAGGGGTCTCAGGTTCTGGAAGCTTCTGAATGAAGTAATTTACCTAACTCCTTTAATTCTGCATAAATCTATCTGCAAGCTCCATTCTGCCCCAATCTCAGAAGATCAATCTGAACTGTAAACAAGGGAAGACTGACCCACATTGGTGGTGGTGGTGGTGTTTTGTTGCTAAGTAGAGTTTGACTCTTTGAGACCCCATGAACTGCAGCACATCAGGCTTCCTGGTCCTTCACTATCTCCTGGAGCTTGCTCAAACTCATGTCCATTGAGCTGCTGATGCCATCCAACCACCTCATCCTCTGTCACCCACTTCTCCTCCTGCCCTCAAGCTTTCCCAGCATCAGGGTCTTTTCCACTGAGTTAGCTCTGGGCATCAGGTGACCAAAGTATTGGAGCTTCAGCATCAGTCCTTCCAATGAATACTCAGGATTGATTTCCTTTAGAATTGACTGGTTTGATCTCCTTGCTGTCCAAGGGACTCTCAAGAGTCTTCTCCAGAATCACAGTTTGAAGGCATCAATTCTTCAGCACTCAGCATTTTTTTGTGGTCCAACTCTGAGTTGATCTCTCCCTATCTTGCATCAGCTGTCTCTAGATGACAAGTCATGGGTTATTGTTTCTTCCATGTGGAGCAGTTCCCGAGACCGGTTTCCTACCTGATGATGCAGCTATGGTGGTGTTCTCCAGTCTGAGCCAGGACCCTAACTCTCCTGCATGCCTGTAGACTGCCACTTCCAGATCTTCCCTCGGAACCTCTGTACATTGTCAACGGGGAGTTTAAGTAGACACCCTGGATCTAACATTCAGCTTGGCTCTTGCCTGGTACCACTCCGCAGACGATAAACTGAACAAAGGCAAATTTTTGTTCCATGCATTTAGGATCATATTCCTCATAACTGTGATACTAGAATACTACCTTGTACTGAAGAGGTCTCAATATTGAGATTTTTACTGATGGGATGTCCTACCTGTTCCTTTCTTTAATCTCCTGGTTTCTCCCAGCCTTTGAACACAGGTTCTTGTTTTCCTGTCCCTGGAACAGCCAGTCTCTGACTTTCCCGAGAAAGAAGGTGTTAGGTACAGTGGAAAGTTCAGGACTTTACAGGCAGAAAGCTCTAGATGTAAGTCTCAACTCTACCACCTTAAAGTTATGTAGATCTGGTAAGTTGATTAATTTTTAATCTGAGATTCCTTGTCTCTGTCTCTAACATGGCTATAATTGCACTCATAAATTTGTTTAAAAAGATTAAATTATGTACTTAAAGTCCCTCGTAGAATTCCTGGAGCAGAGATCAAGTTTAGCAATTGTTATCCTTTCTCCTCTTTCCCACACACAGAGATGTCACTGATAGTCGATGGATAACTTAGATAACATTCCTTTCGTATTTGTGTTGCCTCATAAATGCCAGTTCCTTTGTCCCTGTGCTCATTCAATCATGAAAGAAAATGTTCACCAGGCCCCACGGCGTGCCACGCATTGTGCTGTATGCTGGGGTATGATGATGAAAAGACTTAGGCAGGGGGAGTTTCCTGGTGGTCCAGTGGCTAAGACTCCGAGCTCCCAATGCAGGGGTGGAGCCCCGGACTGATCCCTGATCAGGGAACTAGATCCTGAAGGCCAAGACTCAGAGTTCTCATGCTTTTTTAGGGGACTAAAAAAGACCCCTCATACTGCACTGCAATGAAGATCAAAGGTCCTATGTGCTGCACCTTAAGACCTGGTGCAGACAAATAAATATTAAAAAAAAAAAAAAAAGGATCTCTTGATCTGGGGTAGGGAGAGGAGCCAAGTCAGCAGAGAATTGCATAAGTCTAGGGCAGAACAACAGGAAATGCAAAGCAAATGTGGAGGTCCTGAAGAGGGTATTCACCTCTGACCATCTGACTCTACCTGTGTGTGAATCTGTGATCTGGCTCAGGCAGCCAGCACCCAGTCCTGACTGTGGAAATGGAGCCGATGATTGACAATAACTGGCTCCACTGAGGTACAAGATTAACTAACAGCATCTAGACTTGTAGCAGAGAAGGCAATGGCAACCCACTCCAGTACTCTTGTCTGGAAAATCCCATGGATGGAGGAGCCTGGTAGGCTGCAGTCCATGGGGTTGCTAAGAGTCAGACAGGACTGAGCGACTTCACTTCACTTTTCACTTTCATGCATTGGAGAAGGAAATGGCAACCCACTCCAGTGTTCTTGCCTGGAGAATCCCAGGGACCGGGGAGCCTGGTGGGCTGTCGTCTATGGGGTCACACAGAGTCAGACACGACTGAAGTGACGCAGCAGCAGCAGCAGCAGACCTATAGACATTCAAAGGCAGAGTTTTCCAAAACCATGGAGCAGATCATTCCAGACAACTGCGACCCCTCTTTCCACTTTCCCCTTGCCTTTCCATAGAACGAGGGACAAGGCCAACTCCTCCCTCTTTGTTTACCCCCTCCTGGGGGTAGGTTTAAAGAAAAGTCTCCAATATTATTTTGTGTGGGAAGAAGAAGGAAACCACCACTTACTATGTGCCTCCTTTATGCCAGGCATTCTGTTGGCATTTCACGTTTGCTGGCTTCCTTCTCACAGCAGCTCTCTAGGACAGACAAGCATCGCTTCACCCATCCCACAGATATGGAAACTAAGAGTTTAAAATACTCCTCTGAAGTCAGTTACTAAGTTACAAGGAAAGCCTGGTCTGGGCAGACCCAGCTGGCTCACACAGTTGTGCAGGATGTCCAGTGGCCAAAGGCACGCATCTGAGGGGCCAAAATCCAGGCTGGGCTCTGCTCACCCTGATGAGCCCCTGGCCTGTGTCTACAACCACCTGAGCTAAAGGACCCCTGTTTGCAGTTTCACTAGGGCACTATCTGCTTCCCATACCATCATCTATCAGGCTGCATCTGCCTTTATCTCTTTCAGACAATGGTGTCCTATGGGGGAGTAGCAGCCTCAGTTGGGAGCCCACTTGGCCCATCTCTAGAGTGTGAGAACACCCCAAAATTCCCTGCTGTCTCCCCAGACTTCAGCACCTTCACTTTATAGGTGAGGACACACAGCGGGCTACCACACACATTACCATGCACCAATTCTTAGCATTAACACTGCAAGTGAGACTTACTGCCCCCACCTAACACAAGAAAACAGAGACTGGAAAAGGCAAAAGGGAATGCCCTAAGTCATACGAGTAAGCGCCAGAACAAGGATTTGAACTTGGATTTCTTTGGCCCTGAAGCATAAGTTCTTTCCATTGTTCCAGGCTGCCTCAAGAAAAGAACTCCTTGCTCAAGTAGCTACCTAGCAGCACAGCTAGCCTTGGAACCTGGTCTTCTGATTCCAGATTCAATGAACAATTGTTATTCAGTGGTTGGGGACAGTCCTGGTCATAACAAGCCACCCCAAAACACGGCGAGTTAAAACAAAAACAAGGATTGATTTTGCTCAAAAGCTTGTAGTTTGGGCAGGGGTTGGTGGAAATGGCTGGTCTCTGATCCATGTGGCTACAGCAGGAATAGCTTGATAGGGGTGAGAGAATTCCTTTATAAGATGCTGTCACCTGGGAGCCAAACTAGGACTGTCATCCAGGGGTCAGGATTGCAGCCCACATGGACCTCTCCACCGGAATGACTTCGGCTTCCTCACAACACGGTGGCCAGGTTCCAAGAACAAATGTCCAAATCCCCACAAGGTTTCTTCCCACCTTGTTTTGGAAGTTCCAGGAAATCATTTCCCCTGCCTTCTACTGATCAAGAAAGTCACCAAGACCAACCCAGATTCAAGAGGATAAAAATTAGACCACACTTCTCAAAGGGAAGGTAGAAAAGAATTTGCAGTCATCTTTAATCCACAGAAGAACCCTGGTTCTATTGTTGCTCAGTGGCTAAATCATGTCTGATCCTTTGAGACCCCATAGACCCTAGGGACACCATGGTACTGGAGAAAGATATTCAATGACATTTTCCAAAAATAGGCTTCATTCAACTGTCACAGCATCAAACTGCCTTACTAAACAGCCAGTTCAATGTTCACAGGTAAACCATCGGTAAGGATTTGGTTGAAGACTGGACAGGCAGCCTCACCCCTGACCTACAGGGAAAGTGAAAGCTGGAGAAACTGAGCGGATTCTGAGCCCAGAGCTTCAGGGCATGTCACAATCCTGGCTGCCCCTCACTAACAGCGAAAATCACCGGAGCAAAATCAATCCACACAGCATCTGGTCTCCATACACTGGCTGACTCCAGCCAGGCCCTGGGCCCCCCTCACTGTCACAGGTACTAAATTCCCCTGGACATGCATGCCAGAGAAAGCCAGGGTTGAAAACTACTAATAAATCCATCTGAACACTGCGCTCTCTTGGGGCTTATCAGTATTTCAGTTCTAGTCACAAAAATAACATACTGTAAAAGACTGATTAGTCATCGGATAATTGAGTTCTTAAATGTCAAAAACAATATCGTATGAATATTCAACAGATCATGCTACTGAAACTTACCTGTTCCATCAACAATGACTAACATTTCTCCCCCATTGTTCTTTCCCAGAAATTATGTTAATATGACTTTTCCGAGGTGATGAATGTGGTTCTCTTTAAAACATATTGTCTTACAGGTTAATGCATAATGAGCTGGTTAAAGGAAAACAGCTTAGGGGTCGGGCTGGATTTGCATCTCTCTGCATTAGCTTCACCTCCCTGTACAGACAGAGGGGGGATCAGAGTAGAATTCCTTCCAGCAATGGATCAACTTCAGAGTTCGATTTTTTGCGGGTTTTAGTTCTTATTTATTTACTTACCGGTTTGTTGGTTGGTTTTTTACTGAGACCTGGGAATGATGCACTGTTTTCTTGCAGCTTAAGTTTAAACTAGTACTAAATTTCAAGTTTGGTTGGAAGCTGGCACGTAACTGAATTCCATGGGAAGTTATGGTGAACGCGTGTCTGACTCTTTGCAACCCCATGGACTGTAGCCCGCCAGCTTCCTCTGTCCATGGAATTCTCCGGGCAAGATGACTGGAGTGGGTTGCCAAGCCCTCCTCCAGGGAATCTTCCTGACCCAGAGACTGAACCCACGTCTTATTATGTTTCCTACATTGGCAAGTGGGTTCTTCACCACCTGGAAAGTCCGAGAAGTTAGGGTATGGTGGGCTAAATGTATTTGTAAGAACTTATCTATGTTTTTCTGAACTCTTGTGCAAACAACACACACACACACACACACAAACAGGCAAGCTGGGAGGGTGTACAGGATAGCTCGAAGGAATTTTCTGAGCCTAGAGTCCAGCGAGGAGAGAACTCCCCCAAGCAGATCGTGCTTTCTGTTTGCCTGGCCTCAGCAGATGCTGCAGCAGCTGGAGCCAGGAGCAGCTTGGTGGGGTGGGAGCTGATGTTGGGGTCAGCGTGCAGGCCCCGCAGCATGTCAGGGGCCTCGCTCTTGGTGGGAGCGACAGGATATGCCAGGCACTGTCTGCTCCTCCAGCAGACTCTGTCACCCCAGAGCCTGTTTTAGCTCTTTCTAGCCAGAAGCATGAGACCCTCTGACTGGAGTTTTTCATGTCCAGCCCTCAGCCAGTCCCAGCCTCAGCCCAGGCCCCTGGGATTAGTAATAGAATGTGCACAAATGAAGATGTTTGTTGGTTCAAGGATTTACAATCACGCCCACCATCCTAAATCTCACTCCTGTGAGAAATGCCCAGCCTGTCTCTGCCGGTTCTAATCTTGTTACAGCATCATCTACCTAATAAGCCTTCAAGAACTTTATAATGCTTCTGTCCTCCCACTCCTCTTTCTCCCGGAAGAGCCTTTATTTCTCCCCTAGCCATCCTGGCAAACAGTTATTAAAACTCACACAGATGAAAATGTGCTTTCCAGTTGGACCATAGACATGGGCCCAATCGTGATTTCCAATCCGTCCCCACCCAGCTCCACACTTTCCCTGTTCTTCCATCCTACAGACGCCAGCTCCCTGATGAGAACAGCAACGTAAAACATCTGCTTACAACAGGAGACTCTGCTCAGTGTTGTGTGGCAGGCTGGCTGGGAGGGGAGTGTGGGGGAGAATGGATACATGTGTATGTGTGTGTATGGCTGCGTTGCTTACTCTGCTGTGTACCTGAAAACTATCACGACTTTATTAATAGGCTATTGTTGTTCAATTGCTCAGTCGTGTCCCACTCTTTGCAACCTCATGGACTGTAGCCCTCCAGGCTCCTCTGTCCATGGGATTTCTAGTCCAATATAAAATAAAAAGTTTTTTTAAAAGATATTAAAAACAAACAAATAAGCATCTGCTTACAGAAAACACACGGAGAACCACTTCTTCCCCTGCCCGAGGTTCCAGGAACTCAGAGAATCTAAAGGAGACACTAAAATTAGTCATTCATCCCAGAGCTTCCATCTGCTTCCTGCCCAGTTTCACATGCACAGGCCCTCCCTGCTTTATGTATAAATAAACTGCTTGACCTGGGGCTGTCAGGCAGGCCCTGAGCATTGAGTGCTGACCCCAAAGCTGTCACACTAGGTCATCAAGAACCGGACAGAAGATTCTTCCTGCCCTGGAGGGGCTTACAGCAAGGCCCTGCGAGAGTGACCCTAAGCAACAAGCAGGCATATTCCTCCCGCCTCCAAGGAAGGGCCTGGGCTCAGCGGTCAAAACAGAGACCAGAAGCCGGGTGCTCACTTTTGCCAGCCACGTCTTAGAAGCAGAGGGCTCGTGTCTCTCTTAAGCATGTTTTTAATCACTGCAAAATTGTGTCCTCCGAAACGGCAGTGTGGTTCTCAGTTACCCGCATGCAGACTGATGCTCTCAGTATGGAGTGGGGAGAAGACATTTAAAAACAATTAGGATCATGGTGAGGCAGCTCCAAAGAGCTCGTTAGTTAGGTATGGGAAAGAGGAAAGGAAGCCAGTATGCTCACCAGATAACGAAGTTATTTGTACTTTTGATGGGGAGGAGGGAGATGATTGGTTTCTTTATTATCTCCCTTTTGATGTCAGATGGGAGCTCTGGACACACGTGGGCGCAGGGAAACACACACACACACACAAGCAGCATTCCCAGATGACGAGACAAATGCAATCTGAATGCTTTAGGAGGCATTGCCAATGAAGAGAGCTAGAGAAACAGCTGATATCTCTTTGGCAAACCCTCTGACATCCTGCCATGCCCAGCAGGCTGAGTGGGCGCTAAGAGAGAGGGCCAGGCCCAAGAAGAGCTGGGTTTGGGGTGTGGATGAGCTTATGGTGCTGAGAACACCCTCCCTGTGCAGGGACCACAAGGAAGTGAATGGCACCTGCCTTCTGGACTTGGCTCCCGAAGCCAAGAGAGTGCCTTGGTGGGGTTATCTTTAAAGGAGCCAGGTGACACTAACTCCACCTCCCTGCCCGTGTCCTTGGTTAAGGTCATGCTATACGGCTGTGCTGGAGAAGGCAAGGGCACCCCACTCCAGTACTCTTGCCTGGAGAATCCAGTGGATGGAGGAGCCTGGAAGGCTGCAGTCCATGGGGTCACTGAGGGTCGACACGACTGAGCGACTTCACTTTATTTGTTCACTTTCATGCATTGGAGGAGGAAATGGCAACCCACTCCAGTGTTCTTGCCTGGAGAATCCCAGGGACGCGGGGCCTGGTGGGCTGCCGTCTATGGGGTCACACAGAGTCGGACACGACTGAAGTGACTTAGCAGCTTACTGCTGTGCTCAATCGCTCAGTTGTGTCTGACTCTTTGCAACCACATGAACTGTAGCCCACAAGGCTCCTCTCTCCGTGGAATTCTCCAGGCAAGCATACTGGAGTGGGTTGCCATTTCCTTCTCCAGGGGATCTTCCCGACCCAGGGATTGAACCCACGTCTCTTGCATATCCTGTGTTGGCAGGCGTATTATTTACCACTGTGCCACCTGGGAAGCTCAGTTAATGCCATGTGTGACCCCAGCCCCCCGGGTATTCTGAGATGCGGTGGTGGAAGGAAGGAAAGTGAGGGATCTCTTGCCAGTCTCAGTATGGAGTTCCTCTGTTACTCCAAGAGTTGTCATAACAAGCCTCTGAATCCTGATTAAATTTCTCCCCTCACCCCCCATATTTCCAGGGGGCAGCGAGCTTTGTCTATCTTTCACAGCACCTAGGCTGACTCTTACTTGCCCATGGGGAGGCCTCATGTTAACCCACTTTGTTCCCATGTATATTCATTCACGCAAGCATTTGTTGAGGGGAACATGCCAGGAAGTGTGCTAGGAGTGGATGGAAAGACCCAGAAAGAACTGAGTGTGGTCAACAGACCCAGAAGCTGTGAAACACCCCTGCTTCAATGCACCACACTCCCCCTGACCTCCTGATCATGCTATGTCCCTGCAGGCTGTTCCCTGAGGTCCACCCCCTGGAAAGACCCCGGTTCAAGCACATACAAGCTGTGTGCTGTGGTCAGTGTCTCAGCTGTGTCTGACTCTTTGTAACCCTTTGAACTATAGCCTGCCAGGCTCCTCTGTCCATGGGATTCTCCAAGCAAGAATCCTGGAGTGGGTTGCCTTTTCCTCTTCCAGGGGATCTTCCCAACCCAGGAATTGAACTCATGTCTCCCTGTCTCCTGCATTGCAGGTAGATTCTTTATCACTGAGCCATCAGGGAAGCCCATACAAGCTATGAAATCTGGGGTAATTACTTGGCTTGTCAGAGGTGGTTTTCTTGCCTCTAGATAGGCAGCTGTTGGGAAGATGAACTAAGATGATATATAAAATGTGGCGATTGTAATAGTAATGATGATATGCTGTATGGTCTCTGCTGTACCTATGTTTTCCTTACAGATGGGAACTCATCGTCCACAAAGATCTTTTGAACTGATACCTTCCCCAGCTCTGTGCCACATGCCAAGGTTCTCAGTCTTTCTGATCACAGGTTAGTGAGACCTCTTGGCCCATCTACTTACATTTGCCATTTACTAGGAATTTTTAAAGGTACCCCAAAATATCAAGTACATGATGCACATTAACGGATTATTCTCTGATATGCCAGAAATATTATCCCAGCTAAACGGAAGAATGGTGCAGTTTAAAATAAACACCAGTGCATTTTCAACTCCGCTCTTGCTTCGCGTCTGAGTGCACCACAGACCATGCTTCTAGATTTATTTCTAGAAGGTCTCTCTTGGAGCCCTAGGCCAGAAGCGGAGAGCTCCCAGCAGAGGGCACTAAACTAATCGATAGGATCCCTCCCCAGGGAAAGATCCAGATCCCAGGCCTTCCCGGTGGTCAGCCCCACTACAGCAGGCCCCCGAGATGTTGGGAGTATTTTTGAACGTTGATGATCTTGTAATTTGCAGAAATGTTGATATCTCCATATGCCGCCTCAGAGTGGGATTGTCTCACAACAAGCATGAGAGAATCACACCTCGGCAAGGAGTTCAGTAAATTCATCTGTGAAACATATTTCAATTCCAAAGGCAATTTTCTAATTAGTAACGACACGCAAAGCCTTGGCAATCTGAAAGCAGTTCTCAGCAGAGCCGGTTTTGAGCTAATCTAAGCCTGAGAATGAGGTACCAGATGCCTCCCTGGTCCACGACAGGCTTCTGAAAACCCTTGGGCCTTGATTTGGAATGAGGTGGGGGCACACTTACCACCAGACAAAGAAGTGGATCTTTCCCTCCACCAAAACCCTTTATATTACAGCCAGGGCTGGGAGCCACAGGGGCTTAGAATAGGCAGTGCAGTGTATCTGTTCATTCAGCATTTAATGAAGACTTGTCAAAGGTATGGACCAGAAAGACATCATTCTTGCGCTCCTCGAGCTTATGGTTTACAGGAAAATTCAGACATTACTACACAAATAATTGCGTAACTAAGGAGTAGCAAAAAGGTCTCTGACCAGTATCCCAGCTCATCTGCAAGGTGGAGAAAATTTTCTCAAAGGACATGGTGTTTAAGCATACTGAAGTGGGTTTGAATTCCAACTATATGATTTATTTTAGAATACTTTGTGGTTAGCTAGTCATACTCTCTGGGTCTCAGTGATTATAAAATGATTACATAATAACTACTCACAGATCTATTATAAGGATCTACTAAGGTAATGCACTTAGAGTGCCTGGCATCATTTAAGGCACTTAATAGATGCTCAATAAAAAATACCTCTTGTTACCATTTCAGGATGCCTCCCAACCTGTGGCTGATGGGATGCCCAGGAAACACAGCTCAGTCTTCTACATTCTCCTTCTGAAAGGAGGCTGACAAGTTATCTGAGCAGGTTTTCAGGGGCCTGGCCAAGAGAGCTAGCCTTGTTTCTAAAGAGAAATTGCACGACCTGACAGGATGAGCAAATAGATGCAGGAGAGGGCACGTCATTAGGAAGCGCACCTTGTTAGTGAATAAAATCCCACCAAGCCTTCCAAGCCTGGAACCGAGGCGAGCACTGTGAGAAGGAAGACCTGGGGCCAGGACAGAGGACAGCATTTTGTGCACCCAGGCTGCAGGGCTAGACGCCCCGGGCTTTGCAGGAGCAGGGGCTGACTCACATCTGTAATGGGGGATCTTGGAGCCCCAGGTTACACTCCCTTGGGAGATAGGAGTTTTAATCCCAACTTCACCCTTTACTCAATGGTCTTTATCACACCCCACACCCACACAGCTTTCCAGGTTCTCAGCTTCCCCATCTCTAAAGTGAAAAAGGATCCTTCCTGATTTTGTCCAACATCCTATGCAGATTGTTAAAGACAATGAGATCCTGAGTAGAAATGTGTTTTATGCTTGAAAGAAGAAATTCCAAGGAGTATCACCTGCAACCAATAAATCTTTCTCTCCAGGTGAAGCAGCTGGCAGCACTGAGCCCCCCAGGGATGGAGGCAACCCCCCCCCACCCCCATCTACATCGCTGAGATGCTTGCCTCGCTCGGCTGCATCCCAGGCTTGGCATCTCTAGAAAACCTTCGGAGCGCTGCCCCTCTCTCCTTTACATCTCATTTCATCCCATCTCCCTTCCCCAGGCTGCTCTCTCTCTCACGGATCCCAGAGCCCCGAGCCCTCTCGAGCTTCTGGCCGCCCTCGTCCGAGGCCCCGGGCATTTGTTTTCTCACTGCACGAGGTGGCACACTGATACATTTGTACCACAGGAAGCAGAAAACTAGTTTAACATCTCATTTATTTCATAGATGAGAAAGTAATTCCCTGCTGAATGAGTGTCCCAAACCAACAATTCAGAGAGGAGGAATTTACAGTGCTGCCAAGGACCGGCCTGCATTACTGTCACGCCGTTATATAACGGAGCTGGAACCTTTTTCTCTCTCTCCTGTTAGCCTGAAGAGAAAAGCCATTAAATATGATTAAGGTTAAGAGATTGCTAAAATTACAAACAGCCGCCATTCAATTATTTTGCTCTATAAAATGCAACACAGATTGGAGTTATTTCTCTGAAATGTGTTTTTAGAAAATAACATAACACAACTAATGTGGTTTGATCTAGCAAATCAGGTTCCAGATACCACTTCTAATGCAAAGCTAAAAGGTTCATAATTTAACTCAAAGTTTGTAACTTAAAGTCGTCAGGTGCTTACTTTATAGAAAGCTTTATAAAGAGAAAAAAAATCAATATCATCCCAACTAATATTCTGAAGTCATCTACAGCCAGAGATTCAATCAATTTTATCACCTATTAAAGGGACAGACAGAAAAAACTTTTTTTTTAAATTTAAAGAACCAGTAACCCCTTAACCTAACAGATACATATTTGGGGGTCAGGGGACAAGGGGCAGGAGGGAGTGTTAATCTCAGATATTTTCTGGCAACTTTCATAGGGCCAAAGTGGGATACTGAGGGTGTTAGTTTCACAAAGAAGTGGCAGGTAAATGGGAAAGTAACTCTTCTAAATCTGTTCCTCCCAAGAGCAGTCTTGGGGCAGGGAATAGTCCACAAGGACAGCCTCGCGCTGTCCTTGGACTTACAGTCACATTGCAGATGACTTCTCAGCTTAGAAAGAATCAAGAGCCCAACTGCATTGAAATGAATTTTCTGTCCAGTTTGTATTGAATGCTGAAATAATTGGAAATTTCAAAAAAAAAAAAAAAACTCTATGCAGATACATTAGTGGCTAGAGACTTCTGGTTATTATGGTTAATAAAACACAAGAATGATATTACACGCTGCTCACAGACTCTAGCCCAGGCCTCACAGTCCCTCTAGACAGAATATAAGCCATTTATGAGAGTAAACTTTGTACACAAGCTAAACGCATAAAGCCGTGTATTAGAATTGGACAAAACATTGCAAGCCAAATAAAAGCTAGCTAAATGCCATATTCCCAAGGGCAGCAGAGGCGACCTCCTGCTTTCATGAACCACACATGGATTTTTCTCTCGGCTGTTGCAGCAACCAGAACACAGCAGCCTCTCACAGCTGATGGGCCGATGAGGAAACTGACAGCTTCTGCCCTCTCTGATCATTTTTTCAAGCCTAGACTGACTCATACCCAAAATCCCAACACACTGGACAATGAACAGACCTCTGTGAAATGGAACTGGGATTAGGAGTGTCAGAAGTTTGTGAGAAAGAAGGCACCCGGGAGGAAGGACCGGGCTGCTCTACACAGGCTTAAATCGCCCATTGTTTACACTGATGAAGCTATGCGAAGCAGAAATAGAAGTACACACAGTCAAAGGACTTGATCTGACTTGCGCATGTACGTACATAAAAAGAAAACTGGAGTAAGTACCTTAAGAGAGGTATGAAAATCAATGACAGGTGACCAAGAGGAGCATTGCAAGGAGGCAAATCCACCTCTTCCAGGCTCCTCTCAGCTCCCCATGGACCCACCCCCACACACCCTCCACTTGAATCCTGCAAACTTCTTGTGTTTATTCAATACTGTTGGCTAAGCACCTACAGTCTATGCCAAGTATCATGCTAGGAGTTGAGTTCCTGTACCCAAGAAGCCCTTTATTTAGTGAGAAAGAACTAAACATGAACAAATAATTACAAATCAATGTGAACAAGATGCTACCAGAGCACAGAGAAAGGCGCCTGAACGCCCAGGTTGGTCCACAGAGGGTTCAGAGTGAAGGGAGGCAATCGACCTAGTCTCAAGGGTAGTGTGTCAGGCAGGTAGGGGAGATGGACGGAGGGAGGCAGGGGAGGAGGTGGAGGACAGAGATATACGAAAGGCACCTCGATGTGAATAGAAATGGCATGTCAGGGGATGGGGAGTAGTCCAGGGTGGCTAGAGTGCAGGATGGGAAAGGGAGAGGGGAAGAAGATGAGTCAAGGAAGACAGACTGAAGCCCAGTTGTTAAGGCCCTTGACAGACACCCCAGTAAGGATGATGGAGAGCCACTCAGAATCTTGCAGCAGGGCAGTGATGTGATGAGGTGTGTTCGAGAAAGACAGCTCTGGAGGCGATGCAGTAGATTGAAGGGGGTGGGATGAAGGCAGAGAGAAAAGGTGGGAGGAGAAGAGGCAATAACCCTGGAAAGAAACCATGAGGGTCTGAGCAAAGGCTGTGGCTGCAGAGATGATCAGATGGTGATTGATTTAAGAGGATTTTAGACAGTAGAATCTATAGCACTTGGTGTTGATTGAATGTGAGCAATAAATGAAAGGGAGACTTGGAGAATGAATCTGCAGTGGAGACATCCAGCAGGCATTTTGGAAATAAGCGTCTAGGACTCAGGAGGAATTTGGGGCTTCACAGGTGCCACGACCTCCGCTTAAGGTCACAGAGATGCAGGATCATCATCTGTCCTGGAGGAC
The DNA here is from genome assembly GCF_003369695.1 of Bos indicus x Bos taurus. Taxonomy (NCBI): domain Eukaryota; kingdom Metazoa; phylum Chordata; class Mammalia; order Artiodactyla; family Bovidae; genus Bos; species Bos indicus x Bos taurus. Next base: position 58,691,242 of record NC_040090.1, on the reverse strand, counting down.
AGCCATGCTTCCCAGAATCATGGGCCCCCAGGCACCCTGTGCTGTGGGTCCAAAGTCCCTAGCTCCAAATCAAAGCAGAGATTGCTGTGAGATGAAAGAGAACAAGGAGTTGGGAAACACCTAGGTCTTCATGTCAACTGCCCTCTCTGGGTCACAGTTTCATTTGTTGCTGTTCTGTTGTTGAGTCACTGAGTCATGTCCGACTCTTTGTGACCCCATGGACTGCAGCACGCCAGGCTTCCCTGTCCTTCACCATCTCCCAGAGCTTGCTCAAACTCATGTCCACTGAATTCAGTGATGCCATCCAACCATCTCATCCTCTGTCGTCCCCTTCTCCTCCTGTTCTCAATCTTTCCCAGCATCAAGGTGTTTTCCAATGAGTCCCCACTTGGCATTAGGTGGCCAAAGTATTGGAGCGTCAGCTTCAGCATCAGTCCTTCAGCTTCACTTATAAAGGAAGGCAATTATAAGACACAGAGGAGGTATACTGAAGTATACTGAACTCAAAAGTAAGGCCCCTTAAAAGTCCAGATGCAGAGTGGAGTGTGTGAGGCCAAGGGGAACACCAGAACAGGGGTGATGCGGTCAGAGGCTCCCACATTCCCCACAACACTGACACAGCATTGACACTTGTTCTGCCAGGTGAGTTCAAGATAATCAGACAGAAAAGACCCTTAACAGAAACAAATGAGCAAATGAGTCGCAGGGTATTCAGCTTCATGCCTTAGGGAGATACCCTAGGCTCCCCTATGTCTGTCTATAGATTTGTCCAGAAAGTCTCCAAGGACCATGCACTGACTGCTTAGCAATTTCTGCCACATTCCACCAGCTCAAGGGCAGCTGGACCACCAAGAGGTCTCACTTCCTGGACCCTGCCTTACACTTGAGATGCTCAGACTTTGCACCGACAGACATCCTGCCTGGACCTCTGACAAGGCTTTGGTCATGTCTCTCCTGACTCTTTAGCACCTTCCTACTGACAGGGACAGCTGGTGCAGATAAGGCAGGCATGGTATGATCAGCCATGAAAGCCTTGAAGGCACTGGTACACTTCCAGAGGGGACAGAGGAGAAAGCAGCATGTGCTCCTGTGGTATCCACACAGGAGAGGGGGAAAGTGTGCTGACCTAGAATGCTGGGCATCCATTCACCTTTGGCATCTCTGTCTGACCCCAGGGCTCTCTTAAGAGCACACTCTCCAAATTCCTTCTACTTCTCCAGGCTTGATGACATGTTTTGGGGGTAAAAAGGATAAACAAAGAAGTGCTGCAGCCATGGGTCCATCTGAACTATAGTCAACCTCTGTGAGAAAACTTTAGGATACCAGCGTAGCTAACCTGGTATGCCTATTTCTGATTTTATTTTACCCCCAAAGCTTCACTCCTCTGCTGCCATGCTCCACGACCCTCCCTACACCCTCTTCCTCCTCCACACTTAGCCAGTTTGAGCCAAGGACCCAGCAGCACCCACGCCATGACAGGCAGGTCTCCCCCCTTGCCAGGAATGCGAGTGAGAAAAAAAGATGCTCACACATTGCCAAGGCTTCTGTTGTATAATGTTGTGGCAGGCAAGGCTGGGGCTCCTTTATATACTTAATCATGTTCCATTTCCAGCTGACATAACTCAATGGTTTATGACACAGCACCACTTAATAAGACTCACTATCAACTTAGGAAGGGGGATGATGAAGCTGGGGGAGGAAGCGATGAACAAAGAAGCTGAATAGAGAGGATGAAAATGATATGACTTAAAAAAAAAAAAAAAAAAACAGAAAATCTGTTGTCAGTTTAGATTATAGTCTAAGCAACCAGGGCAGGTCCTTGGAGGTTAGAAACATCTCCCAAACAGAGCAGAATCTTCTATACAAAAGCATTGAGATGGAAGAAGCCAAATCCTTTCCTAAGAAAATAGAGTAACTCTGGGTAAAGGGTCAGGAAGCCATTTATCTTGGCTTCTGAGAGCAAAACAGACCAGGGTCAGCAGTGGTTCCTTTTCATCATTCCTGACCTGGGCAGTTACCCAAACTTCTCTCTCCCAACTAAATAGTAATTTCACCAAAGGCAAGAAGGACAGCCTTTTCTTATCTTTATAAAACTGTACACCATCAAACAGTTGCTGGCTTCATACTGGGCCACCAGTAAAGACTTGTTGATCTGACAGAAAACACTGTTTCCACCCAGAAAGAAGAAAGTGAAGTTGCTCAGTCGTGTCTGACTCTTTGCAACTCCATGGACTGTAAGCTACCACACTCCTCCTTCCATGGGATTTTCCGGCAAGAGTACTCGAGTGGGTTGCCATTTCCTTCTCCAGAGGATCTTCCCAACCCAGGGATTGAACCCAGGTCTCCCGCATTGTAGGCAGATGCTTTACCATCTGAGCCACCAGGGAAGTCCACTCAAGGGATGGTCTTATCTCCCTTGATGAGGTAGAGAACAAGCAGAAATTTAGAATGCAAAAGAGCCTTCAAAATCAAATCATTGGATTTTCTCACTTCACTCATTGGAAAAGTGAGCACAAAGAAAATTGCAAACCATGACACAACTCTTAGTGACTCAGCCAGACCCCAAACCCAAGTCTTCTGAGTCCTTACCCCACTGTTCCTTCCGTGACATCTGGTTGCCTCTTCATGCATCTGCCCAGGACTTCCTAGGCATTCCCTCATCCATCCATCCATCCATCCACCCATTCTTGCACTTACCCATTCCACCCTCTCATCTACAAGCCACGGCTGGGTTGTGCCTGAGGTAGTGCAAGAGCATAAGAAGATTACTCAAACCACATCCCACCCAGTTCCCTGCACCCCTCATTCCTGAGAAGAGAAGGCATATGGACGTGAAAAATACACCCCAGCCTGATATGATGAGAGTTAGCTTAGGCACAAGCGCTATTTAGCACAGAGTGTAGAGTAGTTCAGGTAGAATAAGGGTGGAAGGACTGGGAAAGGTTTTACCAAAAAAGGTCTAATTTTATTTTCTCAAATAAAGAATAGATGGTGATCATACAGAGCAAAGTAAGTCAGGAAGAGAAAAACAAATATTGTATATGAACGCATATATGCGGGATCTAGAAAAATGGTACAGATGAACCTATTTGCAGGACAGGAATAGAGACACAGATGTAGAGAAAGGACTTGCGGACACAGGGCCAGGGTGGGGGAAGAAGAGGTGGAATGAGTTGGGAGATTAAGAGTGACACATGTGTAAAGACACAGCTAGTGGGAAGCGGCTGTAGAGCCCAGGGAGCTCAGCTCGTGATGACCTAGAGGGGTGGTACGGGGGAGCGCGGGAGGGAGGTCCAAGATGGAGGGGATATATGTAAACACAGAGCTGATTCACTTCATTGTGACATCTCTCTCAAGGGCAAGCTCACAGTCATCTCACCTGTAATGCGTCTATCAGATTTGGTAATCAGTTGGCCACAAAGCCCAACATTCAGAAAATGAAGATTATCGTATCCGGTCCCATCACTTCATGGGGAATAGATGGGGAAACAGTGGAAACAGTGTCAGACTTTATCTTCTTGGGCTCCAAAATCACTGCAGATGGTGACTGCAGCCATGAAATTAAAAGACGCTTACTCCTTGGAAGGAAAGTTATGACCAACCTAGATAGCATATTGAAAAGCAGAGACATTACTTTGCCAACAAAGGTCCGTCTAGTCAAGGCTATGGTTTTTCCAGCGGTCATGTATGGATGTGAGAGTTGGACTGTGAAGAAGGCTGAGTGCCAAAGAATTGATGCTTTTGAACTGTGGTGTTGGAGAAGAGTCTTGAGAGTCCCTTGGACTGCAAGGAGACCCAACCAGTCCATTCTGAAGGAGATCAGCCCTGGGATTTCTTTGGAAGGAATGATGCTAAAGCTGAAACTCCAGTACTTTGGCCACCTCATGTGAAGTGTTGACTCATTGGAAAAGACTCTGATGCTGGGAGGAATTGGGGGCAGGAGGAGAAGGGGACGACAGAGGATGAGATGACTGGATGGCATCACTGACTCGATGGACGTGAGTCTGAGTGAACTCTGGGAGTTGGTGATGGACAGGGAGGCCTGGCGTGCTGCGATTCATGGGGTTGCAAAGAGTCAGACACGACTGAGCGACTGAACTGAACTGAACTGGCCACTGGACACTGTCCCTGGCCTTCTAGGGTTGTGTCGTTATTGTTGCTGTTTAGTCACTAAACAGCAAGTCGTGTCCGACTCTTTTGCAGCCCCATGGACTGAAGCCCACCAGGCTCCTCTGTCCATGGGATTTCCCACAGGCAAGGGTACTGGAGTGTGTTGCCATTTCCCACTCCAGGGGATCTATCCTACTGAGGGATTGAACCCACGTCTCCAGCAGTGGCAAGTGGATTCTTTACCACTGAGCCACCTGGGAAGCACCTAGTAGGTCATATTTACCTGTTATTTGCTCTTGCAGCCCCACATCCCATGCCTTCTTAATACTTATCACTGTGGTCATCTGCTATTTGTCTGTGTCATCTGTGTTAATGTCTGTCTGCCCTACTAAGTGGGAGGAAGGTCCTATAGGCAGGGACTGCTTGGCTGTATTGCCAGTACCTGGGTGTGGAGGTTGGGGAGCACACAGTAGATGCTCAATCGATGTTGGCCAACTGAAGCAGACATGAACAGTGGGAGCAGAAATTCATCTTCATGGACCAGAGAGAAAATGGAATAAAAATTGGGGGAGATCCAGCCAGTCCATTCTGAAGGAGATCAGCCCTGGGATTTTTTTGGAAGGACTGATGCTAAAGCTGAAACTCCAGCACTTTGGGCACCTCATGCGAAGAGTTAACTCATCGGAAAAGACTCTGATGCTGGGAGGAATTGGGGGCAGGAGGAGAAGGGGACGACAGAGGATGAGATGGCTGGATGGCATCACTGACTCGATGGACGTGAGTCTGAGTGAACTCTGGGAGTTGGCGATAGACAGGGAGGCCTGGCGTGCTGCGATTCATGGGGTTGCAAAGAGTCGGACACGACTGAGCGACTGAACTGAACTGAACTGAACAAATGTTGATCACTCTTTCAAGAAAAGGTATGGTGAAAGACAAGAGATAGTACCAAAAGGAAAAGGGGATGCAGGATTTAGGGAGAGTCTTAGAAGGAAAAGACTTTCTAAAGATTGAGAAGCAGCAGCAGTGGCAAGTAGAAGCAGAATTTACAAGGTGGTCCAAGGTGGGGTGATAACCCTGGGCCTGGTTTCCTGAGGAAAGAGATCATAAACACAGATGAAAGGGGAGGCTGAGGTCAGCAGATGTAAGTTTTTACACAAGGAATGGATAAACAAGGTCCTACTGTATAGCAGAGAACTATATTCTGTATCTTATGATAAACCATAATGGAAAAGAATATTAAAAAGAATGTGTATATATATGTATAACTGAATCACTTTGCTATACAGCAGAAATTAATATAATATTGTAAGTCAACTATACGTCAATAAAAAATAAGAAAATAAAAACAAAGTCACCAGGTTAAAGAATGAGAGGGGATTAGAACTGAAATGTTCAGGCTGGTAGTCTATGGGGCCCTAAAACACCAGGATGGAAAGTCAACCATTCATTAAATAATCAGTAAAAGTTATTGGGCTTCCCAGGTAGCTCAGTGGTAAAGAATCCACCTGCCAATGCAGGAAACACAGGTTCAATCCCTGGGTCAGGAAGATTCCCTTGGAGAAGGGCGTGGCAACCCACTCCAGTATTCTTGCCTGAGAAATCCCATGGACAGAGGAGCCTGGCGGGCTACAGTCTATGGAGATGCAAAAGAGTCAGACACAGTTTAGCTACTCAACAACAACAGGTTATTAACATGTCATTTCTATAGATTCTTATGTTGGAAGATATTAACCATGTTTGCTGTCTTCTCAGTTCTTGGGATTGAAAGTTATCAAAGATTGTACTGCTGTGTCAACAAGAACCAGAAATCTTCATTTCTGAATTTGTTATTAATCCTAAGCTATTGCATGGCCTTTGCTTTTTGAGGTACATGATATTTGAGAGAATAGAATTTAATTCATGGTTCCCATTTGTCTCTTCCCACTCAGTTCCTTAAAATTATTCATTTTATTGTTGAACTTTTTGTCTTTAGAGAATTTCTCTATTTTTACTAATAATAGTTACCAATACAATTTAAAAGCACACACACACACACAGATGAGGGCTTTGCTTAGAACAGGGATGTCTCTTCCAGAACAGAAAGAAGCAGATACAGTACTCCACACACAGTTAGATATCCATAACACCTGTACTGGCATCTTCTCTGTCCTGTCTTGAAGTACTTTTTTCTACTTGAATTTACAAAAAAAAAAAAAAGAAGTTATTTGTGGACTTTTTCAACCTTGCTCCCAGAGGAGAAGAGTAAAAAGTGTTCCTCCCCTAGAAAGCCCTGGTCCTCCATCCGATGTCTCGTGGAAGCCAGGGTGCATCCTCCCCAGCCAATCAGAAAGCCCTCTCCAAATGTGTCTGTCCCTCCCTCCCCGTCCACGGAATATCCTCCCCACTCCCTGCCCCACCCCACTCTGCATGGAACCAACACCCTTGGGTGTGAGTCTCTGATCTCAGTCACTTGAAAGCAAAGCTCCAGGCTCTCAGGGGCCAGAAGCTTTGGGGTGCTGAAAACCCCTGTCGTGCCATCTCAGAACTGGGCGCTGTTCTCCCAGGATGGGTTCTGGTTCCTCTCACAGACAGCTCTCTGACCTGGGAGCGGACCACAGCTGGATGCCCCCACTCCTCTCAGGCTCTGCGGTGCAGGCTGCACTGTCGGCCCGTCTACCCTGTATCCACACTTCCATGTGACCTGAGCTGCTCTTCAAGAGCTTTTTTATCCAGAGCTGTCTCCCTGCTCTTCACTAGAAGAGAAAATGGATTCTCTGCTCAAGAGTCTGGGAACCATGGTGATGGCATCGCTAAAGCGCAGGAAAAGAGGGAAGCAGGTGAGGCTTCCTAGAGACAGAACCCTGCAGGATGGGGCGTTGGTGCCTGCATCTGGGTCCACAGAAAAGCCCCACTGGCAGAAAGCAAAAGGATCCCATCTCCATCCTGCTGTGAATCGTTCGTGCTAAGTCTCTTCACTCATGTCCGACTCTTTGTGACCCCATGGACTGTAGCCACCAGGCTCCTCTGTCCATGGGATTCTCTAGGCAAGAATACTGGAGTGGGTTGCCATGCCCTACTCCAGGGGGTCTTCCTAACCCAGGGACAGAACCTGCATCTCTCACGTCTTCTGCACTGGCAGGCGGGTTCTTTACCACCAGTGCCACCTGGGAAGCCATGGGATGAGGGTAAGGCTGCCAACTTGAGAGTTGCTGGGAGGGTTGGAGATACCATAGGGGAAGCATCCCCCATTGTGTGTGGCACCTAGTGGGGATTCAGTGCCTGGGAACCGGTTGTTCCAATGGGGCTGGGGGGTCTGCGTGAGAGTCAGGGGAGCAGACTCACAGATCAACACAGCCCGTCCTTGGCCCTCTTTTCCCTGATGCAGCTGTGTGCTTTGGAGGGAGGCTCCTTACCAAGGGCCCCGGGGGCGGGTGGGCGGCGGGTGGGGGGTCAGGACCGGGAGCCACAGCCAAGGATGTGGAGGAGGGAGGGCGGCTCCCTCCAGCTCATCCTTCCCTCACAAACACGACAACAGCAATCAGCTTCTTCTCTTCCCTAACCTGTTTCCATGGTTCCCGCCCAGACTGCCTCTGAAATCTGACACACTTTAGCATAATGTGCAGCAAGCACCACGGCAAATATTTCTGTGTCACCCATGGGGTCTAGGCCGAGCCCCTTCCTCCTGTGTCCTGGGGATGCTTCTGGCCCCGGGTGGGGGCGGAGGGGTCAGGCAGGGCACCTGAAGCCTGGGTCTCCTTTGAGTGCAGCACTCTGTCCAAATTACCGGCGCTCGCCAGGTCCCTCTCACAGGTGGACCCATTAGCAGCACTGCGCGTGCAGCCTGTCAGCTCCCTAATTACACCTTTCGGTGGAAGGCTGGCTGGGAGAGTTCCATGCTTTCTGTTGGATACCTTGATCCACACTGTTGTCGGAAATCCCTGGGTGGCCCGCCTGTGTTGGGGGAGCGGCTGCCTCTCTTCAGCTGGTGTCCTGTTTGGGTGTTTTGGGGTTTGTTTTTGTTTTTTGCCCTTTTCTGCCTTTAGCTAAGCTGGATTTTGAACTGAAAATGGCAAGTAGAAAGAACACACAAAAGAAACCAGAAAACATGAATTTAAACCTCGCCTTCATCGTTTGCTTGCTGGGTGATGGTGAGCAGACCTTTCTGGGTCTGTGCATCAGGCATATTAAAAAGACCTACTCCAGCAGCATCACTGTGACAATGAGATGTGATAGCGCATGAGGAAGTCTTTCTTAACTGTAAAACAATCCATAAGTGCTTATTATTCTTGCAGAACCATGCATTTGGGAGCAGAGCATGTAGTTAACTTGTTGAATGCTTCAGATAAAGCATCTAACCTCTCCGAGCCTCCGTTTCCTCACCCACATTGTTGTTGTTTAGCCCCTAAGTCGTGTCTGACTCTGCTACTCCATGGACTGTAGCCCGCCAGGCTCCTCTGTCCATGGGATTTCCCAGGCAAGAATACTGGAGCGGGTTACCATTTCCTTCTCCAGGGATCCTTATCTATTAAAAAAAAAAAAGAATAGATTAATAATATACACCCTATCTTCTAGAATTTTTGTGAGGACCAACAGAGGTTCAAGACAGGGAATTATTTGAATGTGATTCATTTCTATCTTTGAAAAATATGTTTGAAACAATAGGAAGCGCTCCATACCTGTAAGGCAGTTGTGTTACTTAAAGCAGGCTTGCAAATCAGAATAGGTCTGGGGAGGTGGGGGAGAGATGGGCTGGGAGTTTGGGGTTAGCAAATGCAAACTATTACATATAGAAAGGATAGACAAGGTCCTACTGGATAGCACAGAGAGCTATATTCACTATCCTGTGATAAGCCACAGTGTGAAATAAAATGAAAAATATATATTTATATATATATGTATATATATGTGTATAACTGAATCACTTTGATGCACAGGAGAAATTATTAACCAACTATATTTCAGTAAGATATATTTTTAAAAAAGAATGGGCGACCTCCAGGTTTTGAAGACTTCACTGATCCCACTCTCCCAGGCATGTACCAGTGTGTCTGGGAGTGAATACCAGGAGGCAGTGGGCCACGGAGAGGGTCCTAGCGGGCAGTGCAGGGATCCCTGCATAATATTACACAAAATAGCAATTTTGCTGAGTGTTTGCCATGTTCCAGACACTGTTCCATATACTTCGGGTCCATCAGATCTCATCTAATCCTCCTACCAGCCCGTAAGACAGTCCCATGAGTATGACCATTCAGCGGATGAGAAACTGAGGCTTAGGGAGACAGAACAACAACCCAATTCACCACATCCAATTAGTGGCAGGGCTGGGACCTGACACTGAGTTCTGATACCAAAGCCAAGTAACAATAATAGCTGCTAACATTTTGTGAGCACCCACTGAGTTCCAGTGGCTCCCGTGTACTAACCCAGTTAGTTCTGGTCCAGGTTATAGGGATTGTATTGTCCCTGTTAGAACTTGAGGCACAGACAGTTCAGGTAACTCTCACAGGGTTTCACAGCTGGTGAAACCATGGCATCCTTTATGTCAAATTTGTGTTAAGGGCATCTCTAATGTCCCCAAAGGGGCTTCCCAGGTGGCTCAGTGATAAAGAATCCACCTGCCAATGCAGGAGACTTGAATTCGATCCCTGGGTTGGGAAGATCTCCTGGAGAAGGAAACGGCAACCCACTCCAATATTCTTGCCTGAGAAATCCCATGGACAGAGGAGCCTGGAGGGCTATAGTCCACTGGGTCTCAAAGAGTCGGACACAACTGAAATGACTAAGCAGCAGTAACAAAAGGCCCTGTCTGGACGGGGCAGAAGTCAAGGATTCTGGTTGCTTCCATTCTTCATCCAAAAGTGAAAATAGCTGCTTCCTCAGAATCTAACATAAAAGCTGTGTTACACAGATAAGAGTTTGCCCTTAGCAAAGATCCATTGCCTATGGAAATCATCCTTTTTGTCTAGTAAATACTACAGACTTATGAATGATGATTTAGAGTTAACACATATTTTTCAGCCTCTTGCCTTTTTTTCTTTGCAAATGCTCATAAGGACCCTTTATTGGGAGGGCTCCAGGCTAATCTGGAACTAGTTTAGGAATAGGGGGACCACCATTTAATACCTTGTTATGGTCTGTATCATGGAATCACCCACAACAGTCTCATACAGATGGGAAATCTGAGGCTCAGAGATATTAAGTTCTTATGACTAGTAAAAGGCAAACCTAGCATTTTAATTCATTCATGAACTTTCCACTAAACCCCAAGAAGCACCACTGAAAGCACCTCTGAGGTCTGTTACTAAACTCACCCCAGGAGATGGAGGGGGTTCAGCCTGGGCACAAATCTCCCGGGACGGGAGCTGGTACCAAATGCCTGAGGAGGCCGGGAAATCCTTAGCAAAACATGTAATAGCACTCCTCCCAGAGAAGCAGCAGACCACGGCCACTGTCCCTAGGGCTGTGTCCCTCCTCTAACGCATGTGTGCATGTGCAGGCCAGACAGAGAGCATCCACTCCACGCGACTTCAAGCCCCGGCCTCCGCTCGCCGCCTCACCAGGATGTCACCTGCAGAAGCCATCGATCAGCGGCTCAGCCCCCATCCTCACTGACAGCAGGGCAACGCTCTTCACTCACCTCTGAGAGGCCTGTCTCTCTCAATGGACTCCGCCGGACAGATACAGAAAGTGAAGTCCACAGCAACCTTACCTCGCCCCGAGATTCCCACTTCCTAAAGAAAGCATTTCTTTTTTAAAAATTTATTTATTTTTAATTGCAGGATAATTGCTTTACGTTATATCGGTTTCTACCATTCAACAACATGAATAAACTCTCAGTATACATACATCCCCTGACTCTCGAACCTCCCTCCCCACTCCCCCTTCATCCCACCCCTCTAGGTCATCATGGAGCACTGGGTTGAACTCCCTGTGTTATACAGCAGCTCCCCGTTAGCTGTCTAATGTACATATGCAGATGTTTCAGTGCTACTCTCTCAATTGGTCCCACCCTCTCTCACTGAAAATAAAGGAAGAATTGATGCTTTTGAACTGTGGTGTTGGGGAAGACTCTTGAGAGTCCCCTGGACTTCAAGGAGATCCAACCAGTCTATCCTAAAGGAAATCAGTCCTGAATATTCATTGGAAGGACTGATGTTGAAGCTGAAACTCCAATACTTCGGCCACCTGATGCAAAGAGCTGACTCATTTGAAAAGACTGATGCTGGGAAAGATTGAAGGCGGGAGGAGAAGGGGACGACAGAGGATGAGATGATTGGATGGCATCACTGACTCAGTGAACATGAGTTTGGGTAAACTCTGAGAATTGGTGATGGACAGGGAGGCCCGGTGTGCTGCAGTCCGTGGGGTCGCAAAGAGTCAGACATGACTGAGCGGCTGAACTGAACTCTCCCTACTGTGTCCACAAGTCTGTTTTCTATGTCTGTATCTCTATTCCTGCCCTGCAAATAGGTTCATCTGTACTATTTTTCTAGATTCCATATATATGCATTAAAATATGCAATAATTGTTTTTCTTAATGCAAAAGAAGAGAGCTGGGGAGAGCACCGTCCAGAATAAAATGCACCCCTTCCTAGGTCAGCTGCTGAACAACTGTCTCCTGTCTGTCATCAAGGGTGCATCCAGCCCCCGTAACTGGAAAAGCAGTGTGAAAACAACCATGCACTCAGGGTCTAGAGAGCTGAGTGCAGGTCCAGACTTTGCTGTGTGCCATCAAGTAGTTTAGTTGCCCTCTCTGGCCTCCTTTTCCTTTCTCTGCAAAATCAAGAGATGGGACTCTGAGCTGTAAGCATCTATACCCACGGTCTCCACCAGAGCAGTTCATTTCCAGTGCCCTGCATGGAGTGCCAAGGAGCATTCAGGGATGACAAGAAGTCCAGCTTCTCCTCAGAAGCTGGGTGTTTGGGACCTTCGGATCCCACAAGTCCCATCTTGGGACATATCACACTGATGCCATCCTGAATGGTGGTGAATCCAGCTCCTGGCAAAGTGACAGACTCAGGAAGGCTGGCTGGATGGAAGGATGAGGAATTGAACACAGATCTTTGGCCTTTTGGCCCTCTCCCTCCATTATGTCTTGATTATCTCCAAGGTTACCCCTTTCTGGAGTCCACTTCAAGACCCCACGTGGCCCTATGGCCTGCACTCCGAATGATGGCTTCCCCACAAAGTTGTGGCCCTGGCCTTGCCCATGTCTTAATGGACAGATGTCCTCTGTGCAATGAGTAACCCTTTACCTGACAAGTAATTAGCTATGGAGAAAGCCAATTAAAAGAGACACCATATGAATAAGAGGGTGTGGGTGTGTACTTGACTACAGATGCACAGTGAATTACTTTAATATGCCAAGAAAACTCTTCTGGTCTGTAGAGCTTGTTTTTGCTGCCAGAAGGATGGAAAGCGCCAGAAGATGAGCCCCTACACTCACTTCACTCCTTTAACCAGAGTATTAGTCCAACATGCGTTCAGTTGCCTGGGTGTCAGCGTTCCTCCTCCTGAGACGCCCAAGTAGCCCGCAGCACCCAGAGGAGCCCCTGGCTGCCACCCACCCCCGACCTCAGATGCTGTTACTACATGTTTATTTCTGCAGGCAGTGCGCTTAGGAGAGGAAGCGAGTCCTGGGACAGTCTCACCTGGACACTAGAGGGTGCCTGCGATTCAAATTGTGTGCATTTCTCTGGGAGTGTGCTCCCCACTCCCCGCTCCCCCGCCCCCCACCAACCACCTTGCTATTGAGTTTAACAAATCCAGTGCTTTGGAGGACTCAGCTAAGACTCTGAGGACACCAGAGGACTCACCCCCTCTGGAAGGCCTCCCTCGCCAAAGCACGTTTGATATTGTTAGTTATCTAGAGCAGCTGTGGTAAAGCGTGAGCCTTAAGTCTAGGTATCTGGGTTCAAATCCCTGCTCTGTATAACTTGAGCCAATGACTTCTCGGGGCCTGTTTACATCTGTTAAATGGGCCGACAGCATCTTCCTCACTGAGCGGTTATGAAAGTTAAATCAAACAGTGCACTAAAGCATCTGGAACAGCATCTGTCACTTGTTAAGTGCCTACTCTCACCCAGCCTCATTGTCTGCTTTCTTATTAATACCCCTCTGGGAACTTGCCAGTTCTGAGAAAGCAAGACACACACACACACACACACGCACGCACACACACCTTCTCGTAGTTCCATAAGCACTTCCTCAGTGACAAAAGGAAGGACTGGGCAGCCTGACCCACCATCTCAGAGGCCACACAGGCTTCAGGAAGCTCACACCTTGCAGGAGAGTCTGACTTATCCCTCAGGGCGACTCTCCATCCCCACCTCCTTCCCTGGGAGAGCTGGTTCCTCCCTCCCTCCCGCACAGGTGGTATTTAACGCAATACAGCAAAGTGAGAAGGAGAGAAAGAGAAACAGCTGAGGTAAACGGCTCTGAGATTCCCAGCCTCCCCGGGAGGGCCGGGGCCTCTGGGGAGGGACGCCAAGGCAACAGCCCCTGGGTGTGGAACCCAGGAGCTGCTGGAGACATTAAATGCCGATTACCCCCAGGGCTTGTGGTTACAGAGCTGTGGGAACCCACCCCCTGAAGCGCCTGATTGCTTAAGCATCTCTTTGCAGAATGTTTATTTTATTTATTTTTTCCCCATGAATGTTTAATCAGGTACCTTGAGCAGCACAGCGGCCCTCTTCAGAGCAGCTGGAGGCGGTGTGATCAACTCTGGTTTGTACAGAAGGTGGCAGAATGTGGCCACCGCCTGGCACTTGCCTCCTGATTGTCCCCAACCATGTCTCCCAGTCCCCCATCCCGCTGTGCCCAGCTCAGGGCATCCAGCACCCTGGCCAGCAAGAGGACTTGAAGTGCTGCCACTTGGGCCCCTGCATCCCAGTCTGGTAGTGATGGGGGTCCTTGCTCTCCCCCAATCTGCTGCCTGCAGAGCCTGGCCTCCTGCAAGGAGGAGGCGGGGGTCCCTCAGGCAACCCCTCTACTTGGACAACTCTGCCCAGACCAGGCAGGGGAATCCTCAGGGCCTGCCCACTTGAGGATCTTGAAGTAGTTTAATCCCTTTTTCTCCTGGTTTCCTTTTAGTTTTTATCTTTGTCCAAAGCCATCTGCATAAACAGGGGGCTCTCTCTGCCTCACCCTCATTCTAGGGGGAGGCGTCCCCTAGGTGGCTGTTTGGACGTCCTCCAACTCCAAGGGATGGGACGCTGGGTTCACTGGGGACTCCCAGCTGCAGGGGCGGCTGACCTCTCCTCCCTCCTTCTTCCGTCCCCGTTCACTCCACGCTCAGCTCCAGGCGGCCTCCTGGATTCTGCCTCCCCCTCACTTATCCCCAGCCTCCTGGGATTACGGGCAAAGCCATTACCTCAGGATTAAGCTGCAGTTTGATTCTCATCAAAGACTCTGGTCACCGAGTATTTGCTTAACACCAGACCTTTCAGGCCCCATCAAATTTAACAAGGCCTGACAGATTTGGGATTAAACAGAGAAACCCAGACAAATCCATACTTTCATAGGAGCCCCCGGTGACTGCGGCAGGACAAGCAGGATTCTCGAAAGCCAGAGACCCTAAAGTTAGCGTGTTCCTCCGGTGACCACGGCAGGGACTCTCCTCCCCAGGCTGGCAGCCCTCACCTCTGCCCACCCGCCCTGAGACTGGATTTCATGCTTTCACTCTTTCCAGTGAGAAGGTTCGGTATTGATTCAGGAACCAGAGGCTACAGGGAGAGTTGGAGGGGTGGGGAGGGCAGGGGACAGCATGAGAGAAACCCCGCTCCGAGGTCCGCTCAGTCTGTCCCTACCTCCACCCTGCACTCCGCCATGGTCCTCTGATCTCCGAGGCTCCTCTGGGGTGGGTATCCCCCTCGACCAGATCTGCTCCACCAGCCACAGACCCCCACCGTCATCACCCCAATTCCCAAGTCTCCATCGAGCCAGACATAGAACGGCAGCAGCATCACGCTCTGGGCAGCAGACCCAGCGCAGCCTTGCAAATTGATTTCAAAAATCACTTTGTGACACATGTAATCAAAGAGACAGCAGGATGATGTGGAAAGCTTGGAGGCCGCAAAGCAGGTTTTAAATCTGACCCACTGGTCATGTGGCCTTAAAGCCTTCAGTTTCCTCGCCTCTAATATGGCAGCTGATAGGAAACACCTTCTTCTGAAACTGTTAGGCGAGCTGAGAGAAGCTCTGTAAAGTTTCCCAGGGCGGTGCCTGGGCAAGTTTGCAAGTAGATGCTTTCCGGCTTCTTCTCTCCTTTACTTATTTGATTATACGTGCATGCATGCTAAGTCGCTTGGGTGATGTCTGACTCTTTTATGCAGCCTGCCAGGCCCCTCTGTCCATGGGATGCTCCCGGCAAGAATATTGGAGTGGGTTGCCATACCCTCCCTCCAGGGGATCTTCCCAACCCAGGGATCAAATGGATTCTTTTACCTCTCCTGCACTGGCAGGAGGGTTCTCTACCACTAGCACCACCTGGGAAGCACCACTATTTGGTTATGCAATTTGATGAATTAAAAAAAATAATAAAAATGCCTTCACCTCCTGCTTCCTCATTTAGTGTTTCTACAAGAAGCACGTACAATAAGCTTTTCCCGTCTCAGCTCCTAAAAGGTGCGGTGTTAGATGAAAATTCTACACCATCAACACCAGGGAGTTAACACCAGTGCATTTCTCGGAGGCCTGTTACCCAGTTTCTCCCAGGCTCTCTGCCCAGTTCATTTGGCCCTGCCTAACTGCTAATTTGCCCTCCACCCAGCACCTGGCTTAAGTTCAAACTTCATCCTTAAAAGCCAGAGAGGTGGGGTAGGGGGGCGGGCGGCTATGGAGGCTTCATTTTAACTTTCATCATTGATACAAAGGAAAACAATGGCTTGTGTTTATTTGAAAATTAATTTTTGGGGGAAATTACTTTGTCATTTGTTTTACTCTTCTTAATTAAAATTTACTTGGTGAAGAGAACACCCCATAAATTAACTCAAATGCAACAGCAAATTAATTAGCATTTAGTGACTAGACATTACTCACAGGCCGGACAAATTGTTTTCAAGCTGTTGTGCAGGGGCGGGGCTGGCAGGGTGCTGTGGGTTACTTTGGCTGGTTCTCCAGACAGTATCTCTTTGTCACCTTGGCCTTCCAGGGGCTTAGGTCACTGTCAGAGCAAGGGCCCTCTGAGTGCAGGTTCAGGCCAGACCTCTGTATCTTCACATCGGGGATATTCACTCCCCACTTGAAAAATCAGGACAAAGACATCACAGAACAGAAAGACTGAGTTGGAGCAGCCCTGCCTGGGCCGGAAGACAGCACAGTGACCTCAGGGAGCCCCTTCTAGTCACAGGAACCTGAGGATCTCTACAACTCGGGCTTAGAGGATCCAGGGCCAACCAGCATCTAGTCTTAGATCACGTGTGGGATTCCTGGGCCTGAGGAAGAGCTTCCCAAAGGAAAGAACTGGAAGGACGGCAGGGAGTTAATACAAGAAACAAGCTGGACTGAACTGTTTCTGATGATAAACTGCCCTATTTCTTGCAAAAGAGAATTGGAAGCTTAGTGTCAGCCAGTTGCGGACCTAGGCAGACTGCCTGGATTGGCATCCCAGCTCATCTTGCTACTTTGTGACCTTGGGCAAGTTACCTAACCCCTCACCTTGGTTCCCTTGATCAGGAATAGTTTCTATCGTAGCTGCTGGGCAGAATCAACCAGAAGGAGCACGTAAGGCCCTGAGGAGGGGTCTGGCATGCAGCAAGGGCTTGGGAAGCATTGGCAATGAGTTTGGAACCCAACCTGGCCACTTCCCAGTGTCTCAACTACTCTGTGCCTCAGTTTCCTCATCTGCATAGTGGACACAAAAGGAGGTTCTTGCTTTGAGGAATAAGTGATTTAATACATGCAAAGTGCTTCAAGAGTAGAATAGTGTCTGGTGCATAATAAATGTTCAGTAAGTGATTATTATTATGGTTTCATAGATATACTTTTTGTGACCAAGACAGGGACATGGAACCAGAAGCTCACAAGAAGCCAGTTCTCCTCCATTATTTTCCAGTGTACAGGAAGCTCCTTCTGAGAGGGAGTTGCCTCCAGGAAGCAGCCAGTCCTGCCAATGAATGGACAAGTCAACCCAGCTTGGCCTGGCTGGTGGCAGCAGCAATGCCCCCACTAATGCAGCCTGACTCCTTCCTAGCTCTGCAGAGTAGCAGCCCCATAAATAGTCCCCCTTCCTGACAAATGGGAGGAATGGCCTTGCTGGGGTGCTTGCTCACTGATAAACAGTGATGTATGGTGGTCTTCTCCAGAAAAACAATGCTCCCAGGGGAGGGAGGTGGACATGGGAGTGACCTGACTCTGTGATCAGAAGAAGGATCACAGGGGGCTCCTGACCCACCCAGGAATTTTCCTCCCCCACCATGGTCTCCTCCATCCACTAAGTGAGCTATGGGGTCTATCAGAAGCAGCTTGAAGGAGTAGCTTTGCTGCGTACTCTGTTAAGAGCAGGTACCCTGAGTCCCCCTGAGCTGGTTCACCACCTATGAACCACCTACATACTCAAAGCAAGGCTTCCGTGTCTCAGTTGTTCCAGCTGTAAAGTGGGAATTGTTGTAGTACCTAACTCACAGGAACAAATACATATAAAGTGCTTCCTTATCCCAACATCTGGAATAGAAGCAGCACTCTGGAAGCATCTGCGATCATTATTAAATAATAATGTCTTTCATAAAATAAGTGCAATCCACTCACATTTTTGTGGAGCATGTAGGATGTAGAAGAAGTTGTATCCCATGCAGGAAGCATGAGAGTAAGTGAGAACACAGCCCCGACACTCAGCAAGCAGTGTCTGTTACATAGTGAGCACGTCCACCCAAGTGCTGGTGTCCCATCCTATCTCGCTTTTCCTGCCATCTATTTCATTCAACAAATATTTTAGCAGCATCTACAACGTCCCAGGTACTGTCAGACTGGGGTCCCCAATCCCCAGGTCACAGAACAGGGCTGCAGAGCAGGAGGTGAGTGGCTGGCGAGTGAGCAAACCGTCATCTGCATTTACAGTTGCTCCCCGTTGTTTGCATTACCACCTGAGCCCTACCTCCCGTCAGATCAGTGGCGGCATTAGGTTCTCAGCATCAATCATGGCGAACCCTACTGTGAACTGCGAATGTGAGGGACTAGGTTGCACACTTCTTATGAGAATCATCCCCAAACCGTCCCCCACCACAGTCCATGGAAAAATTGTCTTCATTAAAACCAGTCCCTCATACCAGAAAGGTTGGGAACCACTGCTATAAGAGGCACTGGGGATATATAAGGCCACACAGAAACAGTCCCTACCTTCAAAGCATACAGTCTAATGACAATAATGATAATTATCGGTACTAGATGCTATGGTATCTACCCAGCATTCATCACTCCAGTGTTCTTCCTGCTAGAGCACCCATGTCCCACACCATCCCGCCTGCAAACCCATGAACCTGACTGGCCCAAGGGTCCCCTGCCTTTGATTGTTGTAGGAATGGATCTATGAACCAATTTTTATAGAAATATGAGAGGAAGGTGCTGGAGGGCTTGGGATAAACTTCCCCTCTCTCCCAAGAGAGAGCCACAGGGAGAGAGAGTCTCTGAATAGCATTGTCTCTGTAGGTGATGCCTGTATCTGCTAAGCCATTTTAGACCAGGCTACAGATCAAGCTGACATCCAGGATGGCAGAAGAGACAAATAGAACCTAGGTGCTGAAGACACTGCTGAGACCTTGAGCCCACACACCCTGAAGCTTGATCTACCTTTGAATCTCCTGTTATAGGAGATAATAAATTTCCCTGTTGTTAAGCCAGTCTGGGTCCTTTTTTTTTTTCTGTTCTTCGTTGCTAGAGCATCCTGAGGAATCATAGGCTAATAAAAATACATATTACTATTAATAACTAACATTAAAAAGCACCTGACATTTCACAATATGCTTTCACATTTATTATTTTATTTGATCTTCAAACCAACACCATCAGAAAGGTCTTCCTTTCATCCTCATTTTGCAGATGAAGCAGCGAAGGCTCAGGAGGTTTGATGACTTGCCAGGTTGTACAGTTGGCAAGTGAGGAGCTGGTTCTGCCTGCCTGGGCTTAGGTATGCTGATTCCATTTCCTGTTTCTTGCTCTTGTCTTTGCTGGGCTACCATTGCTCCAGCATCTTTGGCGACCATCTCTCCTGGAATGGACTGTCATCAATCTAATAAATAACAAACAGCTCCTAAAGGGGTTTTCTGCTGTTTCTAGAGGAATCCAGGCATGCTGGCTTGAATCACTAGGGTCTTTCCTTCCCTAAATCTTCAACAGATCTCATCAGAAATATGAAACTCTGGAGCCATCCAGAAGGCAGACAAAAGACTGAACCTTAATGTCTTGGGCAGTGACCTCCATTGACTTCTCCCAGTGGACAGATGGAGTTCAGTCCACGGACACTGCAAGATTGCTGAAGAAGAGGGATGATTCATTGTTGCCCTTAGCAGTGACCCTTGTGTTATCTCTCAGCATGGTTCCAGAGGGATGTGGTGTCAAGTTCATGAAAGGGGAGCATATAATATGAAAGCAGGAGCCACATGAAAGACTATGAACAAGCACTGGCTCGGAAAGAAGCAGGGGACACAGTGCAGCCAAGCTTGGGCATGGGGGGAGAGTCTTAGGACGATAGTTGTCCGGATCAGGATTGGATAAAAGGTGAAGCAGGCCAGAGGCCTGCACATGTTTGTGAATAGAGAGAGGTAAGTCAACAGAGCAGAAACCAAGGCTGAGCTCAAGGAAAAGACCAGAATCTAATAGTGGGTCTGATGTCAGGAGCTCCTCAGATAGTGAGAGGCAGGCCCCACAGGGAAAGTGGAGCTGAGGTCAGTTGCAGGGGAATGAGATGGTCCAGACAATGGCCGTTTTAAAGGTAAAGAGCCCAGGCTGCCTACTGTCTAGCCTCTCGACATCTGCAGTTGTCACAACTGTGACTTTTGATCAGGCAGCCCTACTTCATCTTATTTTGGGGTCTGGTACCTCTCTTCAAGAGAAGGTCATTTCTGTTTTCTCTTTTGGTCCCTGAACAGTCCTCACCTCCAGTAGGAGAGTATCACCCCTTCCTCAGTGCCCACCCCATTCCCAGGACTAATGGTCCAATAGCAACTCTAATAACCCATCTTCTAAAACTTTCAGAATCTGTGCATGGCTCCTTTAAGAACTAGAGGAAGATAGCAAATTGGCAATGTGGTCAAAGGGCCACATCAGTGAGATAAATCAACATTGTCTTCACTTTTGGTCTTGGTTCACACTTTCTGTAGTCTGAATGATATTGAAACTCTCCATGGTATGCGTGGGCTCGTAGCTTCCAGCTCACAGCAGAAATGGCAGCAACAGAGAACACTAACCAGGCACCTTCTCTCCGGAAGCTACTAAACTATTATTTGCATGTAATTTTATGTAACCTTCCCAGCAGGCCTATGAAGTAAGAATCCTAATTTCCATATTCTAGATGAGGAACCCAAGGCTCAAGAGGGAAATTAACTTATCCATGGTTACTTGGCTAGTTGTGGGAAAGGCCAGAGTTAATTCTAGTTCCCTCTGGTGCTAATGTTGATGTTGTTCAGTCACTCAGTGGTGTCCAACTCTTTGCAACCCCATGGACTGCAGCATGCCAGGCTTCCCTGTCCTTCACCATCTCCTGGAGCTTACACAAACTCATGTCCATTGAATCCAGTGATGCCGTCCAACCACCCCATCCTCTGTCATCCCCTTCTCCTCCTGCCTTCAATCTTGCCTGGTATCAGGGTCTTTTCTAATGAGTCACCTCTTTGCATCAGATGGTCAAAGTATTAGAACTTCAGCTTCAGCATCAGGCCTTCTAATGAATATTCAGGATTGATTTTCTTTAGAATGGACTGGTTGGTTCTCCTTGCAGTCCAAAGGACTCTCAAGGTTCTTCTCCAGCACCACAGTTCAAAAGCATCAATCCTTCAGCGTTCAGACTTCTTTATGGTCCAACTCTCACATCCATACATGACCACTGGAAATACCATAGCTTTGACTAGACAGACCTTTGTTGGCAAAGTAATGTCTCTGCTTTTTAATATGCTTTTTAGGTTTGTCATAGCTTTTCTTTCAAGGAGCAA
Source organism: Bos indicus x Bos taurus (assembly GCF_003369695.1). Classification (NCBI taxonomy): domain Eukaryota; kingdom Metazoa; phylum Chordata; class Mammalia; order Artiodactyla; family Bovidae; genus Bos; species Bos indicus x Bos taurus. The sequence continues at coordinate 58,670,012 of NC_040090.1, read as the reverse complement.
GCGTCTTTTAATTTCATGGCTTCAGTCACCATCTGCAGTGATTTTTTTCCCCCATCTATTTGCAATGAAGTGGTGGAACCAGATGCCATGATCTTAGTTTTTTGAATGTTAAGTTTTAAGCCAGTTTTTTCACTCTCCTCTTTCACTTTCATCAAGAGACTCTTTAGTTCCACTTTGCTTTCTGCCATAAGGGTGGTGTCATCTGCGTATCTGAAGTTATTGCTATTTCTCCCAGCAATCTTGATTTCAGCTTGTGCTTCATCCAGCCCAGCATTTCACACGATGTACTCTGCATATAACTTAAATAAGCAGAATGACAATATACAACCTTGACATACTCCTTTCCCAATTTGTAACCAGTCCATTGTTCCATGTCTGGCTCTAACTGTTGCTTCTTGACCTGCATACAGGTTTCTCAGGAGGCAGGTAAGGTGGTCTGGTATTCCCATCTCTTTAAGAATTTCTCACAGCTTGTTGTGATCCACACAGTCAAAGACTTTTGTGTAGTCAATGAAGCAGAAGCAGATGTTTTTCTGGAACTCTCTTGCTTTTTCTATGATCCAATGGATGTTGGCTAATGTTGATACTCTTCTTCAATACCACACAGCATCCCAAGTTAACTTTTTATATCTCAACATGTATTGTTTCATCTGTCTTCTTAAAACAAAAGTCAGAAATAAATGCCAAGACTTTATTCTTTCTCTTCATCATTCCAACTGTATAGTAGAAGTATAAAACTTCTCTCCAGTTCAGATTTCCTTTCAGGAAGAATTTATCCCTTTATCTAATTTTAACTCTTCAGCTATCCTTTTTTCTGAATGTGCAAAATCCCTGACTTTTTCAGTATTTCAACTGGGCCATGGGACAGCTGCTCCATGCATCACTATGGACAGCTTGATTTTGGTCTCCAGAATGTGGGTGCCTTCCCAAAAGTGATGCTGACATGACTCCATCTGCCTGTGCTGCTTTCAACTTGCTAAGGGTCTCACCTGCAGATTTATTTGCCCTCATCCAAAAAACATGACTTGAAACTTTTGCTAAAGCATCAGCCATGTACTTTCATATCAACACAGGACAAGATACACTTCTGGTCACCAAAGCTACTTCTTCAAAGACAGAGTGATCTACGATATTTTAGCGAGGGTCCGCATCTTCCACAAACCACTCAAAAATTTCATCTTAGCATTCTAGATTCACAGCACAGAGTGATACCCAGATCTCTTCACATAATAATAACTCTACTCTCTAATAAAATACAAGCTAAACATCACCCTTTGACTCAGTAATACCACTTCTAATAATCTACCCAAGGAAATAATTGAAATACAGACAAAGATTTATGTGATGTTCATTGCATGTTATATATAACAACCCAAAACTGGAAACCATCTGAATATTAACAATAAGAGAATAGTTAAATAAATTATAGTACCTAACTACAATGGAATAATAGGAAGCTTTAAGAATCATATTTTCTAAGAATATTTAAAGACACAGGAAAATATACACAGTATAGAAGTAGGGTTTTTTTCTTTTAAAGAAAGAAAACCACTTTCAGATATATAAGTGAAGAAGGAGTTGTAGCTTATTCTGAGTGGTTCTTTGAGGAAAGATAGAAGTAGTACCAATATGAGAAAATTACTTAGAAACATATTTGGGGGCAATTATAAGTGTTTCAACATTGTAGATTTCCTGGAAAAGTAATGATTTCCCTAATACAGGAGGAATTTCAAACCAAGGCTGGGCAATCATTTGAAGGCGACATTGAAAAGCAGACTTGGGCACTGAGTGTGAAATTGACCCAGATAATTCTCAAGGGTCCATCTTCCCCCAATATCACAAGATTATGTTAGAGTTTTTGTATTCTACCTGTGTGTCTGAGCATGATCAGTGTTGGAGAAGACTAAACAGAAAAGGCATAAATCAAGGCATGAGCAGGGCAAGTATGAAGTCTGGTCAGCCAAAAAGTTCCCCAAATGACAGCAGGTGGGTCCAGCTTAGAGGCTGCCCTGGGCTGTATTTTAAGAAAGCATGGCTGCCCTTCACTCAGCCCACATGGGTCAGTCTTTGGTTCTTTCAAAGAAAGAAATTCTTTTCTCTTCCTCAGTGACCTGTTTTGTATGGAACAACCCTCTTGCTCTTGTCCTCTTGGAGTCTATATTCACCTTTCAGCATGGAAAGTTATGGTCTTCATTGAAGAGACTTGCAATACGGAGATGGAGGGACAGAGCAGTCTGTGATGACTACTGCTGTATCTAAAAACAGCTTCACCGTGATGTGGCCCACTCCTTCATCAGCTGTACAGCAGGCTCATTGTGCGTATGTTTAGTTATACCAGGGACTTGGGAAAATAGTGGATTGTGAGGCAACTTTAAGTTGATGACAGACCACTGTGATAGATTGGAGGCGCTTAATTGGAAATGTGAAAAAGAGAAGATTTGTGTAAGACAAAGAGGGGGTCTGAGCTTTCAAAAGATCTAAGGAACACCCAGCACCTAGACCTTGATTTTTAATCCCACTCCCCAGTAAAAGGAATGAAAAGTCCAGGGAGAAATGGTCGATTCTAAGGCTGGTGCTGGAAAGATGAGCCCAGAGCATCTAATATAGTATCAGAAAATAAGGAAAAGCACAAAAAAATAAAAGGATGAGCAGATCAGAGGGATACAGGAGCCAACCTGAATAGGCTTCCATTGGCTAAAACTAGAAAAAAAAAAATTGAGCAACCCAATAAATAATATAACATGCTATTATAACCCAAAATAAATATATAAAATAAATATCCATGAGTCCATACTGGTATAAAGAAATGATTGAATAAATAAATAAATGGGGAAGGAGAGACAAATCTCCTGAGGGAAAGAATTCCAAATAATCTACGTAGATGCTTTCCATCATGAGGGAGTGAGCAGAACTCCTCACTCCTTACATGTGTGTTGCAAACAGCGACTTCCTTCCAAAGGGTGTTGTATGGGAAGAAAGAGGAACTTCACAGGCAGAAACCTGACAAACACAACCTCAGCCAAGGGACCAAGGTCAGCCTCAGTGGTGATAGTATATGCCCGTGATATACTTGATGAGAAGGCTCCGTTACCTCTGTGGTCTTCCTCCCCATAATGCCAATCTAACCATGAGGAACGTGAAAAGTGAAAGTGTTAGTCATTCTGTCACATCCAACTCTTTGTGACCCCGTGGACTATATAGCCTGCCAGGCTCCTCTGTCCATGGAATTCTCCAGGCAAGAATATTGGAGTGGGTTGCCATGCCCTACTCCAGGGGATCTTCCTAAACCAGGAATTGAAACTGGGTCTCCTGTATTGCAGGCAGATTATTTACTGCCTGAGCCACCAAAGCATAAGAGAAATCCTAACAGAGGTACATTCTTTCTACAAAAGAGCTGGCCAGTACTCTTCAAAACTATCAAGGTCATCAAAACTGAGGAGAATCTGAGAAACTGTTACAGCTGAGAAGAGCCTAAGGAGACAGACAGCTAAAGGTCATGTTGTGTATTGAAAGGAATCCTGGAACAGAAAAAAGACATGGGTGAAAAAATAACAAAATCTGAATATAATGCCAACTCTCGTTAATAATAAGGCATCCACTTGCTTGTTAGTTATGACAAATGTATCATCCTAATGTAAGATATTATCAGTGGGAGAAACTGGGATGGAGCATGTGGGAACTCATTGAATTCTCGTCCATTTTTTCCCGCAGATCTATAACTATTCGACAATAAAAACTACTTTTTTTAAAAAGTGTAAAGAAGAAACAGGAGAGGGTTTGACCTTCGTGAGCACTTTGTAGAAATTGACTGAGGCCAAATGCTCAGAGAAAGAAGCAAATTGGATGGATTTCCAACACTGGCAAACCAAGAAGAACAAAGCAATAAGCAAGGAGAAGCAGGGTGCTTGGGGGGGAGCTAGTTTCATCCTGAACCTGGGGTTTTGCCCAGCTCCTGCCAGAAACGCTCCAGCTTCCTCTGTCCTCTAGATCTGAAAGAGATTGCCTGCCTGCTTGTGAGGAAAGCTGGAGCAAAGATCAGAGGCTTTGTGTTAAGCAAGACAAAGCCATGCTATGAAACTCTGTCGTACACAAGTCATTTGAAAACCTGTGTTGTTCTATAGTCCAAACTCCAGGACTCACTCACCTGGAATGAAGTCACGCTTTCATTTTTAACAAATAGTGAGCAAGTCGATGTCTCAGGCACCTTCCAACAGAGAAGATGGGGGTATAGCCCAGAAGCCAGAGCAAGGTCCACAAGGCATGATTTGGTGTGGCACCAGGCACGTCTTCATTTCATAGTTGCCAATTAGTGTTTCTTGGAAGTGGAAAAACCAGGAGCCAAAGAGGATGGATAAGATGTCTGGCTTCTGCCTTCTAGGAACTTGAGTGACACTGAAGCCAGAAGACGGTCAAGGAATAGGGCACCCAGTAATGAATGAAACATTGGGAAGCCAAACACACTCCTTGTTCAGAAATCTTAAAGGAAGATTTGTAAAAGTTTCCTGGGATCTAAATGTCTGTGTACTTAGCCCTTGACTCTGGGCTTCCTACTGCCTATGGGGTCAGCCCCGCCTCCCCATCTGTAATCTACCAGGCCTGCGGATCACCAACCCCGCAGAACATCCTCCTCCCAGAGGCTGCTCCAGGGCTGGCTGGCTCTTTGGACCCAGACAGTGCCCTCTGGCAGCACCTCCTCATCTCCCCCACTTGCTTACATCCCAAGGCAAAGTAGTAGAGAAAAAGTTTGGGGGGTCTTATGATTAAAAAATTGGCTAGGCGATGTTTTATGCATGCATCTGTTATGCTAAAATAACCATCCTTTCTAACCAGGCCCACCTGCTGTCTTTTTCAATTTTAAGTATTTCTAAGTAGCAATCAAATCAGTATAATTTGTTCTTTATCTCGGCAAAACCATTGTGAAAGAAAAATGTGACCATTATGTTACATCAGGGAAAAAATACAAGCCCTTTATTTGCAGCCTTCTCTATATTCTATCAGATCTCACAGTTGTCATTATGCCAGTTGTATTTAATGTTGTTCAAATGAACAGAGCTTTCTTTAATCACTACAGCCTTCTTTCCCCTAAATGCTTTTTTCCAAGGTTATGGTTTTCAGAGATAAATACATAAATACCAATGTTATGAATACGTTAAGGGTATCCAAGAGACAGCTTTCAGGATTTGTAGCAAGAACCTGCTGTCATTGGAGTTACACAATAGCTGGCTGATGTTTTGAGTACGAAGTTACTGGGTATTAGAAGTCCTGATACCCGCACAGAGGCGGAAGGCTATTTTGAGCCGATCACAATAGACCACTCAGCAAATGCTGACTTTATAAAGCTGGTATCAGGATCCTCGCTGCTAATAACCAAAGCCAGCAAGTCCAGACCTGTAAACGTCCATCCTTCAGATCTGGGTTGGGGTGCTCTGTCCTGCAGGCTTCTGGACCAAACCTGTAGGCATGGTCCCCCATGTCCCTCTGACACCAAAGGCAGGCAGACATGAGGACTGAGGTCAGCCTTTTAGACCATCCACTGTGATACACTTTCTTTGCAAATTAGCAATCAGAAGCATGAAGAAGTTCATGACTTGCCCAATGCATATGTCTAGTTGGAAGCAGAGCTGGGATTTGAACCCAAGTCTGTTCCCTGGTGACTCAGACGGTAAAGAATCTGCCTGCCATGTGTGAGACCAGGGTCCAATCCCTGGGTAGGGAAGGTTCCCTGGAGAAGGGAATGGCTACCCACTCTAGTATTCTTGCCTGGAGAATTCCATGGACAGAGGAAGCTGGCAGGCTATAGTCCATGGGGCCGCAGAGAGTCAGAGATGACTGAGCAACTAACACACACACAGTTCAACATGTATTTTTCCTTTACTGCTATCTCAGGCACTTTTTAGCAGACATTACATGGATGATTCTGAGGTTATGTGAATCCTACATTTATTCATTTATTCATTCAGTCATTCTGTTAGCAAATATTTACTCTTTGCTGAGATGCTGAGGACAGTAGTTACAATTATCAATAGCTAATATTCTTGAGTGCCTGACACAGTTCTCATCACCTAATATAAATGAGAGCATTTCTCCCTGATGGTAACCCTCAGGGGTAAATGCTGTTCTCCTCCCATTTTACAAATGAGGGAGGAAGTCCCCGCAAGGTTAAGGCACTTACCCAAGGTCACACATCGAGGAGACCATGTCATCCACAGCCTGGGTTCAGAGTCAGCCCTCTGACTTACTACAGAGGCAAAATGTGCCCATATCATGTAAGTGCTGAATAAACGTTTGTTGAATGAAGCATTGTAACTTGCCCCTGAGAAGCTTACCATACAGAGAGGAAACATTTATGTAAACAAATAACTGAGATGCAGATATGATATAATGTGTTAGAAGAGAAACATAAACAAGTATAAACCGGTGGCGTGCTGAGGATGGCGCGGTGAGAGCCAACCAGGAAAAGTGAGGAGGAGCATAGTGCAGGGAAAGAGCGGCAGTGGGAAAGTGGGCGGGGCCCGGAGATCTAGCTTCCCTCTTGCACCGTCTGTCGTCAGGACAAATCACGAGGTGTCTACACTTGCCTATGTCTAACAGGAGAATAATGCCTGTACTTTTTATCTCAAGGGGTTAGGTCCAGATTTATAGGAGAGAGTATAAGCAAAAGTGATGCATTGATATAAATTGCAAATCTCTTATCGATTTTATGTATGATTAGTGGTTTTTGAGCTCCTTGAGGGAAGGATAGACATCTTTTTCACTGATTGCATGCTCTTTGCTCAGAGCAGGGTCTGACATACAACAGGCATTGTTGAATCATAGAGAGAAAGCTAGGAGGGGAGAAGGATGGAAGGAAGAAAGGCAGGAAGGGAGAGAAGGAAAAAGGGAAGGAAGGAAGGAAAGGAGGAAGGAAGAAGGGACAGAGAGGAGAGGGAGGGAGAAAGGGAAGGAGGGGACAATTAATGAAGAGGTCAGAAAAGATGCTGTTTCAGTCAGGGCTTTCCAGAGAAACAAAGCCAATAGCATCACTCATTAAGCATCAAATTTCATTAAGAAATTTGTTTCAAGTTGTTCATCCAACCAATTGAAGGGGCTGGTAATTTCAAAATCCATAGGGCAGGTTGGCAGACTGGACTCTCAGGCAGCAGTTAATGCTATAACCTGCAGGGAGAATTTCCTCTTTTTTGGACAACTCTCACTTTTTGCTAGTAATGCCTTCACTGATTGGATAAGGCTCACCCACACTATTGAAAGTAATCTTTTACTTAAAGGTAACTGATTGCTGATGTTGACCCCCATCTACAAGTTACCTTCAGAGCAGCACCTAGATTAGCATTTGATTAAATCACTGGGTACTGTAGCCTCGCCAAATGGATGTGAACATAAACTTTCACAGACGCTCTTCCCAAAGAAGAAACTGGAAGAGGAAAGCACAGAGGCAAGGAACAGATCTCAAAGCTAAAAACTAACTTTTACATTGGGATTTTGGTCTAGGTAGGAGCATGGACTGACAACTAGAGACCATGTCCATCACGGTCAGCTGGAGACAGCTGAAGGAACATTAGCATTATGGGTTATCTCCTCTTCCAGGGATGGGAGGACTCAAGGAACTTGTTAAAAGCACAGCTAGGGAAAAAAAAAAAAAAAAACGAAGCTAGAGACCCCATTCCAAAACTGCTGCTTCTGCTGCTGTTAAGTCACTTCAGTCATGTCCAACTCTGTGTGACCCCATAGACGGCAGCCCACCAGGCTCCCCCGTCCCTGGGATTCTCCAGGCAAGAACACTGGAGTGGGTTGCCATTTCCTTCTCCAATGCATGGAAGTGAAAAGTGAAAGTGAAGTCACTCAGTCATGTCCGACTCTTAGCGACCCCATGGACTGCAGCCTACCAGGCTCCTCCCTCCATAGAATTTTCCAACCAAGAGTATTGGAATGGGTTGCCGTTGCCTTCTCTGCATTCCAAAACTGCTTAATCTGAATTGCTAAGGTGAGCCCAGCAATAAGAACTGTAGAGCTCCCTGGTGATTCTGATGTAACCAACAAACACCATTGTGTAAATCAGAAGTTGGGGAGACTTCTGGTTTCTTTAAGGGGATGGATTGAGGAGTCTTAAAGATGTGGGTTCAAATTTTGCATGTACCACTCATTAGCTATGTGCCCCTCAGAAAGTCACCTTCCCTAAGCCTCAGTTTCCCCATCTGTAGAATGGACCGCTTCACAATGCTTCTGGGGTTGTGAAAGTGAAATAACACATGTAAGAATAAGACCTAGTCCAGGACCTTGAAGGCACCCCTTGGACATTGTGGGACTCCTGGTGCTGCAGGTACCCCACAAAGTCTGCTACTGAAAGGCTCTGGGGTTAGGAGTGTTGGTGGGCCATCTGCCCGACACAGCATCACGGCCTGTCCACTGTACAGAGCACATTGGTCGTGGCAGAGGATCTGGAGCCCACACCTAGGTTCCTTTATGTCACCCTAACCCCAACCCTGCGGAGAAGGCCATGGCACCCCACTCCAGTACTCTTGCCTGGAAAATCCCATGGGCGGAGGAGCCTGGTGGGCTGCAGTTCATGAGGTCGCTAAAAGTCGGACACGACTGAGCGACTTCACTTTCACTTTTCACTTTCATGCATTGGAGAAGGAAATGGCAACCCACTCCAATGTTCTTGCTTGGAAAATCCCAGAGATGGGGGAGCCTGGTGGGCTGCCATCTATGGGGTCGCAGAGAGTCGGACACAACTGAAGCGACTTAGCAGCAGTAGCAGCAGCAGCAGCAACCTCAACCCTGAGCCCTCTGTTCCCAGCAAACTGCACTTCCCAGAGGTTGGCCTAGATGGAGGACTTCTCAAAGTCTTTTCTACACTAAAGGGAATTCTGCAAAATACAAAACCAACCACTGTGAACCGGAAATCCTTCACTTGTTTATGAATTCAGCTTGCCCACTGCTCTTCTCACTCACCTCACCATACATTCATATACCTTTGATTCTGAGTTTTCTCAAGACAGAGAAAGCTGGCAAGTTAACAAGTGGTGTAGGCTTTATTCTGGAATTCATCTTCCAGGGCAGGATATGCTCAGCTCAGAATCTTCTACTCTTTCTATGTAGCTCTGTGCAGTGTTTGGAGAGGGGCAGTGGGTCATCGAAGAGACAGATAGCCTATTTTGTTGCTAGCACTACTTGCTAAGGTGGGAAAATAGATTATACTCTGTTTTACAAAGATGTGTGGCTGCCCTGGTGAAGACAAAAGGAGTTTTCTCAGTAACACTCAGTTAATCAGAGAATTCAATTCACCGCCACAGACATTGCCACAAACATTGTGTAATTGAGATGTTAGACCCAGCGATTAAGCACTGTCTGGGAGGTGAAAGGGGGGAGAGGAGTGGGATTCATCTAGTTAGACGGTTCTCAGAACTAGGGTGGAATGTGTGCGTGCCTTTTAAGTCACTTTAGTTATGTCCAACTCTCTGTTACCCCATGGACTGTAGCCCTCCAGGCTCCTCTGTCCATGGGATTCTCCAGTCAAGAATACTGAAGTGGGTTGCCGTGCCCTCCTCCAGGAGATCTTCCCAACCCAGGGATCGAACCCCGATCTCTTATGTCTCCTGCATTGGCAGGCAGGTTCTTTACTATTAGCGCTACCTGGGAAGCCCAGGTGAGATAGGGAAATCTCTTAACACAGTAAGTCCCCTACATATGATCCTTGAAGTTGCAGACCTTCAAAGATGTGAATGTGCATTCACATTTCCAATCATGTAAGTGAGTTCACGTGTCTGGTGTGCATTGCCACATGTGTGCACCCTCTGTAGGTGGTTGTGCTTTTGTGCACTTTACTGTACCATACTGTATACAGCACAGTAGTACAGTATTTTATTTCAAGGCCAGGATGTTCAGAAGCAAGCATAAAAGCAGCAGTGATGTAGTTGGTACAGTACTACCCGGATGTCACCGGATTATCTTCTCAAGAGGGTAAATAGAATTGAATCCAGCAAGGAACCAGAACCTGTGCCATGGATGCCAGGCCTGAGTGACACTGCAGCTCACCCTCCATCTCCTGTTGCTGACGATCCACCAGCTCTACCATCTCCCACCTCCACTTCCTCCTCCAGTCAGTGACTCTTCTTGCCTGTTCACTCGATGCCAGCCCCTGTACTGTACTGCTGTTCATTTCAAGGTACTGCACTATAAGATTAAAAATGTTATCTCTGTTTTTGTGTTTGTTTTTAATGCGCCCTTTGTATGAAAAGTATTATAAATCTCTTAGAGTACAGTACTACATAGCTGATTGTGTTAGTTGGGTACTAGGTTAACTTTGTCGATGGACATGAGTTTGGGTGAACTCCAGGAGTTGGTGATGGACAGGGAGGCCTGGCATGCTGCGATTCATGGGGTCGCAAAGAGTCAGACACGACTGAGCGACTGAACTGAAGGTTAACTTTGTTGGACTTAGGAACATGCTCTTGGAATGGAACTTGGTTGTATGTAAGGAACCTACTTTAGTAAGAAGAAGACTTCTTCACTGAGCTCCTACCATGCACCAGATCCTACACAAAGCACTTTGGGGATGAGCACATTTGCTTCTGGCAACAAGTCCATCTGCTTTGACTCCCATTTTAAAGATAAAGAAACTGAGGCTCAGAAAGGTGATGTGATTTGCTAAGGTCACAGAAATAGTAGAGTTGTCTGACACCAAATTTCCGTATTTTATCCTAGCGATCGAAATATCAAAGCCAAATAGCACAGTTTTCTTCATATTGAATACTAGAACTTTATACAGTGAGAGACTGAATCACAGTTCTTCCAAGTTTATTCTCAGATGCTGTTCCAGCTGAAAAAGAACCAGTTTCAGGGCTGAGGGTCCTTTGTCCCACGCCCTAAGAGGATCACTGAACCTGGTGGATTAAAGGGAAGGGAAGCAGAGGGAACTCAGCTCAGGAGTAGGGAGGCGGTCAGGTTCAAGAAGAAAAGAGGGGATCCTCTCCCTCTCTTCTTCCCCAAACCTCTTCGCCTCCTCCTGCAGCTCCTGCTTTTCCAAAATCATCCATCACTCTCCAATGCTAAGAAAATTCCTTCAGGAACCTCTGACAGTTGATGAAGATCCAAACTGACTATGGAGAAAATACAAATCATTAATAACCACAAGCAATAATGCCCAACTTCACTTGTAATACTAGGAAATGGGAATACAAATGAAAATAAGATGCTCTGGAAGATTTTTTAAGTGAGGAAGGATATAGTCAAATGCTCTCAATAATACTTCTTTGATTAGGAGTTTTAATGCAGCAAGTCCCTCCCAGATGTCTCAGGATGTGAACAATTCCAATTTCATATTTTTCAAACTTTTGAAATAATAGTACTCAGTATTTATTAGAATATAATAATAATCTCTTTTAAATTTTATTTATATTATATAAACATTATACTAGTATATAATAGCATAAGATTATATAAATTATAATAGTTAAATCCTATGATTTTACTATTATAAAAATAACAGGATTTCACACCAGCAAAAATACCAGTACTTTTGTACTTAAAAATAGTATAGTACCCATAATGCTGGAATACCCCAAACCAGGACTGCAGTCATGAATTATATTCTTTTTCTGTATTACCTCCCGTGAAGCCAGTAAATACTGTTATAGCTTCTGGAGAAACACCCTCTGCACATTAGCTCATTCACTCCTCATATCAATGGTGCAAAGCCGGAGTGAGTTTGATACACATTCTGCAGATAAAGAAAGCACTCAGTGTCACACAGTGTGAAAACGTCCGAGCCGAGCGAGACTTGAACCCAACTTGGAGAATTACAGACCCCAAACACTCTTGCCCCTGGGGTCTTCGATCCGTGCTTCCTTCCGACAGTGGAAGACCCTCTGTCCGAGACTTCCATGCAGCCACTCTTATTACCTAACCTGCTCCGTCCCCGGTCCAAGAGCTTTCCAGGTGGAAAAAGAAAAGAAGAAGAACTGCAGCAGCCAGGCCCACTGGGTCTGCAGACGTTCCCGGACCCTGGCTGGCAATCAAAACCTCCAGATCGCTTCCAGCCAAAGCAGGAGGAGGGTTCCCCTGCTGCCAGGAAAGAAAGGTTACAGTCATTTTCCTGCGAAAGGGTAGGGTGATGGATAACATGCAGAAATACTTTCTCATGTTGGGAGACCTCTTGAAAAGCGCTGGGAGCGGGAGATGGAGGTACACCAGGCAGGAAAACATTCTGCTCACCTTTGGCCCCAGTTCCCAGCTGAACACCCACAGGGAGGCTGCACAGGTATAGACAGCGACCCCTTAGGCAGGATTGGGCAGAGGCAGGGGGCAGCGATAGGTCAGCCCCTAGGGATTCTGCCCAGCACCCAGGAGTGGCTGGGATGAAGATGGAAGGTCTGGGGGAATTCCCTGTGGGTCCGATCGCTAGGACTCTACCGCGCTTCCACTCCAGGGACATGAGTTTGATCCCTGGTCTGTGAACTAAGATCCTGCATGCCACATGGCATGGCCAAATAAATAAATAAATAACAAGAGGAAGTCTGAGGAGGACTAAGGCTGGGCCAGCAACAGTGGGATCATGGAAGCAGCACTCAGCAGAGTTAAAAGCGGGGCTGGCTCCACATTGCTTTCCAGGGACCTAGGCTCTGAAGGGTGCCCCTGGCTTAGTTGTCACCCTGAAATTCTTAATAATTTTATCGATGAATTTGCATTTTATAAGAAATTCTGACTGGACCATGGAGCATGTGCTAAGACCTGGAGAAACAGCTCACATGTGGTCCCAACTACCCCACCTCCTGCCCCTCCTAGACCAGTTCTCAACAGCCAGGTCCCTCAAGGGTGCAGGTATGGAAGGGTCCAGAGAGCCTGCCCCATGTACCGAGTTACAGGCCAGGGCCCTGTGTGCCTGTGAAAGTCTGTATTTATTGCAAATATTAACATCGTGTGTTCAACTGTTGTCACTGTTTAGTCGCTAAGTCATGTCCAACTTTTTTCAACTCCATGGACTGTAGCCTGCCATACTCCTCTGTTCACGGGATTTTCCAGGCAAGAATACTACAGTAGGTTGCCATTTCCTTCTCCAGGGGATCTTCCCAACTCAGGGATCCAACTTGCATCTCCTGCATTGGCAGGCGGGTTTCTTACTGCTGAGCCACCAGGGAAGCCATGCCCAAGTGAGCACACGCTATACAGCAAATAAAAACAGCATGACATGCCCAGAGAAAGGAAAAAGCTTTTGAACAAGAAGCACACATTTTTATATCTCACTCATCCCTGGAACCACGTCACCAACCTTGTAAGCGGAATGGACATTAGACAGGGAACTTAGACAGAGACATAGTATCACTCCACTAGCCCCATACAGCAGATGTGACCAATGTGAAGGATAAACCATCTTATTCTCCACACCCTCACATTCTCTGGGGATTCCCTGATAGCTCCATTGGTAAAGAATCTGTCTGCAACTCAGGAGACCCTGGTTCAATTCCTGGTTGGGAAGATCCACTGGAGAGGGGATAGGCTACATCCTCTAGCCAGCACCCTCTAAACTCCAGGCTTCTTATCTCTCATTCTACTTCTCCTCTCCTCACCTATCAAAGTCAGATCTTAGCTGACCCCGCACTATGAAAGATGTCATACTCTAAAGATACAAAACAACATTGAAGATGTAGATGATTTCAGATCTTTACCCTTCTCAGGGAAACCAAAGCATTTTTACCATAAACAATGCCTTAACTCAAAGAAGTGAGTTACTACTAGCGGGGTTTCAAATCCTTTAGAAAGTCAGAATGATAATAATGATAATAAATAGCCATGGTTTATTGACTGCCTATATTGTCAGACACAGATAAAAAACATTATCTTTAATCCTCACATTAACTCTGGAAGGAAGATAATATTGCCTCTATTTTATAGAGGAAGAAACTGAGGTTCAGAGAGGTACCTTGCCAAAAGTTATGCAACCAGTAAGTAGTAAAATGGGATTTGAACTTGCTTTTCTTCTGACCTTGACAAATTTCAGGCAGAATAAAAGCTTTAAAAAAAAAATTTTTTTTTAACTGGAATATAATTGGTTTGGGCTTCCCTGGTAGCTCAGTGGTAAAGAATCTGCCTGTCAGTGCAGGAGACAGGGTTTGATCCCTGGGTTGGAAAGATCCCCTGGAGAAGGAAATGGCAACTCACTCCAATATTCTTGCCTGTGAAATCCCATGGACAGAGGAGCCTGGGAGGCTATGGTCCATGGGATCAAAATGAGTCAGACGTGACTTAGTGACTAAACAACAACAATAACAAAAAATGTCTTACTACCCCTATGCATAAGGATGGTACTGGATTTAAGAAGGCCAGGAGGGCCTTGATGAAAAGAAATGGCTCTTCCAGCTTCCAAGCCCAGGCCCAGAGGCCTGCTGAGATGGTAGAGAGCTGCCCAGGTTCATTCAACCTGGTTTAGGAAGCAGGGGCAGTCTCGGCATTGGTCTCAGCCTGCATCTCCTCATCAAAGGAAATGAGACTGGAACCAGCTCCAGCCACCCAGGCTGCTTCTAATTAAAGTCACCGTAGCTCAGATCACTGAGAATTCATTCATAAGCTAATTTTTTGAAAGCCCCTTGTGCGAGGCACTGTGATAGGCGCTGGTGGTCCAGGATAAATGAGACTGACTAGTCCCAGGCCACGTGGATTTCACAGACCTAGTAGGACTGTCTCTTCAAACAACCACAAAACAGATTAAAAGGTATATTTTACACGTCAACCTATACACAGGACCAATCCACACACCCATGTGCTAAAACAAGCTTCACAGACCTTTACTAATCCTTGCTGCTGCCGCTAAGTCGCTTCAGTCATGTCCGACTCTTCACGACCCCATGGACTGCAGCCCACCAGGCTCCTCCATCCATCTTGCCCAGGGATGCTCCGGGCAAGAGTACTGGAGTGGGGTGCCATCACCTTCTCCGTATCATATACTATTTTGTGTTCTAGTAGTTTCAGTTTTTAAAATCCTAGACAGGAACAAGTGGACTGACTTTGATGGATCACCAGAAAAACTTCTTGTAGGAGATACAGTCAAGTAAGTTAGTGATGTGCTAAGAGCTTCCAGGTTTATGGAAGCACATGGGATGAAGAGATCTTCAACCAGTCAGAAGGATCAGGGAGGGCTTCCTGGAAGAAATGACCTCTAAGCTGAGATATGAATCTAAGAGAGGTAAATAAGAGCCAGATAATGCAGAAATTTTTAGTTCTGCAAAGGAATTTGGACTTGATACCACGAGCCATGGAAAGCCACTGAGGACTATTAAATAGGCATGGTCATCACTGGATCTATTAACAGCTCTCCTCTTAGGCTCAGGTTAGCGATGCATTTTCCTCTCCCTTTTGAAGTTAGACGTAGCCATGGACTTACTTGGTCCAATGAAATAATGAGGCTTTAAAAGCCAAAGAACAATTTACATATCTACTTCCTGTCATGGTGACACTCAAGATGGAACTTAGCAATCATAACTGAAATAGAGCAGAAAGTGACCTGATTCACTGAAGTTCATGCTGAGTGCTAAGAAAAAGATAAAGCATTGAAAGAGGATATCAAAGTGTCTTTTACATGTGAAGATCCCACTGCAAAGGTAATTTTCAGTAAAAGATTGAAGATGAAGAAGGAGTTAGCCATGTAGCTATCTGGAAGGAGGACACACCAACCAGAAGGAACAGCAAGTGCGACGGTCCTGAGACAGGTGTGTGCTGGCATATATGATAAAGAACTAAGGAGCCAGTGTGGCTGGAGCGAACCAAGGGGAGTAGGGTGGGCGGTGTTTCCCAGACTTCCTGACTACGCAGTACTTTCTCCAGGAGACACAACTTCTGGGACTGTACACAGGAACTCTGTGGAAATAAAGACCTAGACTCTCTCAGTTCAGAAAAGGGGCAATGATATGGATGGATCTTGAAGGCATTATGCTAAGCAAAGGGTTTCTCCGATGCTCAGTGGGTAAAGAACCCATCTACAATGCAGGAAACAGACACAGGCTTGATCTCTGAGTCAGGAAGATCCCCTGGAAGAGGAAATGGCAATCCACTCCAGTTTTCTTGCCTGAAAAATCCCACAGACAAAGGAACCCGGAAGGTGACAGTCCATGGGGTCGCAACGAGTTGGACATGACTGAGCAACTAAGCACGTGTTAAGTGAAACAAATCAGAGAAAGACAAATACTGTATAAACTCACTTACATGTGAAATCTAAAAAAGCAAACTCATAGAAAAAGAGATCAGCTTAGTGGCTGCCAGAGGGGGCAGATGAACTGGGTAAAGGTGTTCAAAAGCTGTAAACCTCCAGTTATAAGTAAGTACTCGGGATGTAATGCGTAACATGACGACTATAATTAATGCTGTTTTATGGTACAGTTGAAAGATGCTAAGCGAATAGGTTCTAAAAGTTCTGATCACAAGGGAAAAAATGTGTAACTATATGAGGTGATAGATGTCAAGTATAATTATTTTGCAATATATGCATGTCAAGTCATTACATTGTCCTCCTTCAACTTACACAGTGTTGTGTGTCAATTACATCTCAATAAAACTGGAAGGAAAAAAAGACACAATGAATGGTTGAAGGACTCATGAGAACAGAACACTCCTCCTCTTTCAGAGGGGTCCCCAGAGACTTACCTGCTAGGGTCAGGACTCTCGGGTGACTTCTGCCAAACTGACATTACCTCCTTTGGTCAACTCTCTCCTGAAGAGGAATGTGCTTTAAGCAAAAGAGGTTGTACTGAGTTGCTGGGATTTTAAGTCTTTTCTTGCTAAAAATACATCTATTGTGGAAAAATCCCAAAAGATGAAGCACATCACTAACCTCAGGGGGTCGAGCGGCCCTTCCTCACGTGCATGGAGCTGTGCTTCCAGCTCTTATCATTAGCAGTAATCTCAGGTCAGGAGGGGTTGCCTGGCTGTTCTCAGCTACGTGGGCTGCTTGCTGATTTCCTGGGGCCCTTGAGAGAGAGAAACACAAATTCTACTTTAGAACAGTGCCTGTGTTTGTTTATTGGTAATGATCCTTTTCTTAAGATTCTTGAATGCATGGTTGTCCCTACAGGCCCAAAACCTCCACTTCCTCCCCGATCACTCATAATGTCTGCAGTCCTGAGGGTCTAGGAGATCAAGGTCATGCACCCCTCCCTCCCAGCCAGCACCAAAGGGAAAAACAAAAACAGACCCCATGGCTTCTCTTGGTTTTCTGGAAAATAAGGACAAGAAGCTTCTTCCCCCAGAGGCAATCTCCAGTGACAACGGGCCCAAACCACCTCTGCTCCTGCTGTCCCAGGCTCTGTGGGTCCTCACCAGTGTGAACATGCACACAATAATAGGAGCGGCCATGTGTCTGGGCCAGGCTCTGTATGAAGGGTCCAAGTTGTTTTGATCTTTCTTGGCTCCAAAGCCACACACTTATTCCCAAGTGGTCTAATGGTCACAGCAGGGACCTAGAGCAAGAATACAGATGGATTAGGAAAACCTCAGTACAAGAAAAGGAGCTTAAGGCACATGTACCACCAAGCATTTAAGCCATTCTATCCTCACGTATAACATCAATAGAACAGCTGCTAGATGCTGAAGACTAAATTATGAATGAGGGATAGTCTCTGTTCACTACTACAGATATAGAGGCGTAGATATATATGTAGAGTCAAGATATACATGTATCTATGTATATATGTATGTACATGTATTATGAATGAATGAATGATTCACGCCATTCGATTCATGCATAAAAAGCTTGAGGAAGGAACAATTAGAGGTAAGGGGATGTGAAATGGAGGCAGAGAGTCAGAAAGAGCCAAGAAAGCAACACTGGATTGGACCTTAAAGGAAGAGGAAGAGTAGGCATCTCAGAGGGAGGAGCAACTTGTGCAAAGACACACCAGTGCACAAGTCCTTGACCCATGTCACCGGACAGCATGTACCGTTTCCCAGTAGCCAATGTCAAAGTTCATGGGAATCAAGGAACTATCACAAGTGCCTGAACTCTAACCCCCTCAGAAAGGTTAGCTGCATCATTCTATCACGGTGTAAAAGACTCTTGTCATCACACAATTACATACATATCTAAAACCAACCATGTTCAAGGTCCATGCCAAGTAGGGAAACTACAAATACATTGTTCCCTACAATGTATTTGGGGGGATCTGGTTGGATCTCCTTGTAGGTTGCAAGGAGATCCAACCAGTCCATCCTAAAGGAGATCAGTCCTGGGTGTTCATTAGAAGGACTGATGTTGAAGCTGAAACTCCAATACTTTGGCCACCTGATGTGAAGAGCTGACTCATTAGAAAAGACCCTGATGCTGGGAAAGATTGAGGGCAGGAGGAGAAGGGGACAACAGAGGATGAGATGGTTGAATGGCATCACCGACTCAATGGACATGGGTTTAGGTGGACTCCAGGAGTTGGTGATGGACAGGGAGGCCTGGCGTGCTGCAGTTCATGGGGTCGCAAAGAGTCAGACACAACTGAGTGAACTTAACTGTCTTTTCTCCATTGCATATTCTTGCCACCTGTGTGGGTTTATCTCTGGGCTTTCTATCCTTTACCATTGATCTGTATTTCTGCTTTTGTGCCAGTACCATACCGTCTTGATTACTATAGCTTTGTAGTACAATCTGAAGTCAGGGAGCCTGATTCCTCAAGCTCTTTTTTTTCTTTCTCAAGATTGCTTTGGCTCTTCATGATCTTTTGTGTTTCCATATAAATTGTAACTCACAATGATGCTTAACATTTATTGAGCATTTACCACGTAGCCACTCATAACAATGCCTAATTTCCAGTGGTCATGTATGGATGTGAGAGTTGGACTGTGAAGAAAGCTGAGCACTGAAGAATCGATGCTTTTGAACTGTGGTGTTGGAGAAGACTCTTGAGAGTCCCTTGGACTGCAAGGAGATCCAACCAGTCCATTTTAAAGGAGATCAGCCCTGGGTGTTCTTTGGAAGGAATGATACTGAAGCTGAAACTCCAGTACTTTGGCCACCTCATGCGAAGAGTTGACTCATTGGAAAAGACTCTGATGCTGGGAGGGATTGGGGGCAAGAGGAGAAGGGGACGACAGAGGATGAGATGGCTGGATGGCATCACCAACTCGATGGACGTGAGTTTGAGAGAACTCCGGGAGTTGGTGATGGACAGGGAGGCCTGGCATGCTGCGATTCATGGGGTAGCAAAGAGTTGGACACAACTGAGCGACTGAACTGAACTGAACTGAACATTTATTGAGCACTTACCATGTAATAGGCGTGACACCAAGGATTTCACATGCATTAGCTCATGAAGCTTTGCAATGCCCTTATAAGGTCGACACTATTATTATACCCATTTCCCAGAGAAGAAAACTGAAGCACAGAGAGTTCAAGTAGCTTGCCCAACATTACACAGCTCGTCCAACTCTAGAGCCCATGACTCATAAGCTCATAAGTGTAACCCCTGTAGTTCACGTCCCCCAACCTCCGCCATGCTCCGGGTGCAGAGAGCAGGTACAATGGAACTTATATGAGGAAACACAGGTTGTTAGCCTTACCAATGTGCATGGCTAAGCTGAGCCTTCCAGAAGGACAGGCTTTAGATACAAGAAAAAACCTGGAGTGGGCAGGAATAGGGTACCAACTGATCTTGCTCCAAGTTGACAGTCTCCACAGGGCTGCTCAGGGGGGCACCCGTGTCCTTTATGAGTTGCTCCCATCCAGGGTTTGATTGTCAGTCTTGCAGGCTGGAGCACTCGATTTTCTCAGCTCACTAAGAAAAGAGGCATATCTCAGAGGTGAGCTTAGCATATTAGAATCATATTGTCTTGAGACAGAGTAGTTCTGTTTATTTGACTAGTACAGCCTCTCCATATGAAGAAAGTCAGCTCATAATCAGAATAATAATAACAGCTGGTATTTGTTGAGTTCTTACTCTATAGTACGTGCATGAAGCATTGTGTAAATAACGAAACAAAAGGGAGTTAAGATAAATTTAATATACAATGGCATCACCCTAAGACAAACTGATGTGCCCATTTCTCCAACATGGAGGGTCCGGCCAATGAGATGGAAATACTTGAAATATAATGGTCATGACGCCTGCTGGAGTCACCATAATAGGGCTCTTGGCCCAAACTCTGTCCCCTTTGTATGGTCATTGGCCTGGTGACTGTCTTTTCTTTATGCATTAGGTTGAGCAGTGTCACTTCTGATTAACACATGCTTCCCGTAGGTGTGTTAATACATTCAATCAGGTTACTGTCAAGTCTTACTGCCCAGGGAACCATTCTCTCTCCTGAAGGTGACTTTGCATATCTCTGCTCTGTACAGATCTTAAAGTTTAATTCTCAGCAGACAATCCTAGTTCTCTTATCTACAGATGCTTGGGAGATGCCTCATTTCAGCCCCCACATACAGGCAACATTAAAAAATGATACCAAATATACCAAGAAGCAATGTGTTTTACTGAGGCTTCCCAGGTGGCTCAAGTGGTAAACCTGTCGGCTAATGCAGGAGATGCAAGAGACTCAAGTTTAGTCCCTGGGTTGGGAAGATCCCCTGGAGGAGGAAATGGCAACCCGCTCCAGTATTCTTGTCTGTAAAATCCTATGGAGAGTGGAGCCCGGTGGGCTACACTCCATGGGGTCACAAAGAGTCAGGTACAACTGATTGAGCACACAATGAGTTTTACTGAGGCAGAAAAATTGTGCAAGGGAGTTAAATTTGGAGAGATAGGTTGGATCATGGAGCACTGAATGCCAGAATCATCACTGCCCAAAATTACCACCAGGGTCCGCCATTTTGTTGGATGTGTGTGTGTGGGTGTGTGGGTGTGTGTGGGTGTATGCTCAGTCACTCAGTCATGTCCCACTCTTTGGGACCCCAGGGACTGTATGTAGCCTTCCAGGCTCCTCTGTCCACGGAATTCTCCAGCCAGGAAAACTGGAGTGGGTTGCCATTTCCTTCTCTAGGGGATCTTCCCAACCCAGGAATAGAACTCAAGTCTCTTGTGTCTCCTGTATTGGCAGGTGTATTCCTTACCCTGCTGCTGCTACTGCTGCTAAGTCGCTTCAGTCGTGTCCGACTCTGTGCGACCCCATAGAGGGCAGCCCACTAGGCTCCTCTGTCCCTGGGATTCTCCAGGCAGGAATACTGGAGTGGGTTGCCATTTCCTTCTCCAATGCATGAAAGTGAAAAGTGAAAGTGAAGTCGCTCAGTCCCCTACAAAGCACAAATAAAAGTATGTGTCTGTCTGTCTCTCTCAGAGCATGTGTGTGTGCATGCGTGCACACACACACACACACACACACACACACACACAAAAGACCTGCCCTTTATGAGCTTCTATTTTAGAGCAGATATCACTGCATTACCAACAGGATTATAAATTCATTCATTCATTCATTCATTTTTAATTCATTTTCATTCATTCACTCATTCTGGACATATTTATAAAGTACTTCCTGTGGGTCAAGGACTATTCTCAGAAAGGTATCTTCTGGTCTCACAGAGGCTCCCTCTCCTCCCCAGTCTTAACCCTGATAGAATAAAGAATAGATGCAGAAGAGGGAGGAGGAGGAAGTACCTACCCCTTGCCAGACCAAGCTCACTTCCTCCACTCCAAAGGAGGTATTGAAGCAGGGAGAGCACAAAAGACGAGGCCATATATCATTTCTGCTCCAATTCCAAAGCCTGGTTAGGACTGAGGGAAGTGGAACAGATGAAGTTTGAGTCTGATTTGGGATTTGAATTTTCAACTCGATTGGACTTGTTTTTTCCAAAACCAAAGGTCACCGTAAAATTAAAGATTTTACCTAAAGTATCAAGGGGAAGGAAAAAAGCCCAATTGAAAACAGGCTCTACAAAATAAGAAATTTAAACCAAGTCCATAAACATTTACATGATTTTTTAAATTGGTCCAATTCTTCACAACCCCACTCCCTTCACTATGGTTTAATCCCCCATCATTTCTCAGGGGGATTCCTGCCAAAGCCTCCCCACAGATTCATCTTTATCCACTGTTGCCCTGATCCAATTCCCTTTCCAGCAAGAGTCAGCCTGACTTTTGAAAAACCTCCTGATCATGTCAGCATCTCGCTTAAAACCCTCTGCTGCATTCCCATTGCTCTGGATAAAGACAAATCTCAACAGTAGAGTTTTTTGGTTAAAAGGACATATTTGGGAAACATATACTAAGGCATATATTAAATCCATATATGGATTTAATCATGGCTCTGCCATTCACTAGTTGTTAGTAAATTGTTGGCTCCATCTCTGTGCCTCGGTTTCTTCAGTAAGATGGGGATAATCACGGGATCACCACATCAGGGACAGTCACAAGGATCAAAGGAGTAGATATGTGTTAAGATCTTAGAACACTGGCTGGCTCACAGCAGTGAATGTGAAGTGTTCCATGCTGATGTTTCCCTGGGGAGCTGGAGTGCTGCAGCTTAATTTACAAAGAATGGAGGGAGCTGCCAGCTATGACTGGAGACTCACTCCTGATTCCTCACTACCTGGCCTGGAGCCTGGCATGCAGGAAGTGTTCACTGAATATTTGATGGATGGATGGATGGATGAGATAGAGTCCTCCTCCTACTCACATAGGACCCTGGGCCCTTCTGTGCCTCTCCCTTTCCTCAGCTTGAATGGCTGCATGGAAGGGGCTGTGGTAACTTAGCAACAAGGGCTTCTGCAGAGATGAAGTTGCAGACATAAGATCAGGCCCCTGGT
The DNA here is from genome assembly GCF_003369695.1 of Bos indicus x Bos taurus. Taxonomy (NCBI): domain Eukaryota; kingdom Metazoa; phylum Chordata; class Mammalia; order Artiodactyla; family Bovidae; genus Bos; species Bos indicus x Bos taurus. Next base: position 58,647,304 of record NC_040090.1, on the reverse strand, counting down.
CCCACCCTGCCCTTGAGAACAGGGTGTGTGCAAACAGGCTCCTGCACCTCTTCCCTGGCCCTCTTTAGGCCTTGACTCTGCTGGCAAGAGCAGTCCTGGCCCCAGTGATATGCTCGGGGAGGTGAAAGGACAGGATGCCCTACAGGCTGTCCCACCAGTCCAGGGGATCTGTGACGGGATGGGAACCTTTGGTACCCTGGACTCAATAGAGAGAAAAAGCTGAAGGTGAGGTATTATGGAAGCATTTCCCCCCAAACCCTATTTCAGCCATGATGTGAGGTCCAGGCTGGTAGTCAAAGAAGGATCCAGGATTCTTCAAAAGCCACAGTTAAACAGACAAGATGATCTCAGGATGAGGCAGCTGAGGCTTGTTATGGCAGGTGGGGCAGAAACAGCATCAAAATACAATAGGGTGGAATGTTCCAGATAAGATGCCTGCACACAGAAGGTAAGATTCTGGCCTGGGAGTGAAGGGACCGGGATTCTGGTGATGATCGGCTGTGGGTGTGCCGCCACTTTGTTCCAGGGCTCATTCTTTCCTTTGTAAAATAAGGAGCTGGACAAGATCTAGGTCCCTCTAGAGCTATGGGCCATGAATCCATGCCAATAACCACCCCACACACCCCCAAAACTGCTCATTTGTATTCCTTTTTTAAAAGAAGCATGCCAACTTGTTTTCTCCAAGTTCATTTTACATGTTCCTTGCTTGGAGGATACAAACATTGGCATAACCAATTCCCCCATCCTCCCTGCCCACTCCCCAACCTGCACCATCACCAACCAGACCATTCACTAGAGTGGCAGATGTATTCAGAGTGGCTGCTCCAGAGCCCAGGGTAAGAGAGAGAAGCTGTCAGAACCAGGAGGTGTCAAGGTGTCTAGAACCTAAAGGACCCCAGACAGGCCCTTTGACCCAAGCCTTTGAATCAGGAAAGATCTAGGGATATGATCAGATGCTAAAGAGACTCCTGATGGAGCCATGGCCATTGTGATGGAGTCAGGAATCAGGAGATGGGCTACTGTTAAATGGGAGGAAGTGGTCCTCGTACGTCCTACCCAACCTAGGTAATCATTAGTGAAAGCGGAGGCGGAGGGCTTGGTGCAGGGCCAGGAGCAGGGCAAGCTGCGGTAGCGTGAGGGTGACTGGGGGTGCAATTCGGCACGGCTGCACACCAGAACCTAGCAGCCCTGCCTGCTCCCTTGCTGGTGCTGAGAAGCCTGAGCTGGGAGGAGACCTTCCCAGGGAAATGCCTGCCAAGAGGTGGTCACCCGTAATGAGGCAATAAACGGGGTAATTACTGGGCAATTACTGGCCCTCCAAGTGTCCGGGAAGCTGCAGGTGAGAGAACTTGGCCAGCTTGAGGCTCACACATCTCTCGTGAGCAGGAGGCCCAGCTGATGATTAGACGCTGTGGATGGGCGAGGGTGAGCCTTTGAGAACATGCACTTCATCTTTTCTTGCTTCTTTTTTCCTTTCCCTCTCCTTCTGGCCCAAATTCAAGGCAGTCAGCAAGTGCCCGAGGCCTGGGTACTGGCCAGGAGACAGAGCCTGCTGAGACTTTCTTGGCATCTTTGGAGACCACAGTCGACCCCACCCTACTTGCTTCCACCCACTCCACCTGCTCCATCCCACAGAGCCGAGCCCCTGTGCTCTTGGATGGAGGCTTCCTGGAATCCCTCTCCAGGACCAAGGCTGAGACAGGCCCAGTGGGGCCCCACCTGCCAGCAGAGACAAATTCAACCGTGCCGCTGCAGCCTAGCAGCCTCAGTGGTGAAGAATCCACCTGCCCGTGCAGGAGACACGGCTTTGATACCTGATCTTGAAAGATCCCACATGCCATGAGACAACCAAGCCGGTGCGCCACAACTATTGAGCCTGTGATTTAGAGCCCAGGAGCCACAACGAGAGAAGCCACTGCAATTAGAAGCCTGTGTACACTGCAGCTCGAGAGTAGCCCCCGGCTCACCACAGCTAGAGAAAAGCCCACACAGCAACAAAGACCCAGCACAGCCAAAAATAAATAAATAAATAATTTTTTAAAATGCAACTTCTTTGTAAATGTCTTTTTCTCTTTTCTTATTCAAGCTTGAAGTTCTCATCCCTCCTAGCTCCTTTCTTCTAGTTAACCAAGTTGGACTAGTTACCCCAGAAAAAAAAAAGATGGAAATAGTTAAACATGCAAAATGTCTGGAACTGTTGAGGCTATTGAATAAAATGGGTTTGTTTGCTCTGGCTGAGTGCAGGGTGGAGATTTGAGGGGAATGTGGAAATGAATGAGAAAATTTTTTTGGTCTCTTTTATATATTGCATGTCACTGTGTTAGTTTAGGAGCATTAAAAATGTATAACATAAAGCTTGTTCTGCTCATAAATGATCCTCTTTGGCATATTAAAATTTAAAGTATAGTTTATTCAGGCAGTAATTACACTTTTACTAATTGAATTTATCTTTAAATATTTCAAAGTTTTGTAATAAGTTGAGCTACAAGATACTAAGCCTCGAGATATTTGTATTCAATGGTGTTTCAGAAATAGGCAAAAGCTGGAGAACAGAAGAAATCACTAGCATTAGATTAAAATGAGAAAAAGGGTTTGTTTTCTGGCGTTCCCTAGTGCCCAGAAAGACAAGAAGCCAAACAGTACATGACACGGTGCTTTACTTTATAAAGCTCCTTTACATACATTACCTTATTTGATTTTCACAACAGAAGTCTAAGCAGAAAAAGAAAAGGCTATGCATCTAAAGATAAGGAAAATGGAAATCAGAAAAGCTGAGTGACTTGCCCAAGGTCACACAGGAATGGCAGAGCTTAGATCTGTCTTCTAACCCCAAGGCCCTGGCTTACTCACCCTTGGAAAAGATTCCTGATAAAATGTCCTCAGTGGACGACTGGATTGACAAAATGTGGTCTGTACATACAATGGGATATCATTCAGCCTTAAAATTCTAATACTTGCTATAACATGGATGAAACCTGAAAACATCATGTTCAGTGAAATAAGTCAGCAGGAAAGGTTTTATTACAGGTTATTACAAATATTACAGGTTTCCAATTATATGAGCTATCTAGAATAGACAGATTCCTAGAAACCGAAAGTAGAAGATGGTGGTTGCAGGGGCTGGTGGGGTGGGAGGAGTAGGAAGTTGTTTAATGGGTGCAAGGTTTCAGTTTGGGACGATGAAAAAGTTCTGCACATGGACATTGGTGATGGTTAGCATAACATTATGAATGTGCTTAATGCCACTGAATATTTTGAAACCATTAAAGTAGTAACTTAAAAGAATATGTCCTGAACACGATTTTTGCCCCCAAGGAATTTATTTTATTTTCTCAACTAGTCTTTTCAGCACATTCTGCTGCCTCCAGACCAGCCCCCCACCCCACCCCCCGCAACTTCCTTCCCATTCACACACTTCTTGAGAGAGAAAGCTTTGCCTTGGTTACTGTAAGCTTCTCTTCCATGACAAACCAACCTAAACCAATTTGGTTCTTTTTGTAGATAGCTGAGGGCCGTGCTCTCATTTGCAGATAGTATGTTACAACAAAAAGAACTTTTAGGCTGGCTTCTCCCGTGCAGACAGATTTATTAGCAAGCTGACCTCAAAGAGCCTATCCAACAAATTCAGTGAAGTCCGTCTTCTGACCTGTGAGGCCATGTGACAGACAACACCCTGCATGAATGTTTGGCCAAACTCTAGTGATGGGTTAGGAATTAGGCTTTCAAATCCTGTAAGTGGCTTTAAATAAAACTTATTTTAAATCTTAGCACACCATTCCAAAGAGCACACCTTACCATTGGCCGTGATAAACTGATAGACCTTTCCCACGCAGGGTGGGGAGAGCTCCTGTCTGATAGTTTGCACACGTCAAAGCCTACTTGTTTCACCAAAGAGAACCATTTCTAACATCCATTATGCTAATGAGCAAGGCCTCTAGTGTTGATAGGAGATAAAAATAACTGAAAGTCTTGGAGTAGCTGCCCAGAGAGTGTGGTTTCTGCTTGGAGTCTTTCAAATGTTAACTAACCAGCCCTGAAGTCTGTATTCCTGATTAGAATTCTTTCCGTGTTAAGTAACTGGCCCCTAGAATTTAGATCAAAAGCATATCTCACAGTCAGGCTTGGCCAGATGAAATATACATAATATGTGGGACATACTTCTGCTAAGAAATTATTTGGTATTTATGTGAAATGCACATTGAACACTGCGTTCCATATTTTTATTTGCTAAATTTAACAACTCTGCTCAACAATACTCTATACAACACCAAAGTATTTTGAAATGAACAACAGATAATATAACACATAACTTTGAGAGGTAAAAAATGTTCCAAGTTAATGTTTCTCTTGACTTAATTGTGAACATTTCTAAGCCTGACTCTTCTCTGGCTGCAGAAGGCAGACAGTTCTGAGCAGGTGTGACAATAAGCTACTTGTTTTAAAATCCACAGAAATGAAGGGATGTTCCTATCTCTCTCCGTGGTCCTTCATTTTCAATCCTCAATGCCTAGGAACACATCCACTGACGCTGAGATCAAAATGCAGCAAGAGCAGACCCACAAGCAAAGAAAGAAATTCCTGAATCTCCTCTGTGTGTGTGTGTGTGTGTGTGTGTGTGTGTGTTTGTGTGTGTGTGAGTGATGGTATTGCCCCTGGATGCAGAAATGTTTCTTTTACTCTTGTCTGTGAGAATGATACTACACTGCTTGATCCTGGTGGACAAGAATTATAATGATCTGATAGTCCAGGTAGCTTCACATTAAAATCTTTTCCTTGCATGGAGGGATTTAGAATTCACTGGTAGAAGGTGGGGAGGCAGAGGAATAACAAAGACAGGATAATAGCACCTTCGCTGAAAGACTGTAGTCATCATTCTAAAACAAAATGAACATAATTTTTGCCCCTAAAATGAATTTTATTTTCCAAAGTGTTACTGATTTTCATTTTTACCATTGTTTAGGTGGGGAGGGGAGTGCTAAGGGTAAAAATAAAATAACATTGTCCCCCATTCCCACCACTGAAGTATTTGGGGAAAGAACAGAAGCAGGAAAGAAACCTTGTCCTTTCTAATTGAGAATTCAATGACTCCTCCTAAAGGCCCCAGAGCAGGTGAATTGTTAAAAAAAAAAAAAAAAAACATGCCCCTCTCTGGCCCCTGTACCTCCAGAGCTCCTGGGAAAGGTCACCCAGCAGGTCAGCCCCTCTGTGGGGCCCAGGGAACCTGGACTCCCACCACCTCATTCCCTGCAGCTGCAGCTTAATAAAGCTTAATTAAAGGTGTGATTGCCATGGCAACCTCAGTAACACTTTCAAATAGATAGCCAATTATTATTCACTCATTTACTGTTTATTGTGGCGATGCCAATCACAGTGAACACCAGGAGTGTATTAATGGAGATGTGAGTGGAATTGGGGCCCTGGGGACTGGCATTGTAATGCCTCATTCATTAGCAGCATGGCTTCAAGGTGGGTGGGCACACAGCCACTCCCTCTGGTCCCTCAGCCCCCAGCCACCCAAGCACACACACACACACACACACACACACACACACACAGCAAAAGGGACTCGGCCTAGAGGTCGTTGAAGGACTCAGTCCCCTTCAGGGTGGCCCCCAGCACACACCTAGATCACAAGACAAGCAGATGGACCCAGACCTTGGCTCAGCCCCAGAAGGTATTTTCAGTAGTACTTTTTATTATTTTTCACCCTTCCCTATGAACCTGTTCCCCATTTCACATCTGATAAATACAATGCCTCATTAAATTCCACCAAGCTTTTAGGGGAAGATAGATCAGCCCATCCCTCTTTCAGGAGATCTTCACAGTTGGAGGTTCAGGAGACGTGAAGGGGAAAATACTGGGAGTCCTTCTTTTAAAAACTCTACACTCTACTCGGGTGCCTGCTCCTTGCAACCTGCCTGCGTCTCCTCCCAGCCCGGCAAAGGGTCACAGACCTTCATCTCATCCCAGTGATGAGTGGTCTGGGCAGCGTGACTTAGTGAGATGCTCAACTGTGTTTCATTCTGAAGGTAGCCAGGCATTTCCTGAAAGCAGAAGATGCAGGAAGACAACTTCCACCCTTGGTTTCCTGGATGGATTTTGCCAGGCCTTCCCGGGAGAGGGAAGAAAGAGGGCTGGGGGCATCAGAGGGTGCTGAGGAATTTCCAAGGCCAGCAGGGGAGAGGGTCTTCCAGGGAAGGCTTCCATGGCGTAGCTGCAGGCCTCCATAGGTGTCCCTGCTTGTCCCCAGATCTGATGTGAAAGCAACAAGATCACCTGCCCTCCCAGTCCACGCGGGCCTGGAAATGGCTGCATCAGTGGACGTGTGGGGACCGATGGTGGAAGGCTCCCCACAGCTCCCTCTGTGCCTGACCCTAGTCCAAGGGAAAGAAGGATGGGGAAGTGTCTCTGTCAACATGGTAGGGTGGGACAGCATCACATTTCCTTTGATTTAAAAAGTCAACACAGCAGAGGCATGATGATGCTTGTACAATACACTGGAGTGCGTGGTAAAACCCAGACTCATTCCACAGGCTGGCAGCTCCAGTTACCAGGGAGACATCACCCCCAGGCAGCCTGCTCTTCAAGCCAGCAGCTTGTTCTTGCCCTGCCTGGCTCCTTTCTAGGGTCCTAAGGCTCCAGGCCCCACCCCAATGCCTGCAGCAGCTCCCACTCACAGCTCCCTGTCTCTGGTGCCAAGCGGGACCAGAGACAGACGGGGGTGGGAAGGTGTGAGCATGACTCACTCGCTTTTGCTTGTCTCTGTCTTTGCCCAGGCTCAGGATGTGGGGGCAGTGTTAAAGAAAAACATTTTTTCTGATACTCATTAAAGAAAAGACTTTATTCAGGACTATCCTGAGCCAGTCAGTCCTAAAGGAAATCAACCCTGAATATTCATTGGAAGGACTGATGCTGAAGCTCCAATCCTTTGGTTACTTGATGCTAAGAGCTAACTCATTGGAAAAGACGCTCATGCTGGGAAACATTAAAGGCAAGAGGAGAAGGGGATGACAGAGGATGAGATGATTGGATGGCATCACCGACTCAATGGACATGAATTTGAGCAAACTCTGGGAGATGGTGAAAGACAGGGAAGTCTGGTGTGCACAGTTCATGGGGCTGCAAAGAGTCAGAGACAATTTAGTGACTGAACGACAACAATCCTGTTAGGAGAGAGAAACTGGGACTCAACCTGGAATATGGCAAGGAAAAGTGGGGGTTTATAGCTAAGGAGCACAGTGAGGGGGTCAGTGCATGGAAAGTTACTAAGAGGAGACTTCCAGGCTCAGGACCACACCCTGTGGCTTTTGGGATCTCAATTTCCCTACCAGAGATGGAACCAAGTCCTAACCACTGCACCAGCAGGGAATTGCCCAGAGTAGGGACTCTTGCTGAAGGTAGGCCAGCAAGATCAGAAATCAAAGGACTTTCCTGATAGTCCAATGGCTAAGACTCTGAGCTCCCAACAGGGGGCCTGGCTTCAATCCCTGGTGGAGGAACTAAGATCCCACATACTGCAACTGAAGATCCTCCATGCTACAATTAAGACCCAGCACAGCCAATTAAACAAATAAATCTTATTTTAAAACAGATCAGAGATTTGTTTAGGGGGATTTTCTGGAAGTTGGCTTAGCAGCAGCCTTGCTAAAACTGAACCCTGCAAGGGATGGACTCGGAAGCCCCAGTGAGGCTTAGAAAATGAGGGCTCAGAGGAGCCTGACTAAAGTTTGGTCAGGAGAGGCTTCATCTCTACCCCTGGGAAGGAGCTGGGGGACAGGTGGGGAAGGGAGAGCAAAAAAAGAAACTGGATGGGGAGGCAAAGCCATTCAATGGGCAGCCAGCTAGGAAGAGCAGGACTGTTAGGGCAACTCTGAGATCGCTGGAGAAACTCAGGGAGCCACTTCCTGCAACTGTGTGTAGACCAGACTTAGGGATCTTGGCACCCATCACCATCATAAGTCAAGTCATTTCTGGTGCCCAAGAGACTTGATGCCCTCGCTCAGAAAGGGATTCTAATCCTACCTCAACTTTAAATTTTATTGATGCTTATCCAAATTGGAAAACTACAGTTCCATTTAAATAGGAGTGTATGTGTGCATGCTCAGCTGCTCAGTCATGTCCAACTCTCTGCCGACCCCATGGACTGTAGCCCTCCAGGCTTCTCTGTCCATGGGATTTCCCAGGCAAGAATACTGGAGTGGGTAGCCATTCCCTTCTCCAGGGGATCTTCCAACCCAGGGATCAAATTCAAGTCTCCTGCATTGGCAGGCAAGCCACTTTACCACCGAGCCACCTGGATTCTTTTCCACTGAGCCTTAAATGTGGGTAGAAGGATTCTATTTCTTAACAAAAGTTCAATAATAACATATCTAGATCCTGAACTTTTTATGCAAATGACACCAGAACCTATTATCCTGCAACATTTCCTAAAGACTTTTTCATAAAACACCAATAAACTCATTAAAAGTTTAATATTCTATTTCTTTTTTTTGATATATTATTTTTTTTAAGTATAGATGTTTACAATTTGCCAGGTATACAGCAAAGTGACTCAGTTACACACACACACACACACACATATTATTCTTCAGATTCTTTTCCATTATAAGTTATTACAATATTGGGTATAGTTCCCGGTGCTGTACAGTAGCTCCTTGTTTCTCTATTTTTTACATAGCAGTGTGTATCTGTTCATTCCAAACTTCTAATTTATCCCTCTTCCCCTTTCCCCTCTGGTAACCATAAATTTGTTTTCCACGTCCATGAGTCTATTTCCGTTTTTGTAAATAAGTTCCTTTGCATCATGTTTTTAGACTTTTGCTCTCTGGTGACCATGAACACCCCCTTCCAGCTCAGTTTCCTCCTCACAGAGGTGAGGAGATAGAGGGACCACCCTCGGGGTCTGTGGGGTCAGTTGAGTGTGTGGTGTTTATAAAGCCCAGGAGAAGTGCTCAGTGAACTCGACCTCTCCATCCTCACCCAGACAGCGAGGACCCGATGAGTCCCAGGGAAGACCTCCAGCCCTTCCGAGGCACAAAACCTTCGTCTCAACAATGAGGGGCTGGATTGGGAAGATCCCCTGGAGAAGGGAAAGGTTACCCACCCCAGTATTCTGGCCTGGAGAATTCCATGGACTGTATAATCCATGGGGTCGCAAATAGTTGGACATGACTGAGTGACTTTCTCTACCACTACACTACCTGTTCATAAAAGATAAACATGCATGTTCATTTCCGCTTCCCATGGTGGACAGACACACTGCTCTCTGGTAAAAGCGAGAGACCCTATCTGGTGAAGGGACTCAGAGAGGCCAGAGTCCCCCTGCTGCCACCGAGCAACACTGTGGAGCTGCCAGGACTTGACTCTCAGTCAACAGATCCTGAAGGAATGAGACCCTGGGGGAGGTTTGGAGGGAGCATGAGTGGGCCCATGGATCTCACAAAGAGCAGTGCCCAGAAAGCAGACCAAGGCAGGCAGTGTGTAGGGGAATAGCTCTGACAATCTGATCTTAACTCAGCCCAATAAGCACTCACGTCTGGCTCCCACGCTAGCTCATCATGTGCTGCTGGGCAGGTCCTGGAGTCTTGCTGATCCCCAGGAGCCCTGTCTGTAAAATGAGTATCTCGATAATACCTCCTTTGTGGATGGGCTGAGGATTAACTGAGAGAATATTATCAGCTGCCCAACAGGGTGGTTCTGGCTCACATGAGGCGTTCAAAAAATGATGGTTCGCCTTCAGGCAAAATCATAGGAGGGATGTGTTTGAAGTCAAAGTGAAGGATGTAAACGAGTGTCAAGCCAACAGTAGGCTCTCAAAAAAATATTTGTAGAAAGAATAACAAATTAAATCTGAGTGAGGGGGCAGAAAGGAGCTGAAGATGATTCTGAAGGTTCTAGAAGGGTGTCTTGGCTGGGCGTTGAAGGTAGACAGCAGAGAGCTGACACGCTGCCGGGGGTGTCTCCCCTCCTGCCATCCTGACCCCCCTACCCACTCTCCCCAACATAGCCTCATCCCGCCACCACAGCAAGACCCGCCTGAGGGGACATTCCACCCCTATCAATATTTGGTTCCCTTTGGGCTTCCCTGTGGCTCAGCTGGTAAAGAATCCTCCTGCAATATGGGAGACCTGGGCTCGATCCCTGGGTCAGGAAGATCCCCTGGAGAAGGGACAGGCTACCCACTCCAGTGTTCTTGGACTTCCCCTGTGGCTCAGCTGGTAAAGAATCTGCCTGCAATGCGGGAGACCTGGGCTGGATCCTGGGTTGGGAAGATCCCTTGGAAAAGGAAATGGCAATCCACCCCAGTATTCTGGCCTGGAGAATGCCATGGACTGTATAGTCCATGGGGTCACAAACAGTCGGACATGACTGAGTGACTTACACTACCACTATACTATATGTTCATAAAAGATAAAAATGCATGTTCACTTCTGCTTTCCATGGTGGATGGACACATGGCTATCTGGTGAAGGCGAGAGAGGGGATAGTCATGATCAACAGGGGGAGGGGCTCAAGGGCATGCGTCACATGGCCTCCATGTGCTAGACTCGGGAACTATTCCACTTAGTCCCAACAATAAATTCTAGGTGTCTGGTACTAGTACCTTTATGCACATCTCACAGAAGAGGAAAATGAGGCTCAGAGAAGCTAAGGGGCTAGCCTAAGATCACACAGCGAGAAAGTAAGGAAGGCAGGGTCCAACCAGGTTATCTGGCTCCAGAACCTTTTCTTTTCCATCACCCCTTCTAAAGAAGCAGAGACCGAAAGAGAAAAAGATAGATGATAGTGTCTGAGTCCATTTGGCAGCTATGATAAAATACCATAGACTGGGTGGTATATAAACAACAGAAATTAATTTCTCAAAGTGCTAGAGACTGGGAAGTTCAGAACGGAGGCACTCGAAGATTCAGAATCAGTGAGGACTCTCCTCCTGGTTCATAGCCCGTGCCTTTTGCTGCATTCTCACACAGTAGGAGGGGCGAGGGAGCTTTCTCAGGCTCCTTTTCTAAGGGTTCTAATTCCATTCGTGACCTAACCACCTCCCGAAGACCCACCTCCTAATTACCATCCTCTCTGGGTTTGATTTCTGGGTTGGGATGATCCCCTGGAGAAGGGAAAGGCTACCCACTCCAGTATTCTGGCCTGGAGAATTCCACAGACTGTATAGTCCACGGGGTCTTGCAGAGGCAGACACGACAGTGGCTTTCACTTCACTGGGGGTTAGGATGCAACATGTGAACTTTGAGGGGGACACAAACACTCAAATCATAGCAGATAATAGCGCAGATGCTGAAAGAAGCGACAGAGTAAGAAAGACTGTAGAGTGGATGTGAAGGTGGTACATTTAGGATGAGTCCTACCTTCCAGCCTTGATGGGGGCAGCTGACACCCACTCACCCTCTTCTTGACAACAGGTGCAGACTGAGTCCTGCACTGTCTGCTGTCTGTGTCATTCTGCTCTAAGCTCATCCCCTGTTCTCCTCCCACCAGCTGTCCCAGGGCCCATGGGAGACCCACCCTCTTCTCAGAGGCTCCTCCTACTTTCCACGTGCTCACAGTCCTAGGGAGTCCTGGTCCATAGACCTGGGACTAACCCCCGAAGAAAAACAGGCTGGAGGAGTCCACCCAGACACCTTGGTGCCCATCTCCTAATATCTGAATAAGCTTCTGAGGTCTCTGAGGCTCGTTCAGACCCAGTGAGAGAGGCCCCTCTTCGGTGAGGCCCTGGCTGACTGCAGTACCTGGAATAATTATTACTGTTACTACGCTGTTGTTGAGGGTCTAGTCTGCACCAGACATTCTATATATGTCCTTATTTAAGGTAGGTGAGATTGATTCCACCTCAAAGGCGCAATGATAGAGGTGTAGAGAGGTTAAATAGGTTAAGAGGTTAAAGTCCACATCAGTTAAGAGGGGCAGAGATGCCGTCTGAACCCAAGCTGACCTAACTCCAAAGGGCGCACTCTTGTCCTTTATAATGCAACTGTTCTTACAGGCAGCTCTGGGCCCCCCAAGGTGACTGGGCATAGAGTAGATATTTTAAAAAGAAACACACTGTTCTTTTCTACCCACAGGATACTTCTGACACCAACATGTAGACATTTTCCCCACATCAACTGTTTTCCGACTCTTCAGATGCTAACTGGGTGTCCGTCCATTCAATGCAGTTAGGACACTAACTACCTGAGTTAGTCCAGACCCCACAGGTTAAAGGTTCAGCCCCAAACTCCTCCCTCCTCTTCAGATGCCAGCTGCAAGTCCAGGTCGTCACCTGAACAACAACCTAGAAACCAGGCATTCCCACGACTCTCTCCTCAGGTTCCATACTTTGCGGTAATGGCTCACAAAACTCTAACCCTTACATCCGCCTTTATTATAAAGGATTGGCTCAGCAGGTAAAGAATCCACCTGCAAAGAAGGAGACAGGAGATGCAGGTTCGATCCCTGGGTTGGAAAGTTCCCCTGGAGAAGGAAATTCGACCCACTCCAGTATTCTTGCCTAAAAATCCCATTCAGAAAGGAGCCTGGAGTTATGATCCATGAGGTATCAAAAGAATTGGACACGACTGAACGACTAAGCGTGCTAAGAACATATAGAACAAAGAATACAGATGAAGAGTCAGATGAACAGGCAGAGAGGAGGAGGTGAGAAGAGTTCTGAGCCCAGGACCTCCTGTCCCCATGGAGTGGGAGTCCTTCATCTTCCCAGCATGCGGACGTGTTCACCAGTCCAAAAGCTCTCAGTCCCTCTTTAGGAGCGCTGATGGAGGCTTCATCACATAGGCATGATCAGTGATTAACTCCAGCTCCAGCTCCTCCTGACCTCCCCAGAGGTCAGGGGGTGGGGCTGAAAGTTCCCACTTTCTAATCACACCGTGGCATCCTCTGGCATCCAGTTCCCATCCTGAAGCTACCTATGGGTCCCCAGTCCCCAGTCATTCATAAGCATACAAACTCGGAGGGACTTAGGAGCTGTGTGTCAGGAAAAAACATCGAAGACTAAATACATGTTTCTTTTGTCACCATGTTATTCAACAAACATCTGATAAGTGACAAGCTGGGCAAGTGGATACTGGAGCCGCACCATCAGCAGGAGTGAAGACTGGGTCCCATGAAAGAGGACTGAGAGTCTTGCTTAGCCCTCCCCTCATCTCAGTCACTGCTAAGAGTGCCAGGTGGAAGGACAGGGTCCCTGGAACAGAACCAGGTGATGCCCTTATTCTCTACCCTGGTGGGCATCCTCAAACCATACATCCGAACAGGTCACTTAAATGCTCTAAGTCTTATTTTCTTCATCAGAAAAATGGAAGTGATAAGACGCACTCTGCGTAAGTCACAGGGTTTCATGGGGACTTAATGGGATAATGGATGTGAAACACTTTATAAACTGTAAAGTACCACACAAATGTGAGGCTTTTTCATTCCTTATAGATGAGCACACGCATGCCCACACACCCACATCCACAGGCGCCCATTCACTCAAAAGCACACACTCTGGCGCCAAAGAGAAATCAGCATTGTGCTGCGACCCTCTGTGAAATCCCATGCTGGGACCTCCCCCTGCCCTCCATCCTTCCTGGGCCATTACCCACTTAGACTGAGTGGGTTCAGGAAGGTTGAGGAGGGGCTGAAGAGCTTCGAGGAGAAGCAGGTGAATCTGGAGCACAGACTGCTCAACCCACACCTGCCCGTTCTTCCTGGCGTTTGAGTTTGTCTGCCTCTCCCTGACTAAGAGACACGTGGGAACCATAGAAACCGCCCACCTCCTGGGAGGAAATGCTTGTTAGTGCAGGGCTAACTCAGTAAGAGGCTCGGATTCAGCAGCTTTCTTTGGGGGTGTGGGGGGAAGTCTACCCTTCATTCATTCACCCTTCCAGTCAACAAAATTTATCAAGCATCTACCATATCCCTAGAGAAGCGCTCTTTCTGCTGGGAATCCAAAGACAAGCAAGTCATCCCTGCCTTCGAGGGGCTCGCAGGAGCAGTTATAGAGGAGGACCAGGCTGCCGAATACAGTGAGCACATTAGGGAGTGGTCGGCCGCTCTGATTGGACAGAGTAGATGAGCCAAGCCAATGAGGATGATGAGGTCAAAGGCAGGGGCCCGCCCCGAGAGGCCTTGGTGCCGCACTGATGAGCTTGGATTGTATCCTGTGTGCACTGGGAGCCACTAAAGGAGGTTAGGAAAAGAAGTGACAAAACTAAGTAGATTTCCTTTCTTTTTTTTTTTTTTTTAAAGTATCTTTCCCCTCTGTTTCTCTTTTACTGTATTTCTCTTCAAAACTGATAACATGGCACTGATGAGCCTCTTTGTAGGGGAGCAACAGAGACGCAGACGAAGAGAACAGACTTGCAGACACACGGGGGAAGAAGAGGGTGGGACAAAGGGACAAAGTGAGAGAACTGCATTGAAACGAATACGCTACCATATGTAAAATGGATAACCAGTGGGAATTTGCTGTATCACCCAGGGAGCTCAAACCCGGCGCTCTGTGACAACCTAGAGGGGTAGGAGGTGGGAGGAAGGTTCAAGAGGGATGGGACGTGTATACCTATGGCTGATTCATGTCGATGTATGGCAGAAATCAACACAATACTGTAAAGCAATTATCCAATTAAAAATAAATAAATTAAAAAAAAACTGGTAACAGTTACCTAAGTGTACGAAACTGGTGAAAGAAAAAAATGCTATGTGAAGAAAACTTTCATATTTTCTTTCACTTCATTTCTATTACCCCTCTACACCAGTGATTCTCAAAGTTTGTTCCCCGAAAGAATAGCATTCCATCATCCAGGAGCTTGTTAGAAACGCAATCTGATTGCAATTAACACTACTGTCTCAAACACTGGAAAGTTGCTAAGAAAGTAAATCGTAAAAGTTCTCATTATAAGAAAAAAACTTGTACCTATCTGTGGTGACTAGATCTATTGTGAGCATTTCATAATATATACAAATATCAAATCACTGTGTTGTACATTTGAAACTAATATAACACTATGTGTCAATTACACCTCAAAAAAAAGGGAGTAAATAAATGCAAGGACTACCAGCCCTTCAGGTGACTCTGATACATGAAAAAGTTGAGAACCGTTGCCCTACACGCAGCAATTTTTCCACACTGGTCTCTGTGTTCATCAAGCAAATATGAGCATGTATACATATAATGCCATTTTTTGCACTGTTTTTTTTTAAACTATATCATATCCTTTACTAAGAAACCTGCTTATAGCAACACATCTTCTAGTCAATAGATAGAGAACTAGCTCATTTTTTAAAAATGTCTATTTAATTCTCCAGTGCATGGATGTAGTAAATTTATTCAACCATTTACTGTTGGACATTTAGATCATTTATAATTATGTTGACACCACAATGGTGCTTCAATAAATAGTCTTACCCATGTAGTAGTACATATAGGTGCTTTTATTCCCATAGGATAGATTAGCAAAAGTGGGAATGCAGAATCAAAGATTATAGTATTTAAAATTTTTATAGAATCGCTAGTTTACTTTTCCTAAAATTGTAGCAATATACAGTCCTATCAGAAAAATAAAGGATGCCTGTTTCATCTCATCCTCACCAGTCCTTGATATCGTAGCTCTTCACATTTTAGAAAGCTCAATATGGCAGTTCTGTTTAAAATGGATTTGAGTCAATGAGGGGAGGCGCAAAATTGGAAGTCAAGAGTCCAGTTGGAGGACTATTGGATTATTCCAGGTGAGAGATGGGAAAGGCCTGAATTAAGAAAGTGACTATGGACACTATTTGTAATAGTCAAGACAGAGAAACCACCTACATGTCCATCAACAGAGAAGATGTGGTACATACCATGGAACACCACTTGCCATAAAAAAGAAGGAAAGAATGCTGTTTGAAGCAACATAAATGGTGCTAGATATTATACTAAGTGAAATAAGTCAGACAGAAAAAGACAAATATCATACAATACCACTCATATGTGGAATCTAATTTTTTTAAAATGATGCAAATGAACTTATTTATGAAACTGAAACAGACTTACATATACTGTGAACAACCTTATGGTTAATAAAGGAGAAATGTGGGGGAGAGGGATAAATCAAGAGCTTGGGATTATCATTCACACACTATTGTATGTAAGATAGAAAATCAATGAGGACCTACTGTATAGCACAGGGAACTCTATTCAATATTCTGTGATAACCTATATGGGAAAAGAATCTAAAAACAGAATGAATATACGTATATGTAGGACTGAATCACTTTGCTGTACACCTGAAACTAACTCAAAGTTATAAATCAACTATACTCCAATAAAATGAAAAAAACAAAAACAAAAAAAGCAAGTGGCCATGGGGATAGGGAGGAGGGACCTGATTTACCTTGGGCACTTTACTAACTGACTCATTTAATCTACATAATAATCTACATCATCTACAGATGAGAATTTGGAGAGTTTGATATTGAGACATTATAACTTCCCTACATGTCTGACAATGGCTGATCACTTCCTAACCCCTCTATAGTCCATTCTAAGGGAACTTCCCGCACCTTAAACCCCCATCACGTAAGTAGCACATGACCCCACTCTTCCAGCCTAAGATGAATCCATAAGAAGTGGGCATGGAACCTAAGAGAAACTAATCCTTAGGCTAGTGATCTATGGTATAGGGGAATGAGGAAGATCAGGTTCTTCCTGGGGTTTGAGCAAAGACTGTCAGAGGAAAACTGCCATTGGTGGTAGTGAGTGGTATAGCAGAAAGCCTGTGCAAAGACAGGGCTGAGGAGGCCATGGGCACAAGTTGGTTGAAATAGGAAGTGAGAAGGAATGATGAGTAAGTAGTGTAAGGTGACTGAATGGAGGAGGCACAGAGCAGGTGCACAGAGAAAGGCCAGATGCTGAGAAGGGAACACCAGGCTGCCGAGGGAGACAGAGAAGCAGTGCCCAAGGGCCACTGTGAGCTCAGACTCACCCTCACCTTCAGTGCCCGTGTAGCCTGCAGTGCTGCAGCCCCTGCCCTCCGCCACCTATGAGATGCCTATTTCCTCAATAACCTCTCCCCTCCCCTCTACACCACTTGAGTGTCCGTTCAGGGATCCCTGCTCTGCCCCACAGAGTTCATAAGTATTTGAGTATATTTTGTTTTTATTTAGTTGCTCAGTCATACATGACTCTTTTGTGACCTCACGGACTGTAGCCCTCCAGATTCCTCTCTCCATGGGATTCTCCAGGCAAGAATACTGGAGTGGGTTGCAGTGCCCTTCTCCAGGGGATCTTCCCAACCCAGGGAGCGAAACTTCATCTCTTGTGTCTCCTGCATTGGCAGGCGGATTCTTTGCCACTGAGCCACCAGGGAAGCACTAGTTGAGTATTTACTGAATCTAAAATTACTTTACTTCAATCAAAAGCTATGCAAAGCAAAAAATAATACCTTAGTATGTCATTTACAAAGTGCTTTTTTATCTACAATATCTATTTCAGCCTTGTCCCAAAGAGAAAATAGAAGTTTAGAGAAATGAAATACCTTCTCCAAATATGTATCATTAATAGATGGAGGGTAAGAGGCAATCCTGGAATCTGGGTGATTGGATGCAAATCCCATGTATGTCCTACCTGGCTCTGCTGAGATGGTACCCAGCCCCTGGGGACCTATTGCCCTGTCCCATTTCACTCACCCACTTGCGTCCCCTTCATCACCTAGCTGTAGTTCTAAAGCCCCCTGCTCCATGTTCCAGCTGAAGAGTTCTACTTCAAATCAGGACCTTGGCAGACAGATCCAAACTTCAGCTGGTGATCCATCCCTGGAGCCTATGATGTCCTCTGAGGTTAACTGAAAATGAAAGGCGCTTAGTCATGTCCAACTCTTTGTGCCCCATGGACTATACAGTCCATGGAATTCTCCAGGCCAGAATACTGGAGTGGGTGGCCTTTCCCTTTTCCAGGGGATCTTCCCAACCCAGGGCTCAAACCCAGGTCTCCCACATTGCAGGTGGATTCTTTACCAGCTGAGCCACAAGAGGGGCCCAAGAATACCAGAGTGGGTATTCTTCTCCAGTGGATCTTCCCAACCCAGGAATCGAATCAGGGTCTCCTGCACTGCAGATGGATTATTTACCAACTGAGCTATCAGGGAAGCCCTTTGAAAGTGAAAGTGAAAGTTGCTCAGTTGTGTCTGACTCTTTGCAACCTACATAGTCCATGGAATTTTCCATGTGGGAGACATCACCACTCAAAGTGGTTCTGTCCCAGGGGAGTGTCTTGGGACTAAAATCTCCATCTCTTTCTGGTAAGGCCTTTCCTCAATTAGATCTCTGGAAAAACACATCTATTTTAACTTCGGAATGAGTGAATCATTAGCCTCCACCCAGATAGGAACATGAATAGCTTTAAAAACTAAAAATAACCAACATTTATCGGATGTTTATTATGCTTCAGGCATGGTGCTAAGTTCTTTACATAAATTCATTTAAACTCCCAATAACCCTATGAAGTAAGTATGATTAGTCTCATTTCTCAGATAAGGAAACTGCAGCTAAGCTAGGTTAATTAACTTGCCCAGGGATATGGGGCTAATACATGGTGGAGCCCGGATTTGAACCCAGGCAGTCCACCTTCACTAAGCCTGTCAGATTAGCTGGATCCTCTTACAGAGGGCAAGCCTTGAAGAAATGGATCAGAAGAGAAGGAAGTTTGCCTGCAGGCGGAGAGGGGGTGGGGGATGCCCGCAGTATTTGCTGCTCCTTGCTTTCCAGGTGGCTCTAGTGGTAAAGAACCTGAACCTGCCAACACAGGAAGTATAAGAGACATGGGTTCAATCCCTGAGTTGGGAAGATCCCCTGGAGGAGGGCATGGCAACCCACTCCAGTATTCTTGCCTGGAGAATCCCATGGATAGAGGAACCTGGCGGAGTACAGTCCATAGGGTCATGAAGAGTCAGACACAACTGAAGTGACTTAGCACGTAAGGGCACCGGTGAACAGCCTAGAGAGCGGGTAAATGGTTCCAAGAGGAGAAGGGAGGGAAGAGTGATTTCCTTGGGGAAACAGAATAACCCTTCTTCACACATGGTTAGCTGGGGGCCAGTGGCCATCCACACTTCATGGGTCACAGCCTTATTGTGGTGAAGGGGCTTGCATAACTTAATGAAGCTATGAGCCATGTCATGCCATGCAGACTCAAGACAGATGGGTCATAATGAACAGTTCTGAAAAAGTGTGGTCCACTGGAGGAGGAAACAGCAACCCACGCCAGTATTCTTACCTGGAGAACCCTAAGAACAGTATGAAAATACAAAAAGATATGACTCTTGAGAGTCCCTTGGACAGCAAGGACATCAAACCAGTCAATCCTAAAGGAAATCAACCCTGAAGATTCTTTAGAAGGACTGTTGCTAAAGCTAAGTTCTAATACTATGGTACCGTGATGCCAAGAGCTGACTCATTGGAGAAGACCCTGATGCTAGGAAAGATTGAGGGCAGAAGGAGAAGGGGGAGAAAGAGGATGAGATGGTTGGATGGCATCACCGACTCAATGGATACAAATTTGAGCAAACTTCAGAAGATAGTGAAGGACATCAGAGCCTGGCGTGCTGCAGTCCATGGGGTCACAAAAAGGTCGGACACGACTTAGTGACTGAACAACAACAAATGGCCGTCCCTTCCATCTCTCTGTTATCCTTTGGCTGCCTCAGGTCTGGCCTAAGCAACAAAAGGTACCACATCCCCAAATAGGAAGCCAAGGAACAAAACATCCCATCTGGCCCCCACCAATCACTGCCCTAGTTGCTTCCCAGGGGAATCCCACAGGAGGATTCCTAGCTTTCACTGGGGTTTTGCAGGCATGGCTTTTTTTTTTTTTTTTTAATTTATTTATTTTAATTGGAGGCTAATTACTTTACAATATTATGGTGGTTTTTGCCATACACTGACATGAATCAGCCATGGGTGTACATATGTCCCCCATCCTGAATCCCCCTCCCACCTCTCTCCCCATCCCATCCCTCAGGGTTGTCCCAATGCACTGGCCCTGAGCTCCCTGTCTCAAGGCATGGCTCTTTAAACTAGTTTGGGGCTCAAGAAACCCACACTCTGGACCCTGAGAAATTTGGAACCTTAACTAAATCAGCTCTCCTCTTTGGTCTTGAGATTCCCCTTCTGAAAAACCTAGGCATCTGTGATGATGCCTCACACTGCTACCAGTTCAACACATCCTTGGCTCTGGAGACAGAAAGACCTAGGTTCAAGTCCAACCCTGTGACTCTGGGTGAGTTATAGAGTGTCTTTGCAACTTATTCTCTCAGCTCTGGAACTCTGGAACAGGACAAGCTACTCTGCTTATTCCCCCAGCTTGCCTGGAGTGAAATCAAGACTCTGAAAGTACCCTAAACTTGGTAAAGGCCTTTACATGTACAAGTGTGAGGAATCCAGATTTGTGATTTCTTCCTTCCCTCTCCTAAAGCCAGATCTGCGAGGACGGCATTCATATCCCAGCTCCACAGGGAACAGAGTCCAGTAGGATGGCATGGAGCCAGAATTACCATCTTCCAGGCTTGGCCCATTCAAGACCCTCGCTCAGGAGGAGCATCCTCCCAGCACCAGAGGTGACTTTCCTTTGCCCATGATTCCCCGAGGACTCTTCCTCCCCTCCTCCGCCCAATGTCACCTCTGAAAGTCAGATCTGTTCCCTGGACTGTAATCACCTCCGAGCTGAACTTGGGGCCATGTCAGCTTGTGACAGGCGCTGCCCAGGCCCATCTGCTCTGAAAAACAGAAGGAGCTCACTGCACCACCATCTCACAGTCCATTTTTCAAAGTTTGACGTCAATTTGCGGCCTTAGATTGGTTTTTGTTTCTCCGTACTTTGTTTTCTTTTTTGTGATGAATGGTTATTGTCAAGCCAGCTTAGAAGAAGCGATAGGCAGGAGGCGGGGGGCCTGGTGTGGAGACGGCACAGCGGTGGGTTTTCGGTTGGGCTATTGTGTACGTTTCTCTTTTTAGGAAAGAAAATGGAGTGGGAGGTACCTGAGGTCATGACTGGGTCAGATGAGATGGATACCAGGGTCGGGCGGTAGCTGTCTGGTCCCTTCATTCAGGATGGGAGATGCGGAGACCTCTACCCTCTGCTTCCCCCACAAGCACATGCCTGGTCTGGGGGACGGGCGGTGTGTCACGGCTGCGGCGGCTGATGCTGTCAACTGCAGATAAATACAACCAAAACAGACCCAGAAAATTATTTCCTCTTAATGGAAAAATTATCAGGCCCTGAGCAGCCTGATCTAAGGGCTTTTAGAAGTGCACAGAGAAATATACTTGAGTCTGCTTTCAAGCTCCTCTTTCCTCCCCACTGTCCCTGGGTGGGGAGGGCTCTGCAGAAAGCACCCCCTCCCAGACTCTCTGCTGGGGCAGAGCACACACCTCTGGCTTGAAGACAACAGGATCTCAGAGGTCAGGGCTTAGGATCACAGAGAACGGTGTCGTAGAGTCTTCAACAATACGAGCTTGAAAGCACATTAGAAATCACCCTGCCCACCTCTCATGTCCCAGTAGTTACACCGAGGCCCAGAGAGAAGCGACTTGCCAAAGGTGCACAGTTACTCACAGCAGGACGAGAAACTGAGACTGTTTTTAATTGAAGTATAGTTGAAATGTTGTGTTAGTTTCAGGAGTACAGGAAAGTGGTTCAGACACACGTACCCAGGTGGCACTATGATAAAGAACCCACCTCCCAATGCAGAAGACTTAAGAGATGTTGGTTCGATCCCTGGGTCAGGAAGATCCCCTGGAGGAGGGCATAGAAATCGACTCCAGTATTCTTGCCTGGAAAATTCCATGGACAGAGGAGCCTGGTGGGCTTCAGTAAGTGGGGGTCATAAAGAATCAGACATGACTGAGCACGCACACACACACAATGCCTTATTAATTCTCTACAATCCTTCTTCCCTTCAGACTCTGCCGAATCTCACAGTCTGCAGGGTAAACATCTCCACCCGATTGACTCTGGGCTTGTGACTTGCTTTGATGAATGGGATGCGAGTGGAGGCACCGTGAGTGGGAGCTGAAGCCTGCCTGCGTGGTTTAGCTCGGTGGCTTGTGCCTCCGCCATCTGCCACGAGGCTGCGATCCCAGAACTGGAAACACGTGGAGCAGATCTGAACACAGTCCTCAGCCTGAAGCAGGGCTGCCACCCTATCTACAAACAAATCTGTGTGTGAGGCCTGTGAATGCCGCTTGTTGCAAATGGGAAGCTTTGCAGTAGCATCACAGCAGAAAGCTGCCTAGCACAGTTAACTCTAACTCTCCTCCTCCTCTGCTAGTCATCAGGGGCCACCTCAAGTTTATAGAGGAGCAGAGAAGAAGGGCCCACAGAAGCTGATAAGGCTGAGCATCGGCTCTATCCTTATGAAGCAACCTTCACAAGCCCTCGCTGTAGAGGCTAAAGGTGGTCCAGTCCACCTGCTTCATTTTCTTCTGTGTGTTCCTAATGTATACCTAATGTAGGATACCTAATGTATCAGTCAGGACAGATTAACTGCTGCCTCAAACAATCCCCAAATCTCAGCGGCTTGACATAGTGCATGAGTGAGATCACGTCACAATCCAACATGGTGGTACAGTTGGGTGTTCTGCTTCAGATACTCAGGATCAATCTACCTAATGTCTTTGTCATTCTCCAGAGCCTTGGAGTCCTCTCACGGATCCACTTCATTCAGCCAGATGCTGAGCAAAAGACATCATGTAGAAGGCCTCAGAAGTGACTTTCAGGGCTGGATCTGGAAGTGGCATGCATCGCTTCCACCCACATTTCATTGACCCCATTTATCTGCAGGTGAGTTGAGACAAGGTAAAAACAAGCAAACAAACAGAAATGGTGGTTGAACCATGCCAGGATTAGAAGGAGAAACAGGTATTGGGGAACAACCAGTCTTTGCCACAGCTATAGTGTAACCCTCTCTCCATACCAAACTGGTCTCTCCTCTCTGGCCAAGGCAGCAATTACCCTATAAAAATTCCCTGTGGTTAACTTCTCAAGGATCAAAAAGTTCCTCTAAGTATCACCTACAGTTGGATTTCTGCCTCTCTTTTAGATGTCTCGGTTCCTGCTGCCTCAGATCTAAAACCCGCTGTAGCTAGACTCCTCAAGCGGACCTGTTGCATGGTCTGCCTGACTCTGGTTGGTTCCACGCCAGGAAACTTCTTCTTGGAGTCACCTCATCTTGTTTTCTTCTCCAGACACTATAGCCACTCCTCAACTTGACCAAACTTCCAAGATACCCTTCTCTGGCCACTCCAAGAGGAAAATCTTACATTTAATCTGAACACTGGAAGTTATTTTGAGCTATTGACTAGGGGTGTAATAGTTAAATGAAAGTAAGAACTTAAGAAGAGTCATTTATATACAATGCAATATTACTCAGCTATAAAAATGAAGGAAATAATGCCATTTGCACCAACATAAATGGACCTAGAGGTTGTTACACTGAGTGAATTGTCAGAAAGAGAAAGACAAATATCATATGATATCACTTATACGTAGAATCTAAAAAAAGGGTACAAATGACTTATCTGCAAAACAGAAGTAGAGTTATAGATGTAGGAAACAGTCATTTAGCTGGATGAATGAGAATGGACTAAAAGAGGGCTTCCCTGGTGGCTCAGTGGTACAGAATCTGCCTGTCAGTGCAGGAGACATAGGTTTGATCCTTGGTCGGGGAGGATCCCATGTGCTCTGGAGCAACTAAGCCCATGAACCACAATAACTGAATCTGTGCTTTGGAGCCTGGGGACCACAACTGCTAAAGCCCGTGTGGCCTGGAGCCCTGCTCCGAAACGAGCCCGTGTGGCCTGGAGCCCTGCTCCAAAACAAGAGAAGCCTCCACAGTGAGAAGCCTGCACACCGCCGCTGGGGACTAGTGCAGCAGAGAAGACCCAGCACAGCCAAAAATGAATAAATCAATAATTTTTTTTAAAGAATGGACTAAAAGAGATGGAGTCTGGGAAGATGAAGAAATGAGGAGATGGTTGCCATCACTGGGAGACGGATGTCAAGGGTCTGCACTGAAGCTGAGCTTGGAGGGATGAAGAGAGAGGAGGTGTTCAAGGGTTGGCGGGAAGGCAAAGCCAATACTTGGAGGGACATCTGGCTTCGGAGACGGAGAGAGGAGGAGGCGGGCTGCATCCCAGCTTTCTAGCCCTGGGCTGGCAGCGCACTTCCCAGTGCCTCTGATTACCTGAACCCACCTGCTGGCCTCCCTCAACTCAGCCCCACCATGTGACAGGACTGCCCGGCCCTTCCAATCTATTTGGAAGGAATGTGGAGTTACATTTAATTAAAAGTATCTACACAGAAACGAGATTAATTAAGTCTCTTTTACCCAGGAGCCCTCTCTTTGTGTTCACTTAAATGAGGTTTTAAATGTTGTCTCAATGTTATATCTGGGCAAGATTTCTCCAGACAACACTTCGCATGGTTCCGAGACTCCCACCTAGCTGCCTGGAAATTACTTAGTGATGAGAACAATCCAAGGACAGTCTTCTCCCCCCACTCATTCAGCTGAGCTCCAGGCAGGTGGAGACCTTGGGCCACAGAAAGCGGAGTTTTATAATGAAACGGAAGGAAGTTCTCTCAGACAAGAGCTGCCTCCCAAGGCCACCTGTGGATGCAGAACAGGTGGCCTGGGACGGTCTTTTGAGTCCTGTTTATGAAGTGCTCACCTGGTCAAAAGTTTTTCTAAATGCAGACATGCAGATGTGGCCTCTCAGAACCGACTGTCAGAGGCAGCACCACCTACAGGCAAAGTGTCTCTTGTAGCCAGAATGTCAGTACAGCCCAGTGAGGGAACGGGAGCCATGCTGAGTGACAACCTCCCCCCACCGCCCCCAGCCACCAACCACTCTCACCATCCCTCGGGCTGCTTTCCTTTGCCCTGGTATCTTAAAATTCATGTTCCAGAAAAAGTTCATGGGCTGGGCTGTTCTCAGGAGCTATGAGTGGAAAACTGGAGATGCGAAGTGTATCACAGGCATCCACCATCACCCAGAGGAACAGTATGAACTCACAACGAGGCAGTGTACAGACAGGAACAGACACAGCTACCATCACTGCCTCGGCCCCCCAGCAAATCCTCGCTAACAACCAGCCCCAAGGCCCAAAGGAGGCTTGTCTATATAAGAACCCAGCCCTGAATTCATCCTTGAATCATCCTCAGTAGAACAAAGGTCTCTACATAACCAGCCCATCTCTGCCTCTGAGTTCTACCACGAAAACACTAAGGAGGTTTCCTCTTTTGGGTCAGATGGTGCTTCTTGCAGTAAAAAAATGTAACTACTTGGTTTTATTTGTATTGCCCAGATTTGGATGATTTATTAATTTAATTTGAAAAGCATTTATTGAGCCCCTCAAAAAGTGTGAGGTATTGTGCTAGATGCTAACATTAGGAGAGCAGTGAGTCAAAGGCATCCTTCTTGGGCTTAAGGAACGTACTGTCCCTAAAGATGAGCAGACAACATCAGGGAGCAGAGGAGCGGTGCTAGGACAGGACCGGCTCAGACACCGCTGGAGCACGGAAGAGGGGCATCAACTCTGACCTGGGGTGTGGGATCTTGGGGGAACTTCCCAGGAAAAGTGTACATCAACTCCTAAAACGTGAATGGGGATGATCCAGAAAGAGGGGGCCGTCCAAAAGCGTGACACCTACTCCCTTTGGTTGGGCCATGGTGGGGGTGGGGGCGAAAGGACCTGGAGGGGCATGGCGTGGAGCAAGACCCAGAGGAGAAAGGCCGCAACCTAGCTCTCAAAGGGTCTCTACCACTTACTGTAGAGCCCACGGCTTCTTCAACTAGAAAGTGTAGGAAATGATTCATTAGGTGTTTCAAAGAGCTTTGTAAGAATCAGATGGAACAATTCCAGAGCCTAGTCCATGCTACGTTCTCCAGAAATCTGAATTTCTCTCCTGACCTCCTGTTCTGTCCGCTGAAATGCATGATTGTAGTCAGATGTGTTAGCTCCAAGCAAGAGAACCAACTCTGGCAGATTTAGCAGAAAATGAATTTATTTAAAAGATGTCCTGCTACTGCTGCTAAGTCACGTCAGTCATGTTCAACTCTGTGCGACCCCATAGACGGCAGCCCACTAGGCTCCTGTCCCTGGGATTCTCCAGGCAAGAACACTGGAGTGGGTTGCCATTTCCCTCTCCAGTGCATGAAAGTGAAAAGTGAAAGTGAAGTCGCTCAGTCGTGTCCGACTCTTCGCAACCCCATGGACTGTAGCCTACCAGGCTCCTCCGTCCATGGGATAAGATGTCCAGGGGTTCCCAGTTTTCCGGAAGGTCATCAGGAAAACCAGGCTTGGAAATGGGTGACCGTGCAGCCACAGAACTAGAAACTAAAGGGATGCCTGGCCCTCCTCGGAGGGCACCAGCGTCACCACCAGCTTCATGAACCTCCGTCACCGGGATCTCCCTTGTTCTCTGTCTTTGACGCTGGGCGGATCAGTCTAAGGTGGGAGGACCATATTGGCCCACCCGAGGACACGTGCCCACCCTGCTTAGAAAACAATAGCTAGAATTGTCCCTTTTTTTAGAGAAGAGCATGATCTGTGTCCCAGGAAGACTCAGAATGTGGGGACTCCCCATCCTACCAGCAAAGTACTCAGATGCCTCTGACTGCCCGCCACCACTGCAAAAAAAGAAACCACAGGTGTGCATCATAGCTGTCTACCACCCATCCTGTCTTCCACGGTGCCCCCCTCTGCACTGCCCGTGGGATGACCCAGCAGCAGGCATCTTCCTTGCACTTGCAGCGGGGACACTCCCCAGGGAGGGTGGCCAGAGCCTGGACCCCAGGAGGATGGGTTTCTCCAGCTCAGAGATCCTGCCTGTCAGTGTTTCCCCTTTCCCAGCTCGTTCCAGAGCCCCAGGCCCCTATTGATATGGTGAGCACGAGCCTCCAGTAGCCAAAGATTAATTGGTGGGGGATTGGGAGATTTCTCTTCCATAACAATGGGCTTTTCAGCTTGTACTAATGAGATGCCAATTAGGATATTTACATTTGGGGTTTTGCCCACTTTCCCAGAGGTGGGCCAGAGGGTTTGTAGTTTGTTGTTTAGTCCGTCTGACTCTTTGGAACCCCATGGACTGTAGCCCACCAGGCTCCTCTGTCCTGAGATTTCACGGGCAGGAATACTGGAGTGGGGTTACCATTTCCTTCTCCAGGGGATTTTCCAAACCCAGGAATCAAACCCCATGTTTGCTGCATTAGCAGGTGGATTCTTTACCACTGAGCCACCGGGAAAGCCCGGGTCTGAGGGTAGAGCGCTCCTAACTGGGCTGTCCAGGATTGGACATCAGAATGGTCCTAGGAGAGCTGAGACTTCCCTGGGACCCTGGGAGTTTGGGGGAAGTTCACAGGAAGCTGAGCCCCCTCCCACTCCATTTTTTTTTTTTTAGTTTAGTTCCAACTCCTTGGAGTGGCTTCAGACAGTATCTTATTACATATTCCAAATGCTGTTTCAGAAAAAAAACGAAAAGACACAGAGAAAGAAAAACTCCATTAGACACAAGAAACCAATTCTGTTTTAATTTATTTTCACTCTTCTCTTTATTGCCCCTACCTCCTCCTTGAGATCACATCTAATGTCACCCTCACCATCCCCTCCACTGGGTAGAGCCTGGACATCCGGCACTAGGTCACTGACTCTGCCTGGACATGGTCACTTCCATCCTCAAACAGGAGGAAAGTGCCTGGACTGTAGAGCGCGTTGCTTTGCACCAATCATATGCCTAAAGCAAAGGGTCTCAGAGGCTCTTGGGGGAACATGCTGTCCATGCAGTGCTCAGTCCTCTTCCTGGACCCTCCATGGAGAAGCCAGGGCATTTTCCAAGCTGTGCTAGAAGCTTGATGAACTCAGGAATTAAGGTGCATGTGTCATAGGCAGGCACTTCATCAAGCACTGTCCTGTTCCCTTGGCTAATTGTTTCAAGCCTGTGTCTCTTTCTTCCTGAGCCAGCCCGTGAGCATCTTGAGGCTACGGACCACTGCTTCCCATTCTCTGTGAAGTTCTGAGCACCTCACCAAGGGCTCATTTCATATCAACTGATTGGCTAAGCTCAGCATCATCTCCGTAAGCCTGACCCTCCCGGGGCAGGAGTCCTTCTCCAGGGCATTTTCCACAGGGGAAAATTCAGGATAATGTCCCCCATCTCAGAATCCTTAATCACTTTTTCCAAATACGGACACATTCACAGCTTCCACAATTAAGACCCAATATCTTTGGGGGTCACTATTTACCTCCCACACCCCCTCCCTACCTCTTCTGATCTTGCACGGGTGTCCAAATGTCCTAGATCAGACACTCTGAGTCTTGTTTATCCCTCTGTGATACAGGAACAATTTTTATGGATCTGCTGGCTTCTTCACAGAGTGGTGGTGAGGACGGAGAGGTAATATATATATTGAAAGTATTTTCTAAGCTGTAAAGCCCCACACAAACGCAAGACAATATTATTGCACTGGGAGAGTGGCAAGTTCAGCACTTGAGAAAACTATCAGATTTTAAAACATGTGAGGGAACGGGAAACCAATGTTATTCCAAAACCTCATTTACACCCACACCAAAGCCTCTCTCTCTGCCTACTTTGACTCTCCCCTGTGGCTACATGGGTGTGACAGAGGCCTGTCTTGGGGGTGGCTCTGTGGCCTGAAAACAAATCATTCTTCACAGCTTGCTCCCAAGTCCAATAAGCCAGAAGGAATTGGTAGAGAGATTTAACGATATGTATTTCAAGAAAAAGATGAAAATGTGTCTACTTTTAGGAGATGCAGTAAAAATGCATCAGCCCCACAATAAACTTTACAGTGAAGATGCATAGAGGAGAAACATAATGCAGTCAGGACAGTAATGTCTCATTTATAGGGAAATCCGCTCAGAGATTGATTAGAATTTGCCCTCCACCCATGCCCTATCCACAGCCTGAAAATTGCAGGTTCTTACCCCTCCAGCTACCTCCAGCCTCTGCAGGGAGCCTGTTGGCTCAAAGGCTCCTTGGCCCTTGGTCTCCCTTTGAAGTCCCCATGAGATATTCAGATTGGCACCTCGCTGGTCATCCAGTGGCTAAGACTCTGAGCTCCCAATACAGGGGTCTTGGGTTCTATCCCTGGTCAGGGAACTAGATCCCACATGCCGCAATAAGTAAATATTTGTTTTAAAGATATTCAAAAAAGAGTTTGCAGACCAATTACACTAGAGACATGATAGCCCCCAGAACCTATCCAGCTGGCTTCCTGGTTCTTATGTATGTGTGCTCAGTCGCTTCAGTCATGTCTCACTCTTTTGCAACTCCATGGACTGTAGCCCAGCAGGCTCCTCCGTCCATGGGATACTCCAGGCAAGAATACTGCATTGGGTTGCCATGCCCTCCTCCAGGGGATGTTCCCAGCTGAGGGACTGAACCAGTATCTCCTGTGTCTCCGGCATTGCAGGTGGATTCTTTACCTATTGAGCCACTGGGAAGCCTTCTAGTAAAGCTATTCCTGAAGATAAAGCTTAATTGGATCATAGCCATGCTAGTTTTGTCTGTGACTGCAATGGTGCTCTAATAAGAGAGTTCAATAATTGCAATTGAGATCATATGGCCTGAAAGTCTAAAATGTATATTATTTAGCCTTTACAGAAAAAGTTTGTCTACGCCCAGATGATACCATTAGGTTATAAGTTGTCTTTAGGCAAAACTGCCCGTAAAGCTGATTACAGGACAACAGCTAACATTTTTTGAGCCTTTTTCTGTGCCACTCATGGTGCTGTGCCCATGGGAATGTTACCTTGTCTAATTCTCACATGCAGTCCTATGAAGGAGGTAATACTAGTTGTATAGATGGATGAGAAAACTGAGGCTCAGGGAAGTGAAACAGTCTCAAGGTCTCAGCAGCGAGAAACTCAGAAGTGGAATTCCCAGCCATATCTGTCTGACTCATGGACCTTGCTTTGGCTGTCACTGTTTTCAGGTGGGCAATTCCAAAACCCTCTTCCGGTCTTCAGCACCTTCCCAGTTGTTTAGGATCTTCAGTTCAGTTCAGTCGCTCAGTCGTGTCCGACTCTTTGCAACCCCATGGACTGCAGCACTCCAGGCCTCCCTGTCTATCACCAGCTCCTGGAGTTACTCAAACTCACATCCATCAAGTCGGTGATGCCATCTAACCATCTCATCCTCTGTCGTCCCCTTCTCCTCCCGTCTTCAATCTTTCCCAGAATCGGGGTCTTTTCAAATGAGTCAGTTCTTCGCATCAGGTAGCCAAAGCATTAGAGTTTCAGCTTACTTTCTGTGTCTAATCCCCCATCATTAGCCTGCACACCATGGTCCCTCTGCTAAGGAGTGGAGGAAAGGAACTCTTCCTTCCCCTTCCCACCCTCTGTTCCCCACCCCTGTCCACATACATGCTCCCACCAGCCCAGCTGATTATGCACCACTTTTCTGCAGGACCCCTGTCTGGCTGTCTTCCCTGCCTGCCCCACTCCCGGGTGAATTTCTGACTGCTCTGGAGCCTCCGGTCCACGAGCAGCGCAGAGGGGGCGCTGGCAGAGCCCTGGGAAGGGAGGCATTTGCATTCCACTTCCCGGGGCTGTTCTGATCTTTACCTGCAATTCTTCTGACAAATCCTTATCAGCGATGCCCATGGCGAAGTCTGTGGTGACTTTGTTCATTCTTATTAGCTCTGCACAGATTAGCTCTTCACAGCGCTTGGCTGGTTCATACCGATTCCTGATAAATGTTTTGACTGATTTTCCTGACTTGGGAGCGGCTGGGGACTGGAGCTGGGGTGGAGGTGGAGGACCTCGAGGAGAGGGGTGCTGGCAAGGGAAAGGAGAGAAAATTGTGGCCAGGATTACATCTGGGCTATAAAATATTCATCACATGCCTGCGAGAGCAGGGTCAGCACCGCTTCCCCAGGAACAGCTCCCTCCACCCAGGTAGCGCTTTGAAATGCACCAGCCCAGGCGGGCTGCTCCCAGACAGGGAGGCTTCTGAGAGAAGAGGGCAGAGAAAGTTAAAAGAAAAGAAGAACACGCTGGCTCACTTGGGCTTTCCTGTCCTCCTCGGTCCCTCCTTTCTCATCTGCTCTTCCAGAACAGCTTTTGATGGCGGAATGTTGATGTTCCAGGTGGGCTTCCCTGGGTCCTCTGCTGAGTTCCTCCTTCTCCCTCTCTGCTCCAAGAAGCCTTCCCAAGAATTCCAGTCCCCCTCTACTTCCCTTTTCCATGAGCTCCTCCAGCTCCCCTCTTTGAGGACTTTAGACAGTGCTGATTAACAGTGTTTCATCTCTATTTCCTGTATTTTCCCAACTCCGTGGGAGTCTGCCTTACACTCACCCCTCCCCCCAAGTTCCTAGCATAGGACTGGGCACCTGGAAGCTTCTTGAAGCATCTTTGCTGAATTAGATATGCCCCTTTCCCTTGGCAGGGCCAACATACACCACTGACCATGCTGTACCAGTGCAGACATTGCTAAATGATTTTTACATGCTTTCTTCCTAAACCTAGATGAAGAGTTACAATTTTCCTTAACACAAGGCTCTAAGCAACCACTTCTGCTGCTGCTAAGTTACTTCAGTCATGTCCAACTCTGTGTGACCCCATAGACGTCAGCCCACCAGGCTCTCCTGCCCTTGGGATTCTCCAGGCAAGAACACTGGAGTGGGTTGCCCTTTCCTGCTCCAATGCATGAAAGTGAAAAAGTGAAAGGGAAGTCGCTCAGTCGTGTCTGACTCTTAGCGACCCCATGGACTGCAGCCTACCAGGCTCCTCCATCCATGGGATTTTCCAGGCAAGAGTACTGGAGTGGGGTGCCATTGCCTTTTCCCATCCACTTATCAAATGAAATTAAGTAGATTTAAAAGAAAATTGCCATCCAGGTTGTCAGGTACCCCTCTGTAAGTTTCTTGCAATTAGGCACTACCTTTATAGTCTAAGAACTTAGCACTGTGCCCATACAAGATAGGTGTTCCATACATATCTGGAGATGAAATAGATGACGGTTCCCCTGTTTAGACATATGAGTGTGCATTCTAACCCATCCCTGGACCTATGTGCGTGCTAAGTCGCTTCAGTCGTGTCTGACTCTTTGCAACCCTATGAACAGTAACCCATCGGGCTCCTCTGTCCATGGGATTCTCCAGGCAAGAATACTGGAGTGGGTTGCTATGCCCTCCTCCAGGGGATCTTTCTGACCCAGGGATCAAACCCGCATTCTTAAGTCTTCTGCACTGGCAGGTGGATTCTTTATCACTAGCACCACCTCCCTGGAACTACAAAAGAAAGCTATTTTGGAACTTTTTGTAAGTATCTGGTCAAGGCTTATCCTCTAAAAGTCCTTTCATGTATCTAACCCAAATTCCTCATGCTGCAGTGTAAGTACATTCCTGGGCTTCTCTCCCACGGGAGATAAAAGTCAGATGCTTTGAGAAGTGACATCCTTGCTCACTGCCTTTTGCCACTGCCCGGAAGTTTAAACTCCGGTGCCCAGTGCCTCACTGGAAAAACCCAACCCATGTCAACCACATGCCTGCTCACTCCAGCCTCCTGGAAGATGACCGCCCCCCCGCCGCACCCCATAATCTTGGAGGCCCTCTCTTGCCGCAGCCAAGTTTACTCATTAGCCTTTTGCCAGATTTATCTTCTCCCCAGTAGCCTGCAGGGCTTTGATTTGTCCTCCTGTCACCAGGACTAATGTTGATGGCAGCACCCCCCGGGGGCATCGGGCTCTCCAGCCTCCTGCCAGAGGCCTCAAGGAAAATGGATGAGCAACTGACCTGCAAAATAAATACCAGGCTTCCCGGTTCTGATAAAGATTAAATATTGGAGGAGTCATTTCAAATGAATATATAAAAGCACATGGAAGAAGCCTTTTAGACACCGACAGAGTGAAATACAGGCAAACAAAGAGAGATGTCTTCGGGGGAAGTTCAGTGGCAGGGAAGTTGGAGGCTCAGAAAGCAATCTGCCCACAAATACCCCTGCTGCAGGAAAGATTCCAAAACCGTCATCCCCGCTTCCCTCCCCCTTCCCCACCCAAATCGCAAGCAAGGAAGAGAAAGTGCTAAGCTCCAAAAAGCCGCTTGCCAGCATGATGCTGAAGTCAGCTCTGCCTCCGCTGGCCCATCCAACCGAGGGAGAAGCCCCATTACTCAACACCATCTGCCTTGGGCGTGGGGCAGCCAAGAGCCAGGATTACTGGCGGGGATGGGGCTCTGGGCCCCAGAGGAGAGAGGTACTGGGGAAGAGCAAGGTCAGGCATTGCTGAGACAGAACGGGGAACCGGGAGAGAAGCCAGATGACAGCAGATGGAGCCAGTGTTCCTTGAGCCTGGGGCAGAATGCTGTTTCTGGTCAGAAATGCGTACAGATTGATTGCGCATCCTGAAACCCCAGATAACCAGAATTCCATCTCTAGAGAGGAAAGCTGGGATCCTCTAGGATCAAAGCTGGAAGGGAGGGACTTCCCTCATGGTCCAGTGGTTAAGAAGCTGCCTTCACATGCCAGGGACATGGGTTTGATTCCTGGTTGGGGAACTAAGATCCCAGATGCAGCAAAGCAACTAAACCCACACGCTACAACTGGAGAGAAGCCAGCACGCCACAATGAAAGATCCCGCATGCCACAACAAAGATCGCACGTGCCACAACGAAGACCCGATGCCGCCAAAAATATGTGAATGAATACGTTTGTTTTGCTTCTAAGTTGGAAGGGAACAAGCAGGGAGATGGAATAAAAGGAGAGAGGCAGCCTCAATCTGTCTGGTGCCTACAGTGCCAGGCCTTTTGCACCCATGCCCACTTCCTTCTCCAGACAGCCCTGGGAGACGGATATCAGCACCCACACTTTACAGAAAGGAGGCCGAGGCTGCAGGAGTGGATGACCATGAGGAAGGGGGCGGCTCACTGCCTGAGCGCTCACTGTAGCCTGGGCGCTGTGCAGATTCTTCCTCCAGTTCAGTGATTCCCCACAACCTGGCTGTGGCAACCACTGACCCCATTTTTACAGAGTAGGCAGCGAGGACTCAGTGAGGTCCAGAGTACGCAGTCTCCAAGCAGAAGTCCCAATTGTGTCCGGCTCCAAATGCCATTCTCTAACAGAGGTGATGTATAGACAGCCCTAAGGGAATGAGGAGGTATGATGCCATTGAGTTTTAGGTGGCATTTCCCACTTGGTTTGAGCCATAGAAACTGAGCCTAAATGGGTTGGTATGGGGGGGGCGGGGAATGGGAGTGAGGACCAGCTCTCCTCACCCTCCTTTTCAAGCAATGGAAAGAGCCCAGGCAACCTCCAGGGCTCTAACTGTCCTGAGCGGTTCCCAGGTGGTGGAACTCAGGGCCCAAAGCTTTGGGCTCCTCAGCTCCCTTACTTCCTGCTCAGGCCTGCCCCTTAGAGCTGCCACTGCCTTTACAGAGTAACGAGCCTACTTTTGGGTCCCTAGTGACCTAGCAGGGCTCAGGCTGGCCAGGTTTACTTGCCTGGCAATCACAGGAGAGGAGGTCTATTGAGTCAGGGAAGAATGAAGTGTCCAGAACAATTCCCATCTCCTGGCCTTCACTCCCTCCATATTACTGTGTGACTGTTTCCTAGGGCACCCGGGCAATTTAGCAAGTGTATTTCGCATCAGTCCAGCAGTTTCTGATATTGACTCTCCTGGGGCTTTCTGCATCTTCTGCACAGACATCACCTCTCCTGGCTGCAAGAAGTCAGCAGCAGGCGCCTCCTGGGGCCAGCCCTGCTTCCCTGGGAGACAGACCCGCTCCAAGCCGGACTCTCCCAGAGCAAGGCCTTGGGGCTCTCACGGAGGGCGGGGACCTTTGATGACAGACTTGCATTGTTTACAGGAGCTACGGCTACAGATATGCTCAGGCCCATTTTGCAAAGGCTGAAGCCGAGTCACACAATGCATACTTGACCTGCCCCATTAGGATGCTGCCTACTGCTTGCCACTTCCGTTTTTTAGTTTGTATTTCCCCTTTCTTCTCTCCATCTCCCCTAAGAGAAAAAGCAAAACTGCCCCCATTTTTTCCCCCATGATTTGGCCCAAGGTGACATTCAAAATGTTTAGCATCCTCTAAGGCAAGGGCACCAACCAAGCAGAACAAATGCCTTGAGGCTCAGCATGGTCTTGAAAGGCCCCTGTTGTGCCAGGTTAACCCTTTAGTGTCTAGGCCTGGAATTAATATCCTATGCTATGTTGGCTAGACCTCAGTATGAAAAATTTTAAAAAGGAAAAAAAGACCAAGAGTGTGAACTCTTTGTAGGCCCATGAGGTTTCAAGGGACGGACAAGAGCAAGAGGAGTGGGTGAAAGCCTCAGGGCAGTGAGTCCGTCGTCATTTCAATATCTGCTCAACCCCCACAGTCCCATTGTTCCTCTATAAGCCCCACCTAAGAACCAGTTTCAATCACTTCCATTTCAGTCACTCCTTCCCCTACCCTCTCCCTCTCTCTTTCCCTCCTCTCTTCTATCATCCACCCTTTCTCCTTCTTTCTTTTAAATATAAAGATGAAAGAAAGAGGCAGCTTCCTTCCAATAATTTGAGATTCCCCCGCACAGGATGAGGGCACGCCAGGATTTGCGGGTGAACAAAAGGGAAAGTTAGAAGAGGCTGAAAATTACCGCATGCCTATTAAAAATCAGCCGGGCTGAAGCAGTCCTGACTAGCAGACAGGGCCCGCAGCCCCAGGGAAGTGGTACTTAAGGGAATTTGCAATTAAGAGAAGCTTGGAGCCCTGCCACAGACTGCTTCTCTTGCCTTTATTTATTTATTTAAAAAAGAATCACGGTGCAGGGACCTAAATGGAAGATGACAATAATGTAGGGTGACAGATGCCCGTCTGGCAGAAAACACCAGGAAGACCAAGCCACTTACCTGTAGCATCCGCACAGAGTCCACGTGCTCCGCTCTGCGTCTCGGTCTGGAAGGCAGAGTCTTGGTGGCTGTCCAGGGACAGCTGTCCAAATTCCCGAGAACCAGGCTCAGCAACCAGGTCCTTCCAGCTCACCCTGGGTAAACATGGGCATCTGCAGGCAGGAGCCCCAGCCCCAGCGGGCACGCCCACTCCAGAAACCCTGCCCATCCAGCTGTCCAGCGGTGGGGGGAAGCTGCCACCGCCGCCCCCCACCCCCGGCCCCAAAGCCAGCCTTTCCAGGGACTTGGCAGCTCAGTCTGCCAGGAGTCACATAAATCTTTGAACAAGGCTCATTTCTGTTTTCAGAAGCAATTGACACAGGGGCCTAGGAGGGACGGATTGTTGCTAAGGGCTGGGACACTCAAGAGAAAGAGGGGCTGCTTATGATGCTGTCTTTATGAGTCGACGGTCACTCTATTAGGGATTTCCAGCTTGCTCTGTAGCAGAATCATTTGGGACCATTTACAGAATTATAGCAGGAAGATTGCCTGGAGAAGGAAATGGCAACCCACTCCAGGATGCTTGCCTGGGAAATCCCATGGACACAGGAGCCTAGTGGGCTACAATTTATGGGGTTGCAAAGAGTCGGGCATGACTTAGTGACTAAACAGCAACAATAGAATTATAGAGTCCTAGGATCCACCTTCTGGAGAAGGCGATGGCACCCACTCCAGTACTCTTGCCTGGAAAACCCCATGGGTGGAGGATCCTGGTAGGCTGCAGTCCATGGGGTCGCGAAGAGTCGGACACGACTGAGCGACTTTACTTTCACTTTTGACTTTCATGCATTGGAGAAGGAAAGGGCAACCCACTCCAGTGTTCTTGCCTGGAGAATCCCAGGGATGGGGGAGCCTGGTGGGCTGCTGTCTATGGGGTTGCACAGAGTTCGATACAACTGAATCAACTTAGCAGCAGCAGCAGCAGTAGGATCCACCTTCAGATATCTTGATTTAGAGGAGCCTGGGTAGGACCTGTGGATATGTGTGTTTTTTTTTTTTCAAAGCTCCCGAAATGTTTGTGACGTGCAAGCAGGTTTGAGAAGCAGGGGGACCATATGACAGGATTTGGAGGCCTTCTCTCCCTAAGAGCCCCTCATTTAGGGGGTCTGCCCCAGTGCCTCCTTCTGTGGGGTAACACTTGGTCAAGGTGGTGATACTGTGACACTTTGATTAGCCTTCTCCATTCTTTCCGCAGTGGCTTCTAGCTGAAGCTGCCATTGCTGGGCAAAGGTTGTGTGTTTGTGTGTGCACACGTGCACGCGTGTATGTGTATGTATGTAGATCATCATGTGCATATCAGGGGGAAGGGATCACCCACAACGGATGGAGCAGGACACTGGCTCAAGCTTGTCTCCCTTGGCTCTGGGGCACCCTGGCCTCCCTGACACGTTTCACTGCCACTCCTGAGCCCAGTTTGATCACCTGCCCAAGACGGTGATTGTCTCCCTCTGGACTATGTCCAGTCACTTTCCTGGCATCGATTTTTAAGACTTAATCCCAGCCATAGCCCCATATAGCACTTTATGGCTTACAAAGTAGTTTTCACATGCATCATTTCATTTCCTCTTTATGGCATCTGCTACAGACTGAAGGTTTGTGCCCCTCCCCAAATTCATCTTTTGAGCTCCCAACCCCAGATGTGATGATATCAGAGGAGGGGGCTTTGGGAACTGATTAGATCCTGAGGGTGGGGTCCTCAGAAATGGGACTAGTACCCTAATAAAAGAAGCCCCAGAAGCTCCCACATCCATCCTGCCATGTGAGGACATAGCCAAAAGACTTCATCTATGAACCTGGGAAAGGAGTATGACAGGGCCTTATATTGTCACTCTGCTTATTTAACTTATATACAGAGTACATCATGGGAAATGCCAGGCTGGAGGAATCACAAGCTGGAATCAAGATTGCTGGGAGAAACATCAACAACCTCAGATATGCAGATACTACCACTCTAATGGCAGAAAGTGAAGAGGAACTAAAGAGCCTCTTGATGAGGGTGAAAGAAGAGAGTGAAAAAACTGGCTTAAAACTCAACATTCAAAAAACTAAGACCATGGCATCCAGACCTATCAGTTCAGTTCAGTTCAGTTCAGTCACTCAGTCGTGTCTGACTCTCTGTGACCCTATGAATCGCAGCATGCCAGGCCTCCCTGTCCATCACCAACTCCCAGAGTTCACTCAAACTCATGTCCATTGAGTCGGTGATGCCATCCAGCCATCTCATCCTCTGTTGTCCCCTATTCCTCCTGCCCCTAATCCCTCCCAGCATCAGAGTCTTTTCCAGTGAGTCAACTCTTCGCATGAGGTGGCCAAAGTACTGGAGTTTCAGCTTTAGCATCATTCCTTCCAAAGAATACCCAGAGTTGATCTCCTTCAGAATGGACTGGTTAGATCTCCTTGCAGTCCAAGGGATTCTCAAGAGTCTTCTCCAACACCACAATTCAAAAGCATCATTTCTTTGGCGCTCAGCTTTTGTCACTGTCCAACTCTCACATCCATACATGACCACAGGATAAACCATAGCCTTGACTAGATGGACCTTTGTTGGCAAAGTAATGTCTCTGCTTTTCAATATGCTATCTAGGTTGGTCATAACTTTTCTTCCAAGGAGTAAGCGTCTTTTAATTTCATGCCTGCAGTCACCATCTGCAGTGATTTTGGAGCCCCCCAAAATAAAGTCTGACACTGTTTCCACTGTTTCCCCATCTATTTCCCATGAAGTGATGGGACTGGATGCCATGATCTTAGTTTTCTGAATGTTGAGCTTTAAGCCAACCTTTTCACTCTCCTCTTTCACTTTCATCAAGAGGCTTTTTAGTTCCTCTTCACTTTCTGCCATAAGGGTGGTGTCATCTGCATATCTGAGGTTATTGATATTTCTCCTGGCAATCCTGATTCCAGCTTGTGCTTCTTCCAGCCCAGCGTTGCTCATGATGTACTCTGCATAGAAGTTAAATAAGCAGGGTGACAATATACAACCTTGACGTACTCCTTTTCCTATTTGGAATCAGTCTGTTGTTCCATGTCCAGTTCAAACTGTTGCTTCCTGACCTGCATATAGGTTTCTCAGGAGGCAGGTCAGGTGGTCTGGTATTCCCATCTCTTTCAGAATTTTCCACAGTTTATTGTGATCCACACAGTCAAAGGCTTTGACATAGTCAATAAAGCAGAAATAGATGTTTTTCTGGAACTCTCTTGCTTTTTCCATGATCCAGCAGATGTTGGCAATTTGATCTCTGGTTCCTCTGCCTTTTCTAAAACCAGCTTGAATATCTGGAAGTTCATGGTTCACATATTGCTGAAGCCTGGCTTGGAGAATTTTGAGCATTACTTTACTAGCATGTGAGATGAGTACAATTGTGTGGTAGTTTGAGCATTCTTTGGCATTGCCTTTCTTTGGGATTGGAATGAAAACTGACCTTTTCCAGTCCTATGGCGACTGCTGAGTTTTCCAAATTTGCTGGCATATTGAGTGCAGCACTTTCTCAGCATCATCTTTCAGGATTTGAAATAGCTCAACTGGAATTCCATCACCTCCACTAGCTTTGTTCATAGTGATGCTTATGGAAAAAAAGTGGAAGCAGTGACAGATTTTATTTTCTTGGGCTCCAAAATCACTGTGGATAGTGACTGAAGTCATGAAATTAAAAGACACTGGCTCCTTGGAAGGAAAGCTATGACAAACCTAGAAAGCATATTAAAAAGCAGAGACATCACTTTGCCAACAAAGTTCTGTATAGTCAAAGCTATGGTTTTTCCAGTAGTCTTGTATAATGTGAGTGTTGCACCAAAAAGAAGGCTGAGCACTGAAGAATTGATGCTTTCAAATTGTGGTGCTGGAGAAGGCTCTTGAGAGTCCCTTGGACTGCAAAGAGATCAATCCAGTCAATCCTAAAGGAAATCAACCCTGAATACTCATTGGAAGTACTGATGGTAAAGCTGAAGCTCCAGTACTTGGCCACCTGATGCAAAGAGCCAACTCATTGGAAAAGACCCTGATGCTGGGAAAGATTGAAGGCAAAAGAATAAGGGGACGGCAGAGGATGAGATGGTTAGATAGCATCACCATCTCAATACACATGAATTTCAGCAAACTCTGGGAGACAGCGAAGGACAGAGGAGTCTGGTGTGCTGCAGTCCATGGGGTTACAAAGAGTCGGACATAGCAACTGAACATCATGAACCTGGAAATGGGCCCTCCCCACACAGAATCTGGAGGCTTCTTAATCTGGAGGCTTCCAGTCTCCAGAACTGTGAGAATAAATTTGTGTGCTTTAGAAGCCACCCAGTCCACGGTATTTCGTTACATCAGATGGCAATTCTGAGACAGCTTGCTTATCTCCATTTCACGGGTCAAGAAACAGGTTCAGAGAAGACTGGCCCAGGCACATGCCTGGTCAGGATGAGGCAGAAGGGGCCTGTCTTTACTCGCCGTGTCCTCTCCGAAGACACGTGTAGATATTTGGTGAGCTGGGCTCAGGGCACCAGCACTCTGCAGGCCCAGGGCCCTGGGTGTATCAGGGTTGGAGGTTGGCATCTACCCAGTAAATAACCAGAGTAAGATCTTATGTTTTCTTGTGAGAAGACAAGAATCACAGGAACATTCATCTCTTGCCTGGTTCAGAGGACAGCAGAGTCTTGTCAGGATCTGTAGCCCTTAACAAGATTCTCTGCTTGTCTCTTTGGGGCCTGAAACCATGGGGTGCATGGGGCCATTCTGGCAAAGTGATGACTCCTGGGCTGTGGAGACGACACAGGTTCAGGGTCAGGCTGGTGGCTGCCCTGTGCTTCATGATTACAGCTGTTTCCTCAGGGAGCCAAGTCTCAGTGGTGGGGCCAGAGCACACCTGTGCAAGTACACACACACACACACACACACACACACACACACACACCATCGTGCCTCCAGAGCTCGGGCACAAGAGCTTGCCCTCACCATAGAGGAGACTACAAAGGCAAAGACACAGCTCACCTCCCAGGCAGATGCTCAAAGAGACTGGGTTTGGGGACTTCATGTCCGGGCCTGGGGTTATCGTCCTGGATGGCTGCAGGAGCCTGGCTGAAACACGATGCATCTGGCTCTGCTGGGAACTAGGGATCCTGGATTCCAAACCACCTCTGTGCCTAGTGAACTGTGTGACCTTGCAGTAGCACTTACCCCCTTTTTTGTTCGGCTTCCTCACCTGGAAATTGTAGACGAAACATCGTTTCAGGGCCAATGCAGTGAGTCTGTGATATCTTGAAATGGCTTAAAAAATAACAGCTCACATCTACCAGCTTTACGTGCTAAGTACTTTGTGCCCATGCTTTCACTGAAGGCTCATAATGAGAAGCAGCTTTTATTAACCCTGGTGAGTAGGTGGAAAACAGGTGCGGAGAGGTTAAGTCACTGACTCAATATCAGATGACTGTCAAGTGGCCCAATGGGGCTTGAGAGTTTCAGGTCTTGCTTAACCATGGTGCTATACTTTTTTAAACTGCATATGAAAAGAATTTTTTTAATAAAAAACACAAATTTCCACTTCACAGAAATGAAATTAGTTTAGGTAAGAAGCAGGAAACTTGTAGTATGATTACATTCAGTGCTACCGTCCAAGCAGGACAGTCTCACACATGACAGTTTGCTAAGCTTTTGTTCCAGAAGCTCTTCTTTCAGATTCTATAGTGGATGCTTTTTGCTTTTACACACCAGCAGCCATTCAGTAGGCTTTCTCTGGGGGAAAAGAACTCCACTTTCTCTCTGTGCAATCACTTGTACCCATGCCTTGCATGTAGTTGGCTCCATGCGGTGGGTGTGCTGGGTACCCTGGAATAGTCAGTTGTTTCCCTGGCCAGAGTGATGACTTTGGAGATGGCAGATCCAATGAGACAGAAGACATTCAAATACAATTTTTTAAAATGAACCTATTGAGAACTCTTTTCTGTGTGTGTGTGCCACTGGACTTGGCCTGGCAGGACATGGACTTAGAGCGGGGGCCAGTCATCTTGCCACCACCTAAATCCTGCCTGAGAAAGAAGCTGAGATAAAAACAGAGAGCAGAGGGATTTCCCTAGTAGTCCAGTGGGCTTCCCTGGTACCTCAGATGGTAAAGCGTCTGCCTGCAATGTGGGAGACCCGGGTTTGATTCCTGGGTTGGGAAGATCTCCTGGAGAAGGAAATGTCAACCCACTCCAGTACTCTAGCCTGGAAAATCCCATGGATGGAGGAGCCTGGTGGGCTGCAGTCCATGGGTACGCAAAGAGTTGGACATGACTGAGCGACTTCACTTTCACTTTCCAGTGGTTAAGGCTTTGCCTTCCAATGCAGGGTGTGTGGGTTCGATCCCCAGTCATGGAGCTAGGATCCCACATCCCTGGAGGCCAAAAGACCAAAACATAAAAGGGAAGGAATATTGTAACAAATTCAATATAAACTTTTTAAAAAGAGAAAGCAGAGCTCCTGGGTGGAAATGCCATACACCCCTGAAGCCAGCCTCTCTTGAAAATCTAGGTTATCTACCCACTGGAATTTGCAGTTAGAAAAGTCAATAAAGGGCTTCTCCAGTTGCTCAGCAGTAAAGAATCCACCGGCAATCCAGGAGCCTCAGGAGACATGGGCTCAACCCCTGGGTTGGGAAGATTCTCCTAGAAGAGGGCATGGAACCCCACTCCCATATTCTTGCCTGGAGAATCCCATGGACAGAAAGAGGAGCCTGGAGGGCTACAGTTCAGAGGGTTGCAGAGTCGGACAAGACTGAAGCGACTTAACATGCCCGCACACATGCCAATAAAATCTTTTTCTGATTTTAAGCCTATTGGAGTCTTGTGCTCTGCCACTTACAACAGAAGAGTCCTAATTGACCGAGAATAAGCAGTTACTAGAGTCAAGAAGCCCAATTATCTGGCTTCAGCCTCTATCCTGGTGGGAGGTGAGCCACTTTCAGAGTGGAATCTCCATTCAAAGAAAGACCACAATCTGCCTGGCATTTCTGGGGATCCCCAATCCTCTGAACTGAGGGGTACCTGGGTTTTACCGGATAAGAGAGGCTGCTTCCGGGAGCAGTAGAACAACTGGGCTGAATTGTTCAAAAGCCGAAGAGTTGGTTGTGAGAAGCAGATGGTGACACCCGTCATTGCTGCCTGGGGTGCGGAGAGGGAGCAGTGCATGTGTGACAGTGCCCTCCCTGCCACCAGGCCACTACTGGGAAAGGCTAAGAACTGGGGAGCACTGCTGGAAGAAGCATTACAATTCATAAATTTATCAATCAGTGTAAATCCATTGTGCCTCACCCCCATTCACATAGTGAAGTCCCAAGCCCCAGTACCTCAGAATGTAACTGTATTTGGATTTAGGGCCTTTAAAGAGGCTATTATGGGGAAAGGGTGGGGGGGATAAATCGGCAGATTGGGATTGACATATACACACCACTAGAGTTTCCCAGGTGGTGTTAGTGGTAAAGAACCCACCTGCAATGAAGGAGATGTAAGAGATGCAGATTCCATCCCTGGGTCTGGAAGACCCCCTAAAGGAGGGCATGACAACCCA
Source organism: Bos indicus x Bos taurus (assembly GCF_003369695.1). Taxonomy (NCBI): domain Eukaryota; kingdom Metazoa; phylum Chordata; class Mammalia; order Artiodactyla; family Bovidae; genus Bos; species Bos indicus x Bos taurus. The sequence continues at coordinate 58,603,864 of NC_040090.1, read as the reverse complement.
CTCCAGTATCCATGGAGAATCCCATGGACAGAAGAGCCTGGTAAGTTATGGTCCATGGTGTCAAAAAGAGTTGGACATGACTGAAGCAACTTAGCATGCATGCAGCCCAGTATAAAACAAATAACTAATAAGAACCTACTGTATAGCACAGGGAACTCCACTCAATGTTCTGCGGTGACCAAAAGGGAGGGAAATCCAAGAGAGAGGGGATATCTGTGTACATGTAGTTGATTCACTTTGCTGTACAACAGAAACTCACACAACATGGCAAATCAGCTATACTCCTATATATATATATATATATATTTTTTTTTTTTTTTTAAAGAGCTCATCATGGTAGCTCAAACAGTAAACAATCTGCCTGCAATGCGGGAGACCTGGGTTCGATCCCTGGGTTGGGAAGATCCCCTGGAGAAGGGAACAGCTACCCACTCCAGAATTCTGGCCTAGAGAATTCCATGGACAGAGGAGCCTCGCAGGCTGTGGTCCATGGGGTTGCAAAGAGTTGCACACGACTGAGCGACTTTTACTCACTCACTCTGTCATGGAAGAGCTCATAGGGGTGGGCCTTAGTCCAGCATGGCTGATGTCGTTAGGGAAAGAGGGGATTAGGACACAGACACACCGAGAGAAGACTGTGTGAGGACAGGGAGAAGGCTGCCATCTACAAACTAAGAAGAGAGGCCTCAGAAGAAACCGACCCTGCAGACACCTTGACCTTGGACTTTCAGCCTCTAGAACTGTGAGAAAAATCTATTTCTGTTGTTTAACTTCCCTGCTGCCCCTCCTTGGCCCTCCCTGTCTGTAGTACTTTGTTATAGCAGCTCTAGCATATTAACATGGAGAAGGCAATGGCACTCCACTCCAGTACTCCTGCCTGGAAAATCCCATGGACAGAGGAGCCTGGTAGGCTGCAGTCCATGGGGTCGCTGAGGGTCGGACACGACTGAGCGACTTCACTTTCACTTTTCACTTTCATGCATTGGAGAAGGAAATGGCAACCCACTCCAGTGTTTTTGCCTGGAGAATCCCAGGATGGGGGAGCCTGGTGGGCTGCCGTCTATGGGGTCACACAGAGTCAGACACGACTGAAGTGACTTAGTGGCAGCAGCAGCAGCATACTAATATGATATATAAATTAAATCATACAATAGTGTTATAAATATGAAAATAAATATATACTTTAAAATAAAGCTGTATATACATTTGTATGTATGTGTATCTATATATCTATTGGGCTGACCAAAATGTTTGGATTTTTCTATTGAATCTTGCAGGAAAACCCAAATGAATCGGCCCACTCCAATAGAAATGGCAACCCACTCCAGTATTCTTGCCTGGAGAATCCCATGGACAGAGGAGCCTGGCAGGCTACAGTCCATGAAGTTGCAAAGAGTCTGACACAACTGAGTGATCACGCAGACACAATATAGCTACATACCTAGGGCCCTATCTCTACCTGTGTATGTATGCATAATCTTGCATGAAGCCCCTCCATTGCTTTTCCATTGTCAGAACAAGTCCTAATCTGAGAAGTGGGGGCCCTCCTTGCCTCCCCAGTGACCGCCACTCCAGCACTTCCTGTTCACAGCTTCACTGGCACCCCACTCGTGGCCGTCTCCGGGACAGGTCACCCTCCTGGCCCCGCTGTCCCCAACCAGTAGCGCCGGGTTCTCAGCTTGCTCACTCCATGAACTTCTGCTCACCCTGCGGCTGCAGAAGCTTTCATCAGCTTTCGGAGAGAACAGGAGTCACTTCCTCCCCTGCTCCCACCACCATCTGGCACACACCTCTATTAAGACATTGATTCCATTGTGTGGTAGTTATTCGTGTATCGGTTTGTTTCCTCGCAATAGCGGCTCAGTTCCTGAAGGAAGGAGCTGGTTCCTTGTCATCTTGGCAGCGCCGGCCAGGTTTTGCGTGGGAGAGGGATGCTCCTGCCTCCCTGGGCAGCTCGCTTGTAGGGTGCGCTGGGGGCCTCAGCCCACGAGCCGCCCCTCCTGTGTTTTTTCCCTCCCCCTCTTGAGGGGGGATCAAAGGCAAATTCGGCGCGCTCCACCCCAGAGTGACGCCCCACCGGTGGGACAAACAAAAGCCTCGGGTTCAACGACAGGACAGCCGAGAGCGAATTGCAGGAGCTCTCGACAGCAGATTAGGTATTTAGAGCCAAAGCGCTGTGGCTTTCAGAGATTAAAGGCATTATAGATTTGCTAAACGCGAGGCGAGCCAAAGAATAGGTAGACAGAGCATCGCTACCCTTCAGGCAGCCGGGGGTGGGCGTGCGGAGGACGCGCAATCATGCCGGCGTGAACGCGAGACACGCGGGCTTAATTTTTCATTTGCAATCAAGGCCACGTCCCCCCTTCTCCTAGTTTCAGAAACACCGGTCCTTCCTCGGGCTCCTTTCACAGGCCGAATTGCCGAGAGAAGGGAAAATTATCCAGAGATAATGGTGCTGATTATGGGACAGCAAGTGGCTGCGAAGCGCAGGCGGCGCCTACAGATGAGGAGCGGCGCGGGCCGGGCTGCGGATGGATGCGCTGGGCGGGGATGTGCGGGGCGGTAATGCTGGGTCCTCCAGTCCCGCATCTTTGGCGAGCTCTCGGGTCCCAGCGTTCAGGCCCTGACCCAACTGCACTTGGGGATCTCATGTCTCTTCCCTGAATGGGGAACACGTTTAGGCTTCATGGAAAGTTCTTTTCTACCCACTCCCCCCGCCCCTTGGGTTCACCGCCACCCCTCTTTTAATCCAAGAAAAGGAGCAAAGACTGTTCTATAATGGAGAGAATGCAGAGAAGGCAGAGTGCATAGGATTACAGGAGACGGGATCTCAGGAGCTAGACTCAAGGAGTCTGAGGACCTGGATTCTGCTCCCTGCCCCTGCCGCGGGTGCGCCTTCATGAATCTGGGTGGGGCAAGTGCCTCTCCGGACCAATAGTCTGCACTTCAGAAGCAGGCGTAGGACCCCGTGAACGTCACTGTTCTGCGCTTCGCAGCAGGAAGGAAAACGTCTCTATACTCCTGAAGAAAAATCAGGAGATGAGGTGATTGTCATTCTCTTCTGAAAAGGAGACAAAAGAAAATTAACTTGAGTTGCAGCCCGATGGACTCAGGCTAGACCTAAAAGAAGAATTCTCACCAGAGGGGCATTGTTAAAACATGAAACCGGACCCAACAGAAAGTTTCAAAACTTCCTACTGGGTAGCATTTTCAAGAATCGCAGTGCGGGCTAGACTCGGCACGTGCCTCTTCCGAGAGGCGACGGTGGATGGACCCACTGCCTTCGGAGCTTCCTGACTCACCATAATTCAATCTATGAAGTTCCTCGATGCGCTGGGCGCACATCCAGACACTCTGGGAATACTGTTTCATTACCCCTCCATTCAGACCTAGCAGGTGGATGTTTTATCCCTCAAACAAGCATGCAGAATTTGGCGGCTTTGCCAGGGTCACTGCTGGCTGTACATGGGAGCTGAATCTGAAGCCGAGTCTGATTGGTTTCAAAAGTCTCTCTCTCCCCCGGAGGCCCGCATCCTCTCTTGCTGGAAAGAGGCAGCGGGGAAGGTGGGCAGCGAGGGCTCAGCAGGAGTTTCTATGCAGCCTCGGGTAGGACCCGCTCACCACCGCTCACAACTGCTCACCACTCAGATGAAGAAACCACATTTCATGGCAAACAGGGGTGACACCTGAGAGGCACATCCTGCCTACTCCCTTTACCGAGGTGGCTGTAGAGTCCTGGTTGAGGGCTGTGGCCTTGAAGGGGCGGGGGGGAGGGGGGGGGCGGAACCGGGTGGACTCCCAGAGGGTGGGAAGCACCCAGCCCAGGACTTCAGAGACTATGGGCTGACAGCAGCCACCTGTGATCAAATATTCCTTTTGCTTCTTTTCTGGGCTTGCGGAATTGCTTCCACGTGCTTCCTGACCGAGCAGAGGAGCAGGTCATTAAGTTCTGGAAGACAGAGGCGGGACCATCAGCCCTGGAAGAATGGGAGGGTAGCTGGGCTCCTAGGCAGCTCCAGAGACCCACTCATAACCCTGGGGGCTCTGAGCGCCTCAGTGGCTGCAAGGACCCATGCCCAGGTCCTGCCACTCAGGCTCCCAGAGGAAAAAAACCCAACTAACCTGCTTCTCCTAACCCTCTAAGAACACAAGGCTGGAATGCCCTAGTACTCAATGGGGCTGTCAGGTCGGGGCCAAGAGGCAGGGCAACTAGAGTCAGACTACACTGAATAAATCTCCACCCACTAACTAACTGCAGGCTATGTGTGCTTAGGCACATGTAAACTCCTTTATCCTGTTTCTTCACCTGTAAACAATAATAATACCTGTATCAAGGAGTAAAGAGACAGTTAACTGGAACTTGGCTGCCAGGTTGTCAGCACTGTGTACAGTTAACTGGGATATTGCTGTGACCCCAGTGACTACCACCATACAAAACCACTACTGTGAGAGGATCGGAGAAAAAATGGTACAAATGCAGGAGCAGGAGAAAGAAGGATGAGGTCATTTTTTATTTTCCTTTTTAAGATGATCCCTCCCCACTCACCCAAGACCCTGGAGCCTGTCCCCGGGCTCCATGTGGGATGTGAGAACCCACCCTTGTTTAGACAAGGGCTTTGCTCTGAAACACAGGCCACAGGGAGATGGAACCAGGTGGACAAGGACCGCCAACTAACTGGTCCTGGTTTGAGCACTGAAAAAGCCCCCCGTCTCAGGACCCTCCTTTGTTGTTGTTCTTCAGTCCCCCAGTCGTGTCTGACTCTCTGCCACCCCATGGATGGCAGTACGCCAGGCCTCCCTGTCCCTCACCACGTCCCAGAGTTTGCCCAAGTTCATGTCCATTGCATCAGTGATGCCATCCAGCCCTCTCATCCTCTGACATCTTCTCCTTCTGCCCTCAGTCTTTCCCAGCATCAGGGACTTTTCCAATGAAGGACAAAAAGAAACCTCCTTATTCCCAGGCAAATCTGCAAAGTTGGTCATCCTATACCAAGAACCACCTCGGAGAAGACAGCGGTGGGACCACAAACTCAGTCACACGTGCAGCCGCTTAGTGTACACTGTGCTGGGAGCACAACATCCCCCACTCCATCTTCCCCTCCTCCCCTCCTCCCCTCACTCCCTCACTTCCTTCTTGTGTTTATTTAGCCAAGATTCCCTTCTCCCCTTTGGTCCTTATTATGTTCACACTGGCAGGGCCAGACACACCAGGGCCAGCTGTGGAAGGCTTAGGGAGCCTGTGAGATTAGCAGGCAGGGCCTGGGGTCCAGAAGGGGGCTCTGCCCACCCTTGTCGCTTTTTAATGCGATGGTTCTTGCTGGGGAAAACAGAGGCAGCATTTTCTCATCAAGTCCAAACTCCCTCTGGGTGGCCCTGGAGACACTGGTGACCAGAGGTGACTGGGGGCGTGGAGAAGGGTGGAGAGCTGGAGCCCTAGCCACCGGACCTGTGTCCTGAGGCGGCTGGAGAACAAGCAAAGGGCTGGAGTGTGGGCAAGAGCGAGTTTGTGTGTGCTTCTGCAAGTAGGCAGGTCTGATGGACCAGATCTTCCAACAGAGCCCTGGCCAATGGTTCTGAGAGGCAATCATGAGAGTGGAAAAGAGAACAGGGGTGGGAGACAAGGCAGGAGGTGATTGGATGGGACTCAGAACAGAGGGGTCCCTGAGTTTTGGCCCTCTCTCTTCCCTGACCTTCCCAGGGTCAGGGATCGGGAGAGGCTGGGGCCTCAGGACATCATGCTGTCCGGGCTGGTTCTGACCAGGGACGCAGAGCTGCAGCCAAAAAGGGCGGTGGGAAACCCTCCCCTCCCAGCACACAGCAGGTATGTGGCAGGGCTTCCAGCCCTGAGAGAGGGGCCTGGGCTGTTCTTCGTCCCCTCTTGGGGACTTGGTGGATCGTGAAGAACAGGGCGAGCACAGCTGAGTGCCTCTCCTCCGAGGCCCTGCCCTGCCTTGCTAGTGGCCACCAGAGAAGGCACTCTGGGGGGATGTTTCTGGGATTGCAAGGCTGTCTCCTGCTGCCTGTGTTCCCCGACCTCCTTCTGCACCCTGGCACTTTTCACAAGCTCTCACCGTGAACCACTGGGCCGGCGGAAGGGGGTGTCCTACCTCCATCAGCCAGGGCAGAACTCTAGGCAGGGGCTCCTCTGCTCTCTGCAGTGGAGCTGAGCAGCACTGCCTCCCCCCAATCTGGGATGCCACTCAAACTTCTAATGCAAACCTCTCTTTGTAAAGGGAGCCGCTGGAAGGCCGGGGACGCACGGCAGTGCCGGGCACCCTACAGACAGCGTGCTGGCTCGAAGACCTTTTCTGGTGCCAAAGGCTGGGAAGTCAGGTGTGGCACCCCTGGTTCTGAAGAAGTACAAGCCCATCACGAGTCCCCCTAGAGGCAGGGGTCTGTCCTCGTCCTAGCATCTAATACGGTGGTCCTCAGCCTTTTAGGCACCAGGGACCGGTTTTGTGGAGGGTAATTTTTCCACGGGGTAGGGGTGGGTGGATGGTTTCTGGATGATTCAAGTGCATTACATTTATTTTGTCACAGCTGATCTGACCGTAGGCAGAGCTTAGGCGGTGGGTGATGGGGGCTGTAAATCCAGATGAGGCTTCGCTCACTGGTCTGCCACTCACCTGCCATCCAGCTGGGGTCCTAACAGACCATGAACCTATACTGTTCTGTGGCCCCTGGGGGTTGGGGATCCCTGATCTAATATACTGGATATTTGTTTCTGTTTCTTTCCCCAAGAAAATGTAAGCCTCATGAGAGCAGGAACTCCATTTTTTTTCTTATCTTCTGTCTCCCCAGCTCCTAGAAGAGTGATGGGCACATTGTAGGTCTCAGTAAAGATTGTTGGGTGAAGGAATGAATTAAGTAGCGTCATCATTCCATTCCATTCCCATTTTACAGATGATGAAACTGAGGTTGAGTTGGATTAATTAACTCAAGGCTTCCTGGTAGCTTTGGGCTTTGAGGGAAGGCATGTTTACAACAGTCATTACTCCCTGGAAGTTCTTCTGCTAGTCTGACTTGCTTCCCTCCAAATCCAAGGATGGCCCATGTCCAGCAGTGAAGACCAGCTGAGGAGCACATTCCTGGGGGGCTGCCCTCTTTAGGTGAAGAAAGAGGTTTAAGGTGAGGCTGCCATCGTGAAGGGAAGGTCCTCAACCCCCATATCCATGTGGCTGGTTGTCCCAGGAATCACTTCCTCTGTACATCTCCCTGTTACTGTGAGGAAGGGGAGGGAGGCTTTAAATGACTTCAGCTATAGATCTCACAATTATTCTCCCTCTCTCTAATTTGGATGTTAATGTATTAGCTACAGCTTTGCCTTCTAGGCTAGAAATTGTTTTTCCCCCCCGCCCTGAAATTATACATCCAGATAGAGTAGTGTTCATTAAAGTAAGATTAGGAGAGGATAATATGTGAGAGGTATGTAATCTTTTGCAAATGGTTAGTAAATTGGAACTACCCCAATTACAATCTTGTTCATCACACAGGGCTGAATTACTCTGCCTGGGACGGGAGTCTCAGCCACAGCTCTGCTCGGCTCACATTTCATAAATATTGTATACACATGATATTCTCAGCCATCTGCTTTGCTGGTCGCCGAGCACATTTTCTGACTTTCTGGTCAACTGCAGAGAGCGGTGGGCGTGAGGTGGCCATCCTGCCGGCCAGCCTCAGAGCCCAGCCTGGCGGGCCCTCCTGGAGGGCTCCTCCCATGCCAAGTGCCTCAGGCACCTTCCCCCAGGCTGTGCCAGGCCCACTGCCCCCACTAACACCTCCTGTGGCTCCCAGGGTCTCACCCAGCAGGGACCTGTGTGCAGTGGGGCTTTGCCGGCAGGAATCTGCTCCAGAAGAGGTGTGTGAAGGTGATGGAGCTGATGCTGAGAAGAGCTCAGGGTGTGGGGTCTGGGTGACACCCTGGGTCATCTGAAGTTTTCCCTCTGCCTTGCAGGACAGACAGGGAGTGATGCACCCATGGTTCTCACAGGTTGCTGCTCAGCATTAAGGGTGAATCTGTCTCTTCCTCTCACCCCTTTGGGTTTGGCTCGAGCTGCTCCTTGTGATCACTTTGTGTCCTGTGTCTTTCAAAGAGGCAGTGAAATGTCATAATTAAGAGTGAGAATCTGTCCTCAGAGTGTCTGGATTTAAATCCTGCTTTGCTATTGACCAGGCTTCCCAGGTAGCTCTCTGGTAAAGAATCCACCTGCCGATGCAGGAGGCGCAAGAGACACAGGTTCAATTCCTGGGTCAGAAAATCTCTTGTAGAAGCAAATGGCAACCTGCTGCAGTATTCTTGCCCGGGAAATCCCATGGACAGAGGAAGGCTATAATCCTTGGGGTCACAAAATAGTCGGATACGATTTAGAGACTAAACAGGAGTAATAATCTGGCTCAGAGTGTCTGGATTTAAATCTTGCTCTGCTGTTGACCAGTTGTGATCCCGAGCACATAGTTTAAGCACTCTGCATCTAGGTTTCTCCATCTATAAAAAGGGTGTGATAATAATAACACCTATCCCAGAGGATGGTGATGAGTTAATATTTAGGACAGTATCTGGCATACAGTAAGTGCTCAATAAACATTAGCTATGATTTTTTTTGCAAAGATATTTTGAATCTCTTCCTCAGATCTCAGCATACCCTGCAAAGAGCATGCAGAAGGCTTGTGCAAGAAGTAAACTCCAGGCAGGAGGGAACCAAAGATAAAAGACTGGATCCACCTGGTAGCACATTTCCCAGAGCTTATTTCATTCCATCCTCACAGGTCTTTGAAGCATATATATTTTTATGCCCATTGCACGGATGAGGATGGTGAGGCTCAAAGAATTTTTAACAAGCAGATTTCTTGTTGCTTCCCTGTTCAAAACTTTCAGTTTACCCTTTGTTTTAGAGTAAAGCCCCACATCCTGAACAGCCTATAATATCCTCCATAATCTTGTTCTCATCCACCTGCGTGTTTATCCTCTACTCACGCCTGATCCTATCACCTCACCAAGTTGTTCTTTATCCACATCACAACCCCCCTGCTCCAGGGCCTTTGCACACCCTATTTTTTCTGCCTGGTCTTGACCTCCCCTTCCTGCTTTGCCGAAATAATTCCTATTCATCCCTTAGATTTTTTTTTTATTATTTATTTATTTACTTATTTGGGGGCTTCACTTGTGGCTCAGCTGGTAAAGAATTCTCTGCAATGCAGGAGACCTGGGTTCGATCCCTGAGTTGGGAAGATCCCCTGGAGGAAGGAAAGGCTACCCACTCCAGTATTCTGGCCTGGAGAATTCCATGGACTGTTTAGTCCATAGGGTTGCAAAGAGTCGGGCACGACTGAGTGACTTTCACATTTTTGGCCGCACTGGGTCGTTGTTGCTGTGTGTGGGCTTTTCTCCAGTTGTGGTGTGCGGGCTTCTCATTGTGCTGGCACAGGCTCTAGGCTATGCAGGCTTCAGTATTTGTGGCTCTCGGGCTCTAGAGCCCAGACTCAGTAGTGGCAGTGCATGGGCCCAGCTGCCCCACGGCACGTGGGATCTTCCCAGACCAGGGATCGAACTCGTGTCCCCTGAATTGCAAGGCAGACTCTTAACCCCTGGACCACCAGGAAAGCCCCATCCCTCGGGTATTAACCTGCACTTCTCCAGGAAGTCTTCTTGGCCCCACTAATGTATGCTTTGTTAGCAACCGCTGTGTCTCCTTCATAGTGTCTCTTACAACTGTGACTAAACACTCAAGTCTGTGTGTGTGTGTGTGTTTTCTGTCTTATTAGAGTGCAAGACTCATAGGGCACAGCCTGTATTAGTCAGGAGAAGCTGGGCTAAGCTGTGGAAGCAAAAGTCCCAAATCTCACATTTCTCTCTGCTGCTGTATGCCCCATGCGGGTCAGCAAGGGCTTCTGCTCCAGCTGGTCACTCAAGGGATCCAGGAGGCTTTAACACTTAACACTTTAACACTTGCGGCTGCACCATCTGGCACACCGAGGATCCCTGGAGGCTACAGCAGGGGAAGGGAGAGACTGGAGAATCACGTGTGAGCAGGGACTGCGTGGGCTCAGCCCCAGATGTTGGGTGTCCCTTCTGCTCCACGTCACCTTGTCTGTCAAGCTGGTAGGGGAATAGGATGTATATAGAGGCCATTTGCTTCTCTGGGGGATTTTCCCGACCCAGGGATTGAACCCAGGTCTCCTGCATTGCAGGCAGATTCTTTAAACCACCTGAGCTACCAAAGCTCCAGTATACAGGGGAGCAAGAGGAATATTTGATCTGCTGCAAGGACCCCATCCAGCTAGTTCTCTTGTGTGTTCTCCATGCTGAGCACATTGCTTGGCATGTAGTAGGAGCCCCTGACCCCAAGTGTCTGCTGAATGAATGAAGGTGTCCATGAGTGTGGCTCAGGGGTCTCCCAGCGAGCCCACAGTGGAAGAGCTTTGGACCAATGATCCTCCCGGGTTCAAAGCCTTTGGCCTGTGCACTCTACCATGTCTTCCCAGGTTTATGACATGTTTTTTCCCCTTAGAATGGAGAAAACAGTGTATCATGCATTTAGGCACTTAATAGATTTGTTTTTCCTGATGAAAGTGATGAAAGTTGCATGTCCTCCAATCAGTCTCGCAATCAGCCATTCAACCACTCACCCAGCCAAAGTGGCAATTCAAATTCAGCGAATGTTTCCTAAATGCCTACTGTGTGTCGGACGTGTCACCTGGGCTGGTGTCGGGAAAGCCTGGCCAGGTGGGCCCTGCAGCTCGTCTGCTTTCCCAGCGAGGACTCTGATGCTCCCTAGTAAGTAGGACCTGGATTCAACTCGGGTTTTCCAATAGCGCCCTTTCTTCTATGGTAACCAGAGGGTCTCAGATTAGAGCAGGCATCAGAATTGCCTGGAGGACCCTCCCACCCCCGCCCCGACATGCAGATGGCTGGACCCCATTCCTGGTTTGTCAATACCATAGAGATGGGCGGGGCCTGAAAATCTGCATTTTCTAATGAGCCCCAGGTGACGCTCTGCTTCGGTTCCCAGCATCTGAGAGCCACTAGCCGGTGGTGTGCTGCCTGGTGGTGGGCAGCAAGGTGCCCTTCTCTCCTGAGCTTGGCTCAGGAGTCCTGGCTGGGGGAGGGGGGTGAACAGCACAACCTCTGGGGAGCTGCTATTGGGTCCTTGTCTGTGAGGCTGCCTGCTACCCTGGTGTCTAAAGCGAGGGGGTTCAGCCCAGGAGCTCTGAGGCATTCTGTAGATCTGACATTCAGCAATCTGTGATTGGATGAACTCAACCAGAGCCACAGGCCCATATGAGTCTCTTCCTAGGTGGGCAGTGGTACAAATGGAAACCTGCGTAACAGCCGGTGCCCAGGGAAGTCACGGAGCTGTGGAGTAGTCAGTGACTCCAGGACCAGAGTCGGGTGTGACCCCACTGCTGCGAAAGGCACTAATAGCCTGCTGTGGAGACAATACAAACGTTCGAAACCATGAGAAGAAAATGTGTAAGCCTATAACCAGGTGCTAATTGGCCCGAGTCTCTTGAGGGGCTCCAGGCAGGGTTTGGGAAGCCCCAGGAGGGAACCTAGAGGTTTGACAATAACCTGTGACTACCATCCTTGTCACAGCATGGCATTTACCTATGTGGTACCCATAGCCTGGTGGTAGGTGGGCATTTTAAGGAGCAAGAAACAGACTTGGAGGCCAGCCCAAAGTCAGCTTTTATTAAGAGAAGAGTTTTGGATCCAAACCCAGGTCTGCTGAGAACAAAGCCCATCTTCCTTGAAAGACTGGGCAGGGGAGCACAAGGGGCCGTGCAAGCGAGGAGATGCTGGGTGGGAGGAAGTCACCGAAGAGGCTGGGTGGGCGAAGTACCTGCCGACTCCTTGAATCCCAGAAGCCTCCCTGAGGTTCCTGAGCATGCTAGGGATGCTCAGGATGGTGGAATGGCTGCAAGAAGGGTTTGGTGTTGCTAACTTTTCCATCCAGGACTGTCCAAGGGAGCGGCCAGGACTCAGATGGAGCAGAGCCTGTATAACTGGGCCCCTCTGCATTCTGGCAGCTCTAGGTTTCCACTGCGTCTCTCCAGGCCACCAAGAGGTCACACGGCATCTTTGTGTGGAGTGGGGAAAAGGCGCGTCTTCCTCCAAGGAGGTGCAACTGGACATCACATTCCCGAGCTGCACTAGCAGAGCTGGGCTGAATCTCTGTCCACACATACCTGCTCGGTCTGACACTCTGGTCAAGGGAATGATCTATGCCACTGTGTCTGGGAGCCTGAGCATGCGCACACACACGTGGACCTGACACCCTCTCCCTGCCCAGGGAATTCACTTCCCAGAGGGGGGACTGGAAACCTCTGTAACTTTAACCTGCTTCATCCCTCCTTTCCCACAGGCTTTCTAACTGAATCTCTTCTAAGAGGGCTGGGTGTCTGCGCTGGGAGCTGCGGGGAGAATACAATCCGCAAGGTCAGGGAGAAGCAGAGCCGGAAGCAGTGATGCTGTGTGTGACTTTAAGGATGGATAACAAAGGAGATAGTGCGGAGAGGCGCAGTCAAGGGCAGACAAGGCTTTCTAGGGGCCCCCTCCCCCATCAAACTGTTAACACGAAATACAAAGCTCAAGTCTTTATTACAAAAAAAAAAAAGAAAAGCAAAAGGTAGCAGCAGCTGAAGAGTGCAAGCCAGAAAGAGGGGAGAGCCACAGTGAAATCAATACTGGCCAGGACAAGCATTATCCCATGTGGAACACCTCAAGCCTCTGCCTAGAAAATTTGATTGGATCTTCAGAAAAACCTATTAGTGTGTTGTCAGGACCTTCTGGTGATAACTGACCAGCTCTCTCCAATCGATGCTCTTCACTTGTGAAGCTCCTGATTTTTTAACAGCATAATTGTTTTTTTAATAACCGGCTGGCTCACCCACTCCAGCAAGCGGGGAGTCAAAGTCAGACTCCCAACTTAAAATATAGAGAAACGTGATGCCCCAGCCACTTCTTCCTAATTGCACAATTACTTTATGGAGCACGGGGGGACTGAAGGCGGGAGGGTGAGGCTTTTTTTTTTTTTCGGCTAAGCCAAGTTGTTAAGAAAAGTCACAGAAGTAATTACACAAGTCAAAATTATTTACTAAATGAAATCCATTCTTCGCAAAGGAACCTTTATTTATTTTTAAAGAAAAACGGCCAAAAGGGGGATGGTTTCAGCATGGCAAGAATACCATAAAGCAACAGTAGAATCAGTCATCAATTATTACAGCATTTTCATTTTCAACTCAAGAACCGATAACACATTTTACTGGGGATTTTAAATACACTGTAACGACAGCAGTATTTTTTTTTTTTTTTTTGCCGTGCTTTGGATCTGAGATGTCAAAGTACTTCACAAACAAATAACTGGAAACAGTTTGGGGTGAAGGCTCTTTATAACTGAGAGCAGGGCCCACAGAGGAAGCGATTCGCCCAAGGTCATGGGCTGAATCGGAGGGACAGCTGGAAAGAGCAGGCATGAATACTGGCTCCCACAGTCAGAGCTCATCACCACTAGTCTGCGCCTTCCCACACATGCCAAAACAAGCCCCCAAAGTCGGGAGACAGCAGCAGACCAGAGAAGTCACGTGCCCTCCAATGCCTAAGTTGTCCATGCTGACAATTTGCTGTACAGAATGGAAGCTGGGTGTGCAGGTCAGAGGTCTTTACAGACTGCTGTTGGGCTAAAACCAGGAAAAGCAGTTGCTAGTGAAAATGTAGAGGGTTCTATGCTTGTTTGGGGCAGCCTGGCTTTCCACCTGAGCTCCTGAGTGTATTCATCAGATTCTTCAAGGTGTCAGCCTTCCAGGAGGGCCTGATGGCTCACACAACAGTTGTTCTCAGCCCACCTGGCAGGTCTCACCTTTCTCTGGTTGGTTCCCTCCAGAGCCTGGTCTGTGTACCCAGGGTTGGCAGGGGAGATTCAGAGGAGGAGGGGAGACAGAGCATGGGAGAGGGTGAAAGAGAGAGAGGAAAAGAAGAAAGTGGAAAAGAAAAAATAAAAATAGAGAGGTGGGCCCGTTTTAAAAACATTTGCAGGCCCTAGGACCTCTTTGTAAGGAGGCTTTGTCCCACAAATATATTACAATCCAAATATATTACAATCCCACACTGAATACAATTTATTCATGATTATTTACCAGTTGAGTTTGGTTGAAGTTTGCTGGCTGATAATGTTATGGCTTTGTAGATATTTAATTAAACACTTCATAATTTTGATTTTACACTTTGCTTCTCTGCCTTTTAGAGCTCATATTTTTTTCTTTCCAGGCCCTTGAAATGTTTATAAGACATAGGCACTATATGTATTGACCTTAAAACAGCCCAGAGGGCTAGAAGAAGGGAGAGATGGGGGGGTGGGGAAACAATGTTGATTAAGACAGCAAGAAACAGACTCGAAACCACATGGGGACAAATTTCACAAAGCAGACAGAGGGAGCCCTCAAAACTACAGAATTGTTGGTTAGAAAAAAGAAAGAAAGCAGGCTTTACCAGGATAGTTCCAGGAAGAAAAAGAAGAATAGATGAAAGACCAATCCAACCACGGATGAGAAAAAAAAAAAATCTCTCTCTGATTATTCAATAATTTATTGAACACAGGGCCAGATACTGTGCTTGGCTTCTGAGATACCCAGTCAGATCAGATACAGCCTCTACTCTCAAGGAATTTACTGTTTTATTGAGGGAGACAGAAAGGTAAACAGTTCAGATATGTGATAAGGACACAAATTGAAGTAAGCATGAGAGGTTGGGGAAGCACAGAGAAGTCACCTAAGGCAGGCAGATGCTCCTGGAAGGTTCAAAGGCACCGAGGTGTGAGCAGGAACGAGATGGAACTGGATGGGAAGTCAGGTGTGGGGTGGGGGGTAGGGGGGCCAGGAGGAAAGTGGGTATGAGAGGAGATGGAGGGTCACGGGTCGGACTGAAAAGGGTCACGCTAAACCGAAAGCAGATCATGAGCACTTGGACTTACTCTGCTGTCTAAGGTCAGCCAAGAATGGTTTCCAAGCAGCGGAGGGACCACATGCACTCTAGTTAGGGCTGATTTGGGCTGAGGCACTGGAGATCCAGGGAAGAGGCCATTGCATTCCTGCCATTGAAGGAAAGGGCCTGGAGCCAGCCAGTGCCGTGGAGATGGTGAGGTGGGTCACTCGGAGACGTATTTAGGGGACAGTGGGCGGGGTTGGTAACCAGTTGGAAGTGGGAGATGAGTGCAAGAGAGGACTCAAGGATGACTCCCAGGTTTCTGGTTATTCGTTGAGAAAGGGGATGTAAGAGAAGGAACAGGTTTGGAGGAGAGACTTTTCATTTGCCCAAACCTGATGATCCTCCGGCTGGTGCCGTGCCCCAGTAGGGCCCTTGGAAAGTGGTCAGGAAAACCCAGCAAAACTCTTTAAGAGGTGTGGCAAGTAGGGATGCAGAGTCACTAGTAGATTATGAGTTTGTCTATGGGGATTCTTGGCCAAGACAGAAACATGGCCCAGAGACCAAATACTAGAGATCTTTCCATTTGGCCTCAGAAGGAACTTGATGGGCACCTCTAAGACTGCTGAACGCTGGACTGGGGCTCCAGCTGTGATTCATAATTGCAAAGGGAGTTTATTGGATGTTAGCTCATGAAAGCTCCAAACTATATCTAGAAGTCTGTATTCTCCCAGACTAGCAACGGAACCTACGTAACAGCATGTTGAATTGAGACACAGACATCTATCAATCGCACCAAAATTCATTGGCTTAAACTCCATCACCCAGAGCTGACCCTTTGCTACCGCAGGAAGTAATGGGCTAGAAATAAGTGCCATCAGAAGCTGAGTCTAAGTAGATCTGTGATCATGGACATTTTGAGACACGGATTCGGTGTGGGCTTTCAAACAGATGGATCTGCTAGCATGAAATTGCCAAGAGTAAAAAGAGAACGCTAGTTTAATACACACGGCTGGGGAAGAGGCCGGGACCAGATTCCCCAGTCCTGGCCCAGGACTTGCTCAGCATTCACAGCAAGTATGCAGCCCCAGAGCAAAGCAACCACGTTTCTTTCCCTGGTTTTTGATGTTGGCAAAGGGAAGACAAATGAGGGTTCTCTGGTTTGGGGATGGCGTGAATGAACCACACGTGTCCATAAATAAACCAAGAGCCCTCCAAACACACTGCTCATTTGTTCGCACAAAAGCCAGGCTGGCAGCCCTCTCACCGAGCCATGTTCACAGTTGGATCCTTAATGCATTGCGAGCGTTCAATCAAACTTTTAGTGGTGAAACTCTGGGAGCAGAAAGCCAGCTAAGCCCAAATGGTCCCTTGGCTTTTCCATCTTTTGTGGCTGCCTGGCTGTGCTCTTATGGGTTTTGTTGTCAACAAACTCCTGGCTTGCCTTTGAGCACTCCAAATTATTGAAAATGACTACAGCTTAAGACTGGCAGGATGATTGTTAAAAAACAGCCCTGGCATTAATCATAGCTTAAGAGCTTTTGGAAAATGATTCTAATTCAGAAGGGGTGGCTTACAAAGAGGCTTGTCGAAAGCGAAGCAGGCATCAAATTCTGAAAGGCAAAAAAAAAAACCTCCTTGGTACCCACACCTGGCTTCTTCCCGAAACCCAGCTGGCAGGAGCGTGGGGGGCGCAGTTCACCCCATCAGCTCATCCTGTCTGAGGCCACCTTGGGCCTGCCACAAGACCCACAGCATGCCACCCCCCGGATCCAGGGCTGTTGAGATCGGAAAGACTTCTGGGAGCGCCCACAGTCACAAATTTACTAGTGGTCCTCAGAATAAGGAAGAAGTGGCTGGGCGCCTCATATTCTGTCAACAGTTGGATGCCTTAGAACCAGCGCTAAAATAAGCTGTGTGCACAGAGGCAGCTGCGTGGGCAAACACACGGTCAGCATTTGCGAGGAGCCAGGCAGGGCAACGAGCTAATCCTTCTGCCTCTTGCCTGCTTGGCACAACAAAGGAGAATGATTTTTGCCATCAGCATTCTCCCTATCACGGAATCATTGCACAATTTAGTATGATTAATGGTTTCCATTTAGGAGAAGCTGAGAATGAAAATAGTGGGAGAGAGGCGGCAACCCGGCTGAGGGTGTTTGTGGCTGCACCTCGGGCGGAAGGGTGGGGGAGATCTGGCCAATGGCCTCTACCTTTCCTGCAGGCACGACTGGGGAGGCACTCTGGGGCGAAGAGACACATGGCTTTGGACATGCATTTGCAGGAACAGTCTGAAAGCTGCAAGCTTGTGATGCACTGTTTGCTGTTTCCTCCTTGCAGCCTTCCAAATGTTTGCGTAGGAGAAGCTACTCCCTCTTGACCAGCCCAAGGAAGGGCTTTTCCTCCCAGAGGTTCCTAACTAAGGACTGGCTCTGGGAGGCAGCGTGGTGACGGGGCTGGATGGCTGAAATTCGCAGAACTACCTATGCCACTTCTTGGCATTCCTGATGGCCACGTGGGGGTGCCATGCAGGGAAGGACCCCCACCTTTGCACTAGGACGGTAGCCGTGACCTTCAACATGGCCACCTCTGTTTCTGGAGCTCTGCGGGTGCACCTAGACTCAGCTCTGAGCGGCTGGCTCCCCCGGGAGTTCTTCTCTGCTCTGCAGCGTCCTTCCCTTTCCGCGTCTGCAGGCTCTGCTTCTGGTCAGATTTCACGGCTGCTGGAGGTGAGTGGTGAGACAGAGGCCACCGTAGCCAGAGACTTGTGGGTGCTGATAGAAACCAACCAGGAAAACAGAGGATTCGAGAGGGCCTGATTTTTTTTTTTTTTTTTAAGCAATAGCCACTGTTACTGAAGCCAGAGAGGGAGAAAATTGGTGATCTTGGCTGGGTCTAACGTGACTCAGAACCCTTCTTGATGCATTGGTGTCTCTGCAAGGAAATCTATTATTTTCCATAAACTGTCTTAAGCATCTCCCGGGCTACATTTCTGGCTGTGTTAAGAATCAAGCCATCAAGAACAGCTGTGAATGTTACACACTTTCAGCAGCAGCAATGGGCTTTGGCAGGGAAGTAGGAGCAAAAAAACCCAAGTAGGACATTTCAGTTGACAGTAATGGCATTTTCCCTTCCTTGTCCAAACGATAAAAGATTCATGCTCCTAATTGCAACACTATAGCTGCCCCCATCACTTTATTCTGGGAGAGGAGGTTAGAGAAAACAGGCCTAGAGAGAGGGAGAGAAAGAGAGAGAGAGAGAGAGATGGATAGTAATTTCATCACTAGCTAACAGAGACTGATTAGTGCAGAAGGCTTCCTTCCATAGCAATACTTTTTAATCAGGGCTGCTGTGTCTGGGCAAACAGCTTTTGTGGATTAGCTAGACTGGAGCCTGCCAGCATCCGTTGCAAGTTTAAACGATGAAATACACAACTACAGAGAAAACAAACCAAAAAAGAGTAATAAAGTCACACATTTCAATATTCAGTAACCATTAAGGGATTTAAATATTTGCTTGCTATTAAAGGCTTGCATTAGGCTCTTCCAACACCAGCTCTGGAAGACTGAAATATCAATTACGGATCAATTTTCCCCCTAAGTAAACACTAATGCAGGATAAACAGTATTAGAAGATGCAATCGTAACATTGCTGACTTCAGGATGGACTTCCTGCTGGTAACAGCAAGTTTAAGCCTGGTGATTAATTAACCTGAGAAGATAGCACTTAAGGAAGATTTAAGACGATCATGTCTGAAATATGATTGTGAGCAGTGCGCGTCTAGAGGGCAGCTGAAGTCCTGCGTTGATTTCACCCTCAGTGACAGTCTTCATTTTCCCCGGAATCACCACCCACAGCTCAACACCTCCAAGGATTAGGAGGGAGTAAAATGGGAATTGAGGGTGGGTGTGTACGTGCGTGAAGAGAAAAATCAGTAGATTTTAAGTTCCTTGCTGGAATTAATTCCGTATTTCAATACGCAAGGTTCCAGTTGCATTTCCTGCACTGACCACCAGGGGCAGTAGACATTCTACGTCCACTTTGGAAGGAAAAATAAAAACACACAAAAAACAGATTTTGCCTGGAAACTGAGGGTTGAAAGACTTTAAAATGATTCTTGATTTCAAGTCTCAGTTTTGGGGTGCTCACATTATTCTTGTGCCTATCACCCTCTTGCCAGCCCGTGGTGTGTGTTGGGGGGTTTGGTGCAGGGGTAGGTGGAGGGGTTGGGGGGTTGGCATGGGGATATTGAATACTGTGGCTCTTACTGGAGGCATATGTCGCAGTTTTGAGATGAGCACAAGGCAGAGATTATGGTGTGTATTTTTCCAACATGGCATACCTCATTCTAAAGGCTCCTTACAATATATGTGGGCAAGGGTGAGGGTTTGCTTAGCTGTTCCCAAAAATGTCATCCCTCACTGGGAAGGATGGATGTGCTGTTCCAGTAGGTCCTTGAGAATGATGGGTTGAATAGGGCCAGCTGGCTCATTACTGCAAGTCCAATCTGAAAGCTGCTATATGGAGGATGGACTTATGAATGTCATGATCGAAATGCAGAATTGGTGACCTGTTCAGACTAAGTGGAAAGTGAGATTCGGGCAGTCGGATGCCTGGCTGTCTCCCTGTCATGATCTACTGCTTGCTGAGTGCCCACTACGTGCCTACGACTGACTTCAATTTATCGGCCCACAGGTTCTTTCGGACCACGGCCGAGTCGCTTTCCCTTCTTTTGTACGGTGTATCAGGACGTCTAAGTGCTTCATTCTTGAAATATTTCCCAACTATGTATGTGCAGCTGTGGCCACAAATTTCACCCCGAATTTGGCTGCCAGTTCTTCATGACTAAGGGTCATGTACTTAGTATCCTGAGAAAAGGATGTGAGTGTAAAAAAGGTTTTAGGTAGGCATGATTTTATAATAAAACCAAAATGCCTTTGCTTTAGCAGGGTCCTTCCACCTGTAGCATGGTGACTGCCTGGTTGTTTAAAGGCTCTGGATGGCAGAATCAAAGGAACATTTTCCCATGGAGTTAAGTCCACAGCAGTGCAAGAATTACATTGCATGTAGACAGAGGACAGTGAAAGATTGCAATTAACACCCACATAGCACCTTGGGGTTCCAGTTGATGTATTTGGAGAACGCAAGCTTGCCAAAACATTTGTGAAAACTCTGGAGGAACTGAGGACCGTTTCACTCCTACACCAAAGGAAGGACCAGGCTGCCTATCAAGCTCCTGCTGACATGGGTTGCTTCGGGCACCTTCTTTGCATACCCTGTGGAACTCAATCACCACCTCACATTTGCCTCAGTTCAGTTAAGGTCTTTCTTGGGTCCCCCTTCTCTGCAGGTCACAGCTGCATCTGGAGTCTCATGTGACAGACAAGGGGAGTGGGTGTGGGACTCTAAACATCCCATATGCCATGTGGCCTGGAATAACTACGCTAGTGAGTGGTGAGGACAAGGGGATCCTTGGACGTTCTAAGACCAGCTTCACAAGGGCACGGGGTATCCAGATGCATAGGAGCCCAGATAGCTCCCTCCACTTGAGTCTTAACTGCATCTTGGTAGCCTTGGGTAACCTTCTATCTTTAACCACCATTTGCGTCTATCCTGTATTATGACTAACATGTAATGGGTGCTTAGTCCACATCTGGCATATTATTTGCTAAGCACTTCCAGCCAATCTGACTTCTCTCTCTTACCATGGTGACCCCTCCCTTACAGAGCAGGAAAACAAGGCCAGGTAGATGGGGGGAACTCGCCCAAGGCTTCACAGCTAACAAATGATGGGGTGGGGATAGGGACCAAGGCAGTCTCTTAGATCTCTCCAGTCTCCCTTCATCTCTAGGCTTCCTCACTACAGGTCTTTTTACAGAATCTGATGATAGTACTCCCCACTGCTCCCTACCCTGGGGCAGAGGTTGGGAGAGGCCTCTGGAATCTTAACTCCTGTCTGGACTTTGAGAACACCCACAAGACTGATCCCACCCTCCATGCCTTCCTTGATTTTGCTTTTTTCTTCCCATGCACATCAGCATGGCTGGGCTTAATGCTGTCTGTACTTTGGACTCACTTCTCTTTCCACTAAACTTTCCTTAAAGGTTCAGCTGGAGTCCCAGCTCCTCCAGGACGCTGTCTTGAGTCTCCAGCCTCCTCTGAATTCCCTTCTCCAAGAAATTCCCCTGGCACTCTCTGGGCTCCTTATATTTGGGATACCTCCCCCATGGCTGGGGACTGTTTCATGTTTTCCTGTGGGTGTCACTGATGCCCCGGTTAGTCTCCAGGGACGACCTTACAGTCCCCCGTGTTTCTCACAAGGCTGAACATGCAGCAGGAGCTCCATAACCACGTGTCTGATTTGCTGATTTTTACAGAGACAGGTGAGAGGCCAGGCTGGGATGGGAGAGACTGAAATGAGGCCCACAGCCTCATTTGGATTTTCTGGAGCTTACCTTTTCTCCCACTGCCGAGCTCTCCCCGTCACCTGCCTGAAGAGAGAAAAAGGGGACGGACTCAGCCACAGCTGGGTGAGCAGTGGGAAAGGGCCGTCTGGGGCCGCTCACGTGTGATCTGAGCATTTGCGAGATCGGTCACTGTACAGTGCAGTCACTGCTCGCCCGGGCCTGCAAGGCAAGGGGGAAGGTGACAGACCGAATCAGGCGGTCCACCTGGCCGGGAAGCCCCGGCAGCCTAGACAGTAAGTGAGAACGATCTCCCGCAGGCAGCCAGGCTCGTCCTCTGCAGATCTTGTCTTTTTGTTAAAGGAGAGAGTACTTGAAATGAAGAAGGAAGGATGATTGTGAAGACACGAAATCCCAAAGGAAGAGACAGGTGGAGCAGCCAACACAGGGGAGTGGGTGGGGTGGTGGGTGGAACAGGGGAGTGGGGGCAGGAGACGGATCCACCGGAGGGGCCGTTTCCCGCTGGCCTGCCACTGCAGCCGGCGCGCCTGCACAAATCACTGGGTCCCCGCGTGATGCCAGACACCTGGCCCACCTGGCCGCTAAGAGGGGAGGAGAGAACAAGAACAGGAAGGATGAGCAGAGGAAGAGAAGGCGCTTCCAAGAAGCCCGGCCACCAGCACCTCCGAGCATCTGCTGCCCGTGTTTCCGGCCCTGCGCGCAGTCCTAAGGTGGACGTTGGACCAGGGGCCCAACTTCTCCCAGGCTGAGGCGTCCGTAAGAAGTCCATAATGAGATGAAAGGATCACTTTGTAACATTAATTTTTTTTTTATTAAGAAGACAGATATTTTATAGTACTTCTTTTTTTTTTCTTTTTTTTTTGTAAAAATGGTATACATGAACCAATACAAAATGCGAATGGAACATATGGATATGGAATTTCTTACACCGTCACATCGTTCATGTACACCTTAAAAACAGAACTGGCCTAAAGGGAAAAGTCAGACGTCGGTGTGACTAAAGAACAAGCTTATTTGGCATCAATTATACATCCTTCATTATTTTATATTCCTTTAAAAAACACAAAAAAACAAGTTTGTTCTTTCTTCACTCTAAAAAAAGTGATCAACCTGTACAAAGTAATACTCAACAATACATTTCAAACAGTGCACTGTATACTTAAGAAAAAAATACATAAACCAATATACAACTAAAATCCATAATTTCCTGTTTTTGCTTTGTTTTATTATTATTATTATTTTTCCAATGCGTGGGGCCTACACTTTGCAATCTACCTGAGACGGAAAACACCAATCAAAACACGTGAACCTGAGACATGTCGACACTGTAAGCCATAGAGTCACGTCGGGGCACTGCACTACTGTACACGCGTCGGAACAGAAAGATGGGCGGTCCCCAGAGGTGAGATGCCAATTCGATGAGCAATGGTGGGGTTTTTTTTTTTTTTTCCTTTTTTTTTTTTTGTTGTTGTTTTTGTTTTTTTTTTCCTAAAAAGAACAGCTGAAAAAAACCTTTCAACGACATGCTAAATGGTTCTCACCCTTTGATACGATTATACTATGGTCGGAATGGGCGCTAAGGGCTCGGAATAGAGCTGCACATTATAAAATTCGTTGAAAAAGGGATGTTCATTGTGGCTTTTTGTCTTGGTTAAGTGCCTAGGGATAGGAGAGGGGGAAAACAAAATGCTGCTCGATATGGATTTTCTTTTACATACCAGTCCGTTCCCAAAAGGCCCCCATATTGCAATGGTTCTATCAAAGGTTAAAATAAAGACAAGAAAAATAAACACGCTTTCAAATAACAAAGAGTTGACACTTTTTCCCCTTAAATAAATCAGCGTTAAGTTTTCCACATAATGTAACAATAGTAAAAATGCACCTTGCAAAATCCAAAATTACTCACTGAAAATGTTATATAATATATATTTATATATATATAGATCTATTTTTTTTTTTTTTTTTTGATGCCATCTTTCCATAGGGACTGTATTCTGGAGTCTGGAGCCTTACCAAAGCACATGGTAAGAGTTTAGTTTTCATCCGTTAGGACTACTTCTAGATTTCCTAGACGTTTCAATGAAAATCCCATTTCTTTAAAAAAATGTCAATGGTAACTGGACTCCTCTTCCTTTTCCCAAGGCTCCCCATCTAAGATATGTTCAAGGTAACTTATTTTAGTAGCTATGCACTATGGCTGCCATCATGCGAGGATCAGTAATTTTTTGGCAGATGGTTCTTAAGGCTGAGGAAAGAGGCCAAGGCTAGTGTATGAAAGGTAAAAAGATAAAAACACTCACATCTGAGTTTTGATTAAGTAACTGAAAAACCCCTACATGCTGTTTTTCCACCTCTGCTCTGACCTTTCGAGAACTGAGATGGACGGCGGGCCGGCCTGAGAACAATACCGACCCTTCTTTTGTACCTCCTGCCTTTGTCAAGCCAAATCGTAAGGAATGAAAGTTTCACACGGATTCGAGTTGGAAATCCCAGCATGACAAATATCTGTAATATACAGTACATGCAGGCCACATCCCACTGCCTTCCTAACTAAGCACAAAGAAAAAAAAAAAAGAAAGAAAAAAAAAACCTGTCCCATTCAGTCATTCAGACACCACATGGACTTGCTTTTTCCTACAAATTAGTGAGAAGTAAGGCCGATTGGGAAAGGTGGATGGAATCATTTGGAACAGAAATAACCGGAGCAGAACTATCTTTCCCCCCTCCCTACTTCCCCTCCTGTGGCAACTCAAATTCGTCCACTTATATAAAAGGAACAGACCTCACCTGTCAGGTCTGTTTAGGGCACTGAAAAAGGAGGAGCCCTTTCTGCCCCAAACCTTTCTGGACAGCGTGGGGTATTATCTATACTGAGCCGTCTACAGATACAGAATTAAAGACAGTTTCAATCTCATTGTGACACACCTCACTTGCAGATAACCCTGTACAGTAATGTGGTTCCACAGCAAACAGAACAGTTTCTGAATCACAGTCTAAGTTTCTAGTCTTCACTGCTCTAAAGTATTTGAAACATGGGCAGCAGCAAAGAGTTCTCATGGTTTGTTCACCCAAATCTTTACGACAACAGAGAAGAATGCATTATGGATACACTAAATTCTGAACTATGAAATCTAAACTGTGCTGGTTCTCCTTTTATGAAACTGAATTTTGAACAGAAAGCTTCAAAAATAAACAAAGGAAAGGGACAACAATAATAAAATAAGGAGGGTCAAAAGGTTCTAAGGAATCCCAGCAGGCAAATTCCAAAACGGGAGATTTTTTTTGGGGAAAAAAAAAATCCAAAACTTTTTTGGGAAAAATAAATTCACACAAAGGAGGGAGGGAAAAGAAAAAAAAGGAACGCAACCAACAAACGAAAAACAAGGCACAGAATTTTCTGCAATCTATCCAAACTAAATCCAAGCGTCCAAGTTTGACTTGGTAGGAAGAAATAAAAATTGAAAAACCAAACAATCAGAAAAAGAGGTGTCAAACAGCAGAGTGTACTTTTCAAAGAACATTTCTTTTCGTTTTTTTTTTTTTAACACAGCAAATCCCAAGCCTTCCCAGTCTCACACCTTTCCACCCATTCATAAAAAAACACACGAATTTCTCGCAAGTTCCAATATCACTGTCTCTTTATCATCTAAATAGGGCCAGTTGGACACCTCATTGAAACAAAAGGGCTGATCTAGATGAAGTACTCTTTCTTTTCTTCAGAGTTGTTCTGTCCTCCTTCTGCATTGATTATAGCTGTGTCTGCGTCTGCTGCGTCATCGGCTCCTTTGGCTTCATGAGTGAAGTATGTACCTGAAAGATGAAGGGGTAAAGCACCGTGACTGTCTGATGGCCGCTGTGTAAAGTGGTACAGAGATGGCAACTTGCTTTATGGCCATCATCAGCCGAAGTGGTGTGCAGGCAGCAGAGGGGAAAAAACAATTGGAAGAAGAGAGCGAGGTGGGTGAGACAAATGGGGATCCGGGGGTTCCAAAGGCACCACTCCAACTGAACCGCTGCGATATAATTCAGCAAATGAGACATTAGAGCCGTGATTATGACCAGAGGATGTCAGCAGAAGAAGACGTGAGTGGGAGCTAAAAATGCAGGAAGCTGGAGAGCTGCTGACAGTAAACGCCCAGGACCAATGGCCAGATATGTGCACGTACATGGTTAAAGACCAAAGCAAGGAAGAGCAATTAGCCAATAAATGAATTAGGGCCCTGCTGATTTCCTACCGTCATCTCACATGGTTTATTTGAACCCTTGCCTCCTGTCTTCAGGAAGCACTGCGCCTGTCCATTAGTGAGCATGTGCTTGAACCTGCACAAGTAGGTTTGATTTTTCTTCTGCCTCCCATTGCAGAGTGGGGTTCCAGATCGAGAAACAATTTGATGTTGTATTAGCTGGAAGCAAGGCATGGGATCTGCCTTAAGAAACAAGTGATTCTTGTTTCTGATGTCACTCTAGCTGGGACCCAGATTCATGGATTTGCTAATTGGCACAGCCACTTTATAATGACAATAGACAGAACATTAACGGAGTTGGTGATACTCTTTATCAGCAAGTCCCAACGGTTTACATGGAGAAAGACAAGGGTTGCACCTCTGTATGAAATACAGGTAGAGCTGGCACTGCCCATCATAATCAAACCCCCCTCCTCCCGTTAGGTATTGTACTCGCAAAGATTCTTAAGTAAGAAAAGGCTGTTGAACTTTCACGTTTTCAGAGTGACAGATCCGAGAAGGCAGGCGTTCGGATGGCCCTCCCACGTCCCTCTTTCCTCTGTAGAGTACACCCTCCTCCCAGCAACTCGCAGTATTGTGCAGACTTCAGCCCTGCTTTCTCGCCTGACCTTCCTGGCTCTATCAAGCTTAACACCAAGAGGCTGGGAGTTCTCTGCCAAACAGACTGCCTCTTGGGAGTGGGCAGAGTGTATACAGAGCCCTGGGTGTGGGCAGAAGGACCCCCAGTACGGAGGGCCCCGAACTGTTTTACATTGGAGATGGGCACTTTGGATTCTAAAGGTGATTGTCAAGCACCTTGGACCTCCACTGCTGTGCTCAGGGGACCCACCCTGAACCCAAGGTCTACCATCCGGCAGTCTGCCAGCACCTCGAGTTTATACTACAGGAAAGGCCCGGAAGCCCACTGCACAGTCCCGAAAAAGACCAGGGCCAAAAAAGAAAAGGAAGAATAAATTACCGAGAGGGAGAAGAGGCTCAGAGCAGCGTGGGGTAGAGAGGAGCGCTCGCAAAGATGATTGCCCATCCAGACTGCACGGTTGATAAGTGTGATGATTAATGGCAATTTAAATCAATTGCACTGATAATTTTAAAAATACATATTTATGTGGCTTTTAAGGCACATCAAACCAAGGAAGTATTCCAGCCGCTGTGACCAGCTTACCCAGCGTTGGGGGCCGGGGCACAGGGCTAGCCCACATGTTTCCCGCAAAGCAGAAGGTCACGGGGGTGCTTTTTCCCTGTTTATCATTTTGGGGTTCATGCCACACCTCACACATCAGCCCCTTCGACTTTTTACTCTATCCCTGATGATGGATTGTAGAATAATAAACCTATAAAGCTTTTTATTTAAAAAAAAATCCAAATCAAGGAGTGCTACTCATCAACTCTCAGAGTCCTTCCTAATCAGCGGCTGCTAAGATTTTTGTTTTTTTCTTTCCCAGTTCCAAGAATCAAAGAGGCTGTGTGGCCCCAGAAACCAAACTGCCTATTCAAGGACAAGCTTGCCAAGTCCCACAAAGGCAGCGGCCATGGTGACACGAGGCCTCCTGGCTGCCCAAGCTTACAGGAGGCCCCCTGGCTTACCTTTATGTCTGGCAAAATAGCGCCCCAGAATGATGAGCAAACACAGCATGGCAAACACCACCACAGCCACGACGCCGCCAATCACGGCGTGATCCACCGCCCTGATCGCGCCTTCTTCACCTGCTCGAGAATCTGTTGAGATCAGAAGAGGAATAGGGATGTAGAGTCTATTAGGAGACACCAGAAACCCTGGAGACACTGCCTCCAGGATCAGAGGTCACCTTCTTTCTTAATGGAGGAGTCAGGATAGTCGAGATGGATCGAGTGCCACCGAGGGGACCTGTCCAGTGCTGAATTGACCTGTTCTCCCCTCCAGGCAATTTCATTCTAAGCGGCATCGAAGGCTAACACGTGTGAACACGCTTAGGGAGCAGAGAGAGAAGAAATAGAGTCTGTCCAATCCTGGCCTGGTCTTGGCGTTCACCCTCTCTGCAACCAGCTGCAGATCCTATGCAGGAGGCTGACCTAACTATTTAAGGGAGTTCAGAAAGGTACCTTCAGGCAGTAACAGGAGCTGTGGAAGGGTGGCTGGAGCATCTTTCTAGAGATGCCCTGCAACTTACTCCCCACTAGGCATTTGCATGGGAAAAGCAAGGAGCTCAAAAGCCCCAGCTGCCTAGAGATAAAACAAGGATTAGGGGACTAGAGACAAGTGACATGCCTGCTACATTTAGGATGTATGAGGGAGTAAGCCTCTGTTTAAAAACCTAAAAACCTATTTCAAAAAAAGACAGCAAGGAATAATTGTCCATTGCCACAGACGGTTTTTCTTTTATTTATTTAACACTCCACGATGCAATTAATTTTCCTTTATAAGCATCACTCCCTTAGGGATGTCTTCTTTCAACTGAGGAACGACATGTTTGGCTGGGGAACAACTCCAAAATGAACCCCGAATGAGCTATGGCCATGCAGAATGGATGTATGGCAGTGTAAACAATTTTAATTTAGGAATGTGGCTACATCACCCCTTGCTGAAATTCTAATGGCACCCGAGATTTATAATGTAGTAAAAAACAATTATTCTCCCGTTGATTAATACATTAACATTTTCGAGTGGAAGCTAAACCATTGTCTTTTTTTTTATTGAGTCAAGTACGACACCTCCATTAAAATGATTTACTAGCTGTACCTTACAATTTAAGCACAGCAGCAACAGAAACGGTAAAAATCTTTTAACTTTACATGATTTGTGAAGTCATATGTGAAGGATTTACCATTTAAATCTTTCAGTACAAGAAGCACATGGCCTATAAATCTGTCCCCGTAGCAGTTGCTGGACGCCTAAGAGAAATGCATTTCACCAGGAAGACGGAGAGTGCAAATTCGAGTCAATTTTTAAGAAAGATTTATCTCTGTCTCTCTCCAAAGAACAGAGCAAATCTCTGAAGCCTCCACCTCTAATAATATTTGAAGTTTATCGATCAAGTGTACAGATCCGTGACAGCTAAAGGTAATGGTGCTCTTTTGAGCCGAAACCTGATACAACGCTTTCAGCAGGAGGGCATGATTTACACTTTCTATCGATATTTCCAATTCTGCTCTGAGATTAAGTACTGAAGGATGTGGGGAAATAACTCGTGACTGAGGGTTCCATGAAAAGTGTTTTAATTAAAAGAGTTTAAATTAAAAAATGGAGTATTTAAAGTGTTTCATTAAGTTACCATTGGAAGGACGACCAAAAAAAAAGAAAAAAAATATCCCCACTCCAAACCCAAACAGAAATGTGGATGGAATCGGAGGCAGCAGCGGGTCGCCCAGGACAACAGGATGATGGGAATTTAATTGGAGAATGGAGATGGGTTGGAGGCAGAGTGCACTGCAGCCAATTAGCCAGATCTGTGACGCACGGGCCCCTCCAGCCACACGTCTAATAAGTTCGCCTGGAAATGTGGCAGAGAGGAGTTTCCCCTTGCATCCCAAAGTGCTGCCTACTGCAAAGGCAGCAGCCTCCGTGTCTTGAAAGTCATTTCAACAAGGCAGAACTCAGCTACGGAAACTTTTTTTCTTTTCTTCTTTTAAGACAACAGGGCTTGTTGAAGGGGGCGCGCTCCCAGGAGGACATACCACGACACACGGTACCTGCTGGAGGGTAATGCTTTACACACCAGAGACTCTCACCCCAACTGCACAGGTTCAAAATTGCTCACAGGGAGACCAAAGTCATGGATAAGCCAGAAAGCTGTGCTTCCCTTAGGGAGCTGTCAAAACAGGGGCTCTTGTGGGAATGAGAATTAACTCCTCTCCAATGGCCACAAGCTTCAGACCTATTGAAATATGAGGCTCTTTCAACTAACTGCCTGTGTCTTAGAATGGGGTAAGAAAAACAAAGTGATTCCAGCTACTGAGCAGCGGGGAAAGCTGGGTTCGAGAGGTGAGAGGTGAAGAGAGGTCTGGTCCCAGGAAGATGGAGCAGAGAGAAGCTGCCCCTTCTAGACTTAACCCACTGAAGGAAGCACTCTTGTGCTTTCTGTTCCAAGACTGCCTCCTCCATGCCGAGGCGTAGGACCATCCTAGAAGCCTAGGGAAAGAAAGCCAGAGAGAGAGAAGTGGGGAGGGAGGGAAGAGAGATGAAGAAGGAGGGGGAAGCTCTGATAAGAGAAACCAACCAACCAACATCATAGTGTACACAGCTATGGGATTAATTTATCTAGCCCAAAATCATTCATTTGACCTTTGCTTTCCAGGAACTCAGAGCTGAAGAGGCTCATTTCTCCTTGTCCTGTGCCCACATTAAATACCTGGGTTCTAGTTATCTTTCCCATCCTCAGGGACATACATATTTTATAGATACTTATTTATATGGGTAATCTCTCCAGCTATCTTCCAATACTCACTTTGATCAGAAAGTTTACTACCACCACTTAATCACTGAGACATCTCCCCTGCCTTCAATTATTGTGGACGGACACAGAAGGTAAGTGGTGTTGAATGTACAGGGAACAGAGTGGGCTGCAGCTCTGCCCCACCTCTTTCCATCCCTGGCCTGCCCCGGAGTTTATTGCGGGAGGCCCTGATACAGTCCTGGCCATCCTCCAGCGTCTGGTGTGGCCTGGCATCCTCTATGAAGAGTGGCGCTGTCTCCAGACTTGTCTCATTCCTTTCTGTGTGTCCACGTGTGGGCTGAGTGGGGAGTTTTTCTAGTGTCATTGATTGGTCCAAGGTTAGGTAACTCAGTTAGTAAAGAATCTGCCTGCAATACAGGAGACCCTGCTTCCATTCCTGGGTCAGGAGGATTCACTGGAGAAGGGACAGGCTACCCACTCCAGTATTCTGGCCTGGAGAATTCCATGGACAGAGGAGCCTAGCAGGTTATAATTCATGGGATCTCAAACAGTCAAACGTGGATCTCAAACAGTCAAACGTGACTGAGCGACTTTCACTTTTTGGGTAGGGGGCCCAGGTGAAGGCTGGTTCCCTACCCCTGGATGCAGTGGGCTGGTGCCTCACTCACAGCCCTAAGCAGTTACACAGGATGCTATACAGACAGGAGCCAGGCTACAGGAGTAGAGTGCAAACTGGAGCCCAGAACAGTGTCGCCAACCAATAGCAGCATAGGTTCCCACAAGGTCCACTGGCCAAGTGACCTTCCTTGTCCTGCTCACAACTGTTCCTTGAGCAATTACCTCACAGAGAAAACTGTGGAAATGCCCCTGCCTTTCACCATTGCCCACACATCCTTCTCCTTGCGGGGTTCAGAGCCTTTCCCTAGAGTCCCATCAGCTTCCCTGGGGAACATCCTCTCCAGATTTTAGGCTCGCTTTTCGAATCAGGCAGAGAAGGAAACTGACAGATTCTACAGCTGCCCTCACTTCTACACTGTTGTTGTTCAGTCGCTAAGTCGTATCTGACTCTTTGTGACCCCACAGACTGTAGCCTGTCAGGCTCCTCTGTCCATGGGATTTCCCAGGCAAGAACACTGGAGGGGGTTGCTATTTCCTTCTCCAGGGGATCTTCCTGACCCAGGGATTGAACGCATGTCCCATGCATTGGCAGGGGGATTCTTTATCGCTGAGCCACCAAGGAAGCCCTAGCTTCTACATTACCTAATGTATAATCTAGCTAGCTGCTGGGAAATTGCTGTATAGCACAGGGAGCTCAACCCAGTGCTGTGATGATCTAGAGGGGTGGGGAGTGGGTGAGAGGAAGGCTCAAGAGGGAGGGAAATATATGTATATTTACGGCTGATCCACATTGTTGTACTGCAGAAACCAACACAACATTGTAAAGCAATTATCCTCCAATTAAAAATTTAAAAATTACTTATTAAAAAAAGTATGTGGGCATTAAAGCAGTAGTAAAGCATTAAAGTGCATTAAAGCACTGATCCTCAGGCAGTGGGCAGCTCTTGGTTTAGAAGGGGGTGTTTTCCTATCTTTAAGAGACATGATTGTCCCTCGCAGTACAGGTGTAAGTGTTCACTTCTGCTGAGAGTTCCTCATCCATCACTTCTCACGGGACTTCAGGTAACTCAGGCCCCATCCTTCCATGAGCCGGATTTTCAGGGGCACTATGTAGCTGCTGGGAAGTGTCAACTCAGAGATGGGGCACAATCCTTCCCGCATCGTCCTGTGCTGCAGGCCCTGCAGGTGCTCAGCGTGACATGAGACTCTTTAAGGACAGATCAATCATGGACTGTTTAGTATTCGTGAGTTAGCTTTTCTTTGGGCCAAAAGCTGGGACAACTTGATTCCAGGTGAGGGTTTATGAGCAGCTTACAGAATACTAAGTTGGCTACCACTGCTTGTTTCAACTACCCGGTCACAGTTTCAACTACCAGGGGTTCCCATCAGCATCTTAGAAACTGCAAGGACAAAAAATTTCAAAGACTGTCCCAAAAATGATGCCAGGACCTGCTCAGTTTTCTTTACCTTGGGCCGGGCGACCTGGCTTGATCCTTTTCTCATGGGCAGTGTGCAGGGGGTAAATTCTAAAGGCACTCGTTCCCTAGGGCCCGACAAGAAAGTGACTGCTGGGGAACTTCGGTCTCCTTCCTCTCTCTCTGGGGGCTCCACTTTCTCTACTTGCTCTTATTCCCCAAATGTCTTGCCAGGGTCTCCTGAGCGCCGGGCTCTGGCAGTCACACTGCCTGTGTTAAAACGGGGTACTTTAACAGATCCCGGTTTCTATGGCTACTTTACCACCTGGCACGGGACGCCTGACATCAACTGCTGTGTGAATGCCTTAATCATGGATCTGTGAAAAGCCTAGAAGCCTCCTCTGCCAGAGGCAGAGATCCATGGATAGCCACGAAATGGCCAGGATGTCCTAGACAAGCTCCTGGCAGACAGGGACCTTGGCAGGGGGGTCGCTGAGCCAAGTGCCCAAGTGCCCACGGGCTACCTTCGGCCCAGGCCACACGGACAGGACACTAAGATTGTCACCTTGGAGGAGCCGAAGTGTGATATAGTCATACAGTTCAAACACACGGACGACCACCCTACCTTAGCTTCCTTCACATTTCACCCCTCCCTTGGCCTTGGCTAGAAGGCATACTCAAAAACTTGGGGAGAACTAATACTCCCCTTAAATGCACATACTATTTTTTAACAAAGGTTATAAACTACCCGAGGTCTCACCTTTAAAATTAATACCGAAGACATGGGGGAGGTTCTAAGGAGATGGGTCTTCCTACCTGTACTTATTGGACTATCCTATATTTAACCTTCTGCCATTTCTCTATGAATGACCGTTGCCTGTTGACCTTCGGGAAAAGGGAAACTGTTGACTTTTCACAACAGTTCTGTCTGTCACTCGCTTTCGTTCTATTCTTTTTTCCTGGGCTGAGGTCTGATTGGACAAGTGAGTTTAATTAGAAACTTCGAGAAGCAGTATTCATAGCGGAAATGCTGCCCCCTGGGCTACAGGGATTACTCGATCTCAGAAGTTGCTTAATGACTATGATGTCATTTGCTGCTTTTTACCAGAAAGAAAGAAAAAGCTTGACTGTGGATTTTTCATATCCGGGACGAAACCAGAATCTGACCTCAAAGATAAAACCAGTCCCCAAACTTGGCACCATCTGAGAACTGCAGCTTCTCATTCTCATCACCTACTGTAGCTCCCATCACGACAACAAAAATAAGTGTGCATTTTAAAAAGCACAACTTTATTACTGAAGGGGAACAAACTGAATGGCATGCGCTGACAAAATGCCACATTATTTGCTAATCCTAATATGTTATTCTTCTTTAAGATTTGCTTTTCTCAGCACCAATTCAATTATAGATGCTACAAATCCTTCTGACATTTAATTCCCTCTTGTCAGAGAGTAGTAAATGTACACAGTACATGCACAGCTTTCCCATTAAGATGTTAATACATATTGGAGCACACCGGCCTCCATGCAGCATAACCTTTCTTTTCTGTCTTCTGAGAGAGTGGAAGGGAAGGAATAAATGTAAGGCAAGAAAATCATGAAGGTTCTCAAACAGCATCCCAGGCATCTAAGACTATCCCTCGGCTGCATCTCATTCTAGCAATGTAGCTCCAGCTATGCTAACATTTCAAAAGAAGTATGTTAAGCTACTTAAAGAAAAACTGCAGTCATCATCATCACCATCATCCTGCCGCCCAGAGCTCCGTAGGCATTCACTGACATCAGAAGCACTGCTCACGGGCTCTGGTTGTATAATGATCAGGACCGTGCTCTTAGGCAGTTACTATTTTTTCCTCCAGAAAGAGGCCCGGACAGCAGATGCCAGAAGAGGTAGGAGCTCACCTTCTGTGTGGCCTGCTGGAAAGTGCACTGGACTTGCCCACAGCCTTCTAGACCAGGCTAGAAGCTGGGCTTCGCTGCTTTTCTGTGTGACTTCAGGCAGGTCAGTGAGCCACTCTCAGCCACTGAGCAGAGACATACAATTCAGAGGACTGTTTTGAGGAGCCAGTGTGTTGCTGAATATGAAGGGGCCTCTCTGGGCTGGGGCTTGGCATGTCACAGCCACTCAACAGGTGTCTGTCAAATTGAAATCCACTGTCATAAAGCCCAAGGCA
Source organism: Bos indicus x Bos taurus (assembly GCF_003369695.1). Taxonomy (NCBI): domain Eukaryota; kingdom Metazoa; phylum Chordata; class Mammalia; order Artiodactyla; family Bovidae; genus Bos; species Bos indicus x Bos taurus. The sequence goes on along the minus strand of NC_040090.1, from coordinate 58,569,704 downwards.
GGCTTTATTCCAGTTCTAATCGCTGATTCCAGGCAAATACTACAGCACTTTGGAGTAAGGGCTGTACTGCACACAGTGCTGTTCTCAGAGGCTAAGATGCCCCAGAGACATTAGCTGAGGTGAAATCACCAAGCCCCTTCTTTTCGTTTATGCAGAACGGCACACAGTGTGACTGGTGGTCCGGGGTGGTGGTCAAGGCTGTGGGCCTGCCGAAGGCCACCCCGTCCAAGTCCCAACTCAGGTGTACCATTTAAGCATCAGGATATTAAGCTCTTGTTGTCAGCTAAGCATGAGAACAAGATTTTTTTTTTTCCCCAAATGCTGATTTCTCTCCCTTCTCAAGTGACTTGATTTTGTTAATTTAACCAACAGTGGAAATGACTTGATGCAACAGGATGCAGATGCTCCCAAGGCATTAAGCATCACCAGAGAGACTACAAGGCACACTCCTGAGTCCTCTCTACTCATCTCATGATGAGGGCTTAGAAGTGTGCTCGCCCTTTCCATTTTAAGCAACAGGAAGGCACTGACGATGAGACTGGAGTTTCCCTTAAAGGAGCAGACATCTGATAAAGAGGGCAAACTTGTGAAGTATTTCCAAACATACATTTCCCACTCGAATCTCTCTCTGGAGAAAGATGCGTCAGTGGACCTCAGGCATTTGGGGGTGTGAGGATGGATTAATGAATATGGTGAAGTCACCCCAAAGCAGTGTCCAACCTGTAGAACTGGAATTCACATTTTGTGTTGGAGCCCGCCAACTTATCAATTTGGAAGGAAAAGTTCCTATTTGATGGTCTCCTTCCTCCCCATGGGGGACACAGTAGCATGTTGGATTATGGGAAGATCAGGAACATCACGAAATTCAAACTCACGTTGTGGTAAAGTCATGGGCGAGCTGGCACGGACCCAGTATGATTTGCCAGTCTACTGCCTTATATTAAATGGGATTTTGAAATAAGGGAATCTACATGTTTTAATCCTCTGCAACCCAACACCTTCCCATGGCATTTAGGACCAGCTCAGGGGGCAATCCATCCCACAGTTTAGGAGATCAATGGGATAATGGTACTGAAAGCAACTTAGCAGTTTAAGGTCAACACTGGATGGGAAAGAGCTTGATTCAATGCTGGAAGACATCTTTCCTGGTTGTCAGCAATATGCCTGATGGGCTCTGGAGAAACCAACTTCCCCTGCCTCTTTCTTTCCAAGCACAGACTGAATCAAAAAGGGCCCAAGAGGAAAGGATTCTCAAGATCCCAGAACAAAGGGAAGTGTGGATTTCACAGGGGAAGGATAGTCACTTTTTAAACCAAAGTCTCTGTATCCTAAAAAGGCAGGAAATTCTATGTTTAAATTCTGATTCTGTCTCTTGAGTAAATCATTTAATCTCAGGAGCCCCAGTGTCTTCATTTGTAAACAGCCCTTCCTCAATGATCTCACAGGATTTTCGGGACGAGCCTCCCACACTGGCTCACGCTCGTCTCTTGGTCTTCCTGTCCCACTGGCCTCCCCTGGTGTGCACTGGTGCCCTCCACCTCTTCCCAGGAAAGTTATTTGCTTTCATTTTACCCAGCTGTATTTTTCTGACATTTCACTGTGCTTTGAGCCTGTCTCCTGGACAAGAGCGTAACTGTGTAAGGGCAGGGTCCTGGCGTGTGAAATCTGGGGCAGCTCCAGCCCCTGGTTGGTTTTGTTCACTGCTGCATCCCTGGTGCCCAGAGCAGGGCCTAGCACATAGGAGCTCAAACAACTGCTGAACGGATGCAGATCACTGGGACTACGTGTGTGCATGAGCTAAGTGCTCAAGCACTATACAAATACAAGCTAAAGAAAACCTCACTTGAAATTTAGGGGCCATATCTTAAATTTGTCTACATAGTCCAGCTGGGTTTTGATGTTTTTCTTTATCATCATTATTATTACTAGTCTAACAACAACAACAAAAAATGCAATTGCCTGTTTGCAAATCTAGGCCATACTTTATGTGGGAGCCAGTAAGGAAAGAGTCCCCCCAAATACTAGGTCTACTGACAGTTCCTTACACATATTTTAAGCAAGTTAAGTCAGACTTTGAGGACACCCACCAGACAGATGGCCGTATATTCCACCCCAGAACTGACAATCTGGATCTGAAGGCCTTTCAGGGCTTCCATTAAAGGAAGTGTTAGTTGCTCAGTTGTGTCCAACTCCTTGAGACCCCAAGGACTGTAGCCTGCCAGGCTCTTCTGTCCATGGAGTTCTCCGGACAAGAATACTGGAGTGGGTTGCCATTTCCTTCTCCAGGGGAATCTTCCCGACCCAGGGATCAAACCCAGGTTTCCTGCACTGCAGGTGGATTCTTTCCGTCTGAGTCACCAGGGAAGCTCCATTAACTAAACCATGACCATAGTTTAAGCCTGTGTTTTCTCTGTAATCCATTTAAGGGACTAGAGCTAGCTCACCTAGATCCTTCCTTAACAACTAACATGAATTATCAGGGCCACTTAGAATTTGCCTTCCATCCACACTTTCCTATGGATTGTGAGGGAGAAGTTTTTTCTTCCAGATCACTTTCTTGTATTAGGGCCGGAACTGAAAACATGTCTTTGGGAAGCATGAGAGCTCTGAAAGTTCTTGTTGGTGCCTTTGCTTCAAAAGCAGAAGCCTGATGGATTGCTCTGATTGTGCTGGAGGGCTATTCTCTGGCACGCTGTATATTTACCACCGTACTCCACTAAACAGTCCCCAAAGGCCCTTCCATCGCTGAAGGGAGCAAGGCAGTTGGAGACATTTTTAAAAAAGTTTTAAAATAAAATAGAAGGATAAATAGGCTTGAAGCCATTCTATTCCACATGGGTGGCAATAACCACCAGCTGTCACAGGGAAACAGCAGATGTAATTGATAAAACAATTGAAAACTCTTGTGGATCCATCATCAATAAAGTTAACACCCAAAAAGTCAATGAAAGGGTTCAAAGTAGAACTGGAGAAGCTCCCCAGGCCCACCAATAATTAAATCACTGAACTACACACAAGCATAATTTTTTAATGCAGATTAAAGAGGAGGATCAGCTGGGCAACGTGCTTTGCTGGGTGAGGCTGGGGCACCATATGGTGCTTATGAAACTGTCATTAGCCGAGGTGGCAGTGGTGAATGGGGGAGGAGGGGGGCAGGGGCGAGCAGAACACAGACCAGCGTTATTCTGAAGGAAAAAGCAGGATGTACCATTTATCCATAACAAGGAAAGAATGAAATTTCTACCCAGATGGAGCAGGGAATGGATGGTAATATTATTCATTACCACAGTTTAGCATTAAATGTGCAACACCTCCTCTAATTTATTGATGGACTGTTTAAGACGGGTGTTAACCTGTTTGTCTTGTCTTATAATTGAATTCAGTCTCCAGGCTACAGAAATTTGAGAAGTTCATCCTTTCTCAATCAATATGCTCCCCTTCAGTGACCCATTTCAAGACAGCTTCATAAAAAATAATGTATTTTGTTTTAATAAATTTAAACACTATGACAGCTGCTCAATTTTTATTGGGTGTTTTTTTTTTTTTTTTTTCCCTTCAGACGTCTCTTTGCTGCCGAGTGAAGCCATGCTCACAATCAATAGTAATTGATTAATCAGCATCCCCTTTGAACAAAGGTGCTAATCAGTTTTTGATTAGTTCATCAAACCAGATGCAAAGGCAGCCCAGCCCCTGCTTGATGGATCATCAGGGTTCTACTTGACTTATGGCTTCCATGCAATGTGTGACTGCAGTGTTCCTGGATAGGGAGGGGGGAACAACGTAATAATTAATTTAACCGAATTATTATGAACACAAACAGTTGTTGGTTTATTGCTCCCGACTCAGGGGTGATTGATAGAGCTGCGGCAAGGCTGCATCTGACTTGGTGCAGAGCTGAGAGACCCAGAGTAGTCTTTAATTGATGATGCTGGAGGAAGGGGTAATGGCTGCTTTAGTCCCATTTTCCTAAGGAGGAGAAAAATGACTTCTGCGTATCTGAGTGATCCTTGTCTGGCTGATATGCCAAGAGGGATCAGGGCCAAGGAGAACTCAGTCCCTTCTTAGGATCCTTGAGATGATCCAATTGCCACTGTGTCACAGGGCTGTTTTATTTAGGGTCAGGATCAGAAATGAGTGGACTACTTACACTCAGCATGATATTCTAAGCAGGGAGAGGACTCATCTACTCTCACTTCAAAAAAAAAAGATCAGGCTAACGTTTTTGCAACTTCTCTAAATCCATCACAAATGGGAGGCAAAAATAAAACACTGCTTTGATGGCCAGCTATCTTTCTAATCTTCTATTTATTTATCTATCTAAATTCCTTGGGATTTGGAATTTATTTATTCACCCAACAAGCATCAGTTGAGAGCTTACATAGTCTACACCCTGACAACAGGTGTACAGCAGTGAACGAAACTGATATGGCCTCCTAGAGCTTCCACTCTGTGGGAAAATCCAACAGTTCAAGTTCAAACTGGGACACGCTACATAGCAGAAAAATAAAGGCATCCTTGAGGCTTCACAGCACAGAGGAGGCAATATATCCATTGACTGTGAAAGACCGTGGTATTATCTCATTCTCTCACTGGATAAGTAAGACCTGTAGTTAAAGCCACACCTCAACAACCAACTATTCCAGGGAGCTGCAGTGAAATCTCTCCAAGAAGGGCAACATGGAACCCTTGTTTCCAAATGGCTAGAGTCAGCATCTACGGTCCTATGCCTTGGTTTCTCCTAATGAGGAAGGGCCCTTCCTTACAGACTTATTAAGAGGCAACTGATCAAAATGTTTCAGAAGCTGTAGCTGGTTGGCAGTGAAGTACCAGGACATCATGGGAGATCATATAATTGTTTAGCTCTGACCATTTTAAATCTCCTTCCCCTCCTTTTTAGGATATGCTTCTTCTTCTGGATTAGTAACACCTAAATCCTAGAATCAAGCATGAAACCTACTTTTGCAAGAGCTCAGTGTGCTGTGAAAAAGGTCTGAGGTGGATAATTAGTTTACATCATGGTGTGTGACAAAACAATTACCCCCCTCCCTTCCTCTCTTCCCCTCCCTGCCCCCTCCTAAGATTAACTATGACCTGGCTTTTCTAGTATATTCCACAGAAGGGGATGATCAATATGAGCTTTTTTTTTTTTTTAAATAAAGATCTTGTCTCATAATCCAACATCCTTAAAAAGCTTTGAAATGCAACAAATTTTCATGAACCATTATATACTTAGAACATAAAAACTATTTTAAGCCACTGAACACAGTGGCTTTAGCGCAATCCCAAAGATGATTTGACCTCTACTGCTTTACAGAGTCAGCCCCCAATCTGAAATATACATGCAATATACAATCAGAGAAATACACAGGGAAGAGAGGTGGGTGGGGAGGAAGAAAGTGTTAATAAAAATCTGTTCTTTCTTTAGTCTCAAAACCCACAGTTTTGAATTAACTGCTCAGTGATCCAAATGGCCATGTTGTGGAAGTGGACGGAGGGCCCACAGGTTGGACACTGCAGAGCCTTTTACCTAATAACTAGCCCTTACCTGAGAGGTCCTCACTGTCCAGTTCTTCTGCGGAATTGGGCAACTGAGTAAGGCCTTACAAGTAAAAACAAATCGTTTTTCTTTTCATTCCTCAAGGGACATAAACAAAACACTTAAAAACTGAGGATGAATTTCTTAAAAAATTAAAAAAAAAAAAAAAAACATGAGCCAAATCTCTTGCCATCTCTCTCTCTTTTGGAGAGCTTAAATGTATTAATCCATAAGTACATTTCTCCAATCATTTCATTTTGTTATGGATACGCAATCGAGGCAGAAAGATTCCTCAGTCTCCACTTTCAAAGCACATGAAACATGAAGGTGAATGTTTCAAATCACTCATTCATAACAGCATGCAGAAAGAAAAAAAATAAAGCCTGATTGTTCGCTGTCGATGCTCTGATAGAGCTCTTAAATACAAATATATTTAGATGTTACATACTGATGTATGTAAGTTTTAGTTCACATTTTACTATAAATTGAAATTCCTGGCCAAGACTGACAAACACAGTTCATTATCAGTTGATGATGATCTTGGATCATTTATTTCAAAATGGTGCGGCATCTGCTAACTGCAGATTGCAGGTTATGCTTTCATCAGAAAATCTGATTTGCAAAATATTTTTCAAAAAGAGATTTAAAAAACCAGTGGTATTCCTGGAACAAAAAAAAAGTAACCCTCAAAGCTGAAAAAGCAGTTAGGTCAGGAGATAATCAACTGGAGCCTGAAATGCCTGTATCTGAGATAGCACCAATGCTGGCCAGCTGGGACAGCTCTCAGCTAGCTGTGTTTGGAAGGGAAAGAGGTGAAGGTAGAAACAGATAAACCACGGGGGGCTTAGCGAGTAGACGGCCTCCCTTTCCTCTTGCTGTATTTGCCGGCTACTCCCTTTAATGAAGTTAAAAGCACCACAAAATATTAGGCAATCAAGGGGGCCTTTACTTGTTTCTCCCTGTTTAGCTCAAAGTCATGTCTGGTTTGAGCAGACCTGCTCCAGGTCCCCTTGTCTGCACAATAATTGGCTAATATTTCTCCAATGAGATTTGTCACTTTTGAAGATACCTGTGGACCTGTTAAACTGGAATGAGGGGCGTGCTTTTTTTTTTTTCCCCCCATCTTTCTCTTTTCTTATGGTCAAGCACAAAATATACTCAGTAAGTATTTGCTGAATTAATGATTTGGGAGTAATGCTCAGTGAACTGCCAGCAAGAGCATAATAGCAACTAAAACAAATGCTCTAGAAATAAGCAATGTCAAACTGATCACATGATTCAAAAGGTCCCAAATCAACAGAAACACTTATGTAGAAATGGACAGTAAAAGCTTGGATTTTGTAAGTTGTTTTATAAAGAAACCAAATGAATATTGATAGCTCAGTCATGTCTGACTCCTTGCGACCCCATGGACTATATAGTCCATGCAATTCTCCAGGCCAGAATACTGGAGTGGGTTGCTGTAGATCCAGGGGATCTTCCCAATCCAGGGATCGAACCAGGGTCTACTGCATGCAGGCAGATTCTTTTACCAGCTGAACCACAAGGGAAGCCCAAGAATACTGGAGTGGGTAGCCTATCCCTTCTCCAGCAGATCTTCCAGACCCAGGAATCAAACCAGGGTCTACTGCATGCAGGCAGATTCTTTACCAACTGAGCTATCAGGGAAGCCCCTTTATAAAGAAGCCAAATGAAAATTGATAGTTAGGTTGGTGCTGTGAAAGAGTCACATGAGCTCCTGAAGAATTTCTATCATGACCCTTGGGTGCCAATATTCAAGGACATGTGCCAATTAAACATGGGAGGATTCAAAATTCATGGATGTTCCCAAACTATGCATTTAGGCAACCATGGGAAAGCAATGAGTAATGCAATAAATTACAGAGGCAACTGAGTAGGGATGTTATGCACTGGTTCTGAAATCTGATTGGTTGAAAGTGTTCCCATTTCTAATTGGCTTTATTCATTGTATAAAGACGGATGAACACAATTATTTGAATAATTGTTATAAATGAGCAACATAAAGAACTTCTTTGTAGTTAATTATGAATTTGCAGTTCTCAGGAGGCTAATCCCTCACTTTTACGTGGCCCAATGAATATCAAAGCATTCTACATACGTGCCTGGCACCCACTGAACCATATTAAACGAGGATGTTTCAAGTAGGCAGCTCGACTGCTGAAGGCTTGTTTCCCTGGGGAGGGCATTAGAAAGCTAATTTTACAAAATAAAGACAAATATGTTTATGAAATATCATTGATATGCAAAGTTTCCCATTAAAAAGTGACAGACAGTTTATACACACCTCATTAAAGATGAAACTGTCATTTTTAATGGCATAAACTTTAAAATATACCAAATCATCTGGAATCTACTGCTCATATTACATCTGAAAGTGGGAAGCCATTTAGGTTACTGGTGTTAAATTTATTTTTGCACAACTATTGCTCATTTTATGAAACTATAGTGCTCCTCCATAGCTGGCTAATTTCAGAATAAATATAATTAGGAAGAGTTTACTGAAGCACTGAGTGTACACGTAAAGACAAGCAAAATTTACCTCCTAAAATTGCTTTGGCTTAGGTAGTTTTCTTTCATGATAAAAATTATACAGCTCTCATTTTCTCAAAGAAAAAGACAAAGATGCATTTTATGAGGCAGAGAATAGTCTTCAAAAGGAAACTCCGCCATTTAACAATAAGTGGGAAATTACTTCTGAGTTTTGCTCTTATCACTTGTTGAAACCTTTCCTCGTCACTTCAATTAAAATGTATTCAACACATTTCTCTAAACTTCGTTAAACAAATGAAAGTTGACTTTTGGTCCACATGGAATTTTCTTTTGAGCAATTAATAAAATCCTGAGGTGCAAACATGATGATTTAATGCGTGAGACTCATCTCCTCCACAGACAGGAATCTCACTTCTTTGTGATGCGATTATGGGCTGCCTGTCCCATGCTTTTCTGCAGACACTGCTTCTGCTATTGGGATAGCTACTCCTCCTTTCCAGCAGAAATCACTGGCTTCTAAAACTGGTATGAATGGCATGGCAATTTTAAACCAGGTTAAGGAAAACTTCAAAAATTAGAAACAGCAAGAAATCCTAGAGATATTTAAATAAATTCAAGGTCAAGTGAAATCTGAATCTTTGGGGTTGAGCTCATCAGGGTTTCCCCCCTTTTTTTTCCTGAAACTTCCAAAACAGAATGATCAAATAAAACCTCTAGGAAACAAACAACTTCCCACTGGCCCTAGTATTATTCCCATTATGAAAAAGTAGGCGATGGTCTCTCTCTTACCTAAGCAGCACACATCTGATCACTTGGCCATATTATGGAATCTGTTACTTCCATCACCAGCCATTAAGAGTTCAGACGCCCCCGGTTGTTTTATTCTAAAAGCTCAGTCAGTCATCCTGTTCTTCCTGCTTTGTCAGCTTTTCTGGAGAGTTTTCCCCTTCATCCCATTAGCAGAAATTTGGTTCACGCCGTTAAACAGTAGCATATTGTTTGCAAACTGCATAGCAAGGCTGAAACACAATCTTCAGGTCCTGCAGCCATTCGTAAATCGTTAGCTTGGTTCTTGAGTAGAACACACATGTCTGCAGAGTCCCTTGACTGAATGACAGCCTTCGAATGCCATTGTTGTGCACTCAAACAGAGAGATGTGCAGAGGGGTGCATACACAGGTGGCGGACATAGAGGTTGTAATAATGCGCACTGCTGGCTATTGCTCCTTAAAAACGGGCTTCAGAATTTCCCCACAATTGAACAGAAAGATAAGAAATTTCATGTGATTTTAGACTTCCATCACGGCTTGCGCTACTTATAAAATAAGTCAGAGAAAGAGAGATTTGTGGGGTAGTTACCTAAGGGCAGTGGTCTAGGAGAAGAGCATGGATCTGGCACAGGGCAAACATTTTGGAACCAAAACTGAAAATGAAAAATTATGTCAGAGAGGTTCCCGGTGTGAGTCTCGCTACACTTGCAAACTGAATTAAAAACTAGTTACCTCCTTTGGGGTTATAAATCATGAGACCATCAGCCTCTCATGTATTAAGAGGTGGAAAGCAAAAGGACAGGTAGCCTTGAAAAAAAAAAAAAAACAGCAGGGGGGTAGAGAGAGAAAGAGAAAGACAGAGAGAGAACCCCAAACCCAGAGGAAGCCAGCTGATCGCAGTGCAGCAAGAGCACAAGCACTATTCCAGACCGTGGGCATGCTGTCACCCGGAGCCTCACAAGAGGGAGGCGGGTGGGGGAGAGGCACACAGGGCGCACACAACAAGGCACAAGACACTTAGGGAGCAGCGCCCACGGGGGACACACAGACAGAGACCATCACACACACCCGCACGGCAAGGGCCAGAGGAACGACAACACCGTCCGTGCTCACATCACTCATGCATTTCTGCCATCAATTTCAGACCATACGGTACCAGGATTTGGCAGAGTGTTTTTTTTTTTTTTTTTGGCATTGCTCAACATGCACACATGACACAGGATTCTTCCTGTCCAGGCCTTAAGGATGAGCTCCAAAAACACAAATGCTCAAGATCCTTCTTCAAAGAAGATCCCTTCAGTCACCCTAGGCTAGGAATCCCATTCTTACACTCACATTTATCTTTACTATCAATTAGATCCTTAAAGAAACACTGTGGCCGATTGTTGTTTGGTTTCTTTTTGGAGAAAATCCATTTGCTTTTGAATCATGCCCATGCACTTCTAACCTTCCAATACATGCTTATTTCAATCAGATATTGGTAAGAACAAAAGGTCAACATACATCAACAACTGATATACTTCATACGTACTCTAGCAACACAAGCTTGAATAAAACATTTTAATGAGTCTTCAAAGGGAAAGTATTTTGTAAAAAAATTTTTTTTTTCCTTTTTAGAAAGGAGAAATATGGAAGGAAATCCACTATGAAAACTTTAGGACCAGTACAATGGTCACAACTGGCTGATCTAATATGTCTTGTCATTTAAGTTGCCAAGTTATCAAACCACATTTTTCTAGGCCCAGATCCCCAACACGAACACCTCAAGATAAGTCTCGAGTGAATCTTAGTCACATGGGCTTACCGATAAATCACTTCAATAAAACCAGTTCTATATCCTCATTTCCTTGGAAATCTGGTCCCTTGCTTTGTAACTTCATCACATTCTATTACCTTTTCTATCCTGGCAACTGACCTGGAAGACTTTTTTCCCCTCTGTCAAGTCAAATTCTAGATACTACTTCGGCTTTCATTTAAGCTTTCTGCTGTGGGCTGGAGAGTATGCTGTTTAAAAGTGGTAGGATCCCTTTGTGAGGATGCTATGAGGGTTTTAGATAAGTTGGGGCATGTATTTATAAATGCGTTTTATAGGAATCAACCTGGATTTTCACGTCTCTCCTCTTGCTGTTAAGGAATCATATATGTACATATATATAGATATATATACACACATATTCTTCTTATTTCCTTTTTTTCTCCCCGAATTTCTTGGCTCAAGGTATGCTTCTCATGCACTGCTGGTCAACAGCATACTGCCTGAGATATTGCTGGCTTGAACACTATCCCTGAACTACTAAGAAAGTGCTTGCTTCTCACGGTACACAGGCATCTCTTGTTTCCTGTCACAGGAATGTGAGTTCTATTCCAAGTGTCTCTTTATTATACCCTCAAAAGAGATCACCTTCACTTTCTCTTTCTCCATAGAGAAATATATGATCATATGGAGAAAGAAAAAGTGAATGTGATCTTTTTTTGATCCTATTAGTATCCTAAAATCAGGACTGGCCTCAAAGTTAATTTCTCATTTTTCAGGTCAAGGGACATATTTTTTACCTTGATTATCCCACCCAACTCCAGGACCTAAAACTATTTGAGTCATATAAGTACACAAATTTTATTAAAGGGACCTAGAAAACAGAACTCTGGAGTCTTAGGAGATAAATGATCAATATTTCTTCAAAAGAACTCACAGACTTCAGGAATCTTATGGTTACATTTGACCCTGGAGTTAATTATTGAAAGCTCAGAACTTAAAGCATCCTAAAAAGAATAGAATAAAATCTCTTGAACTACATTAAAATAGCCTTAAAGCTCTGAGAATAATCGATACAAGTCAGGAAGTGCTCAATTAATGATGAAACCTACAAATAACCAAGCTTAATGGAGTGCGATGCCTAAGATGTAGCAGGCACTATGGGGCATTACCTTGGAAAGTGGAAGTTTTATACCTAATTGATTTCTCATGATTGTTGGTGTTTCTGGCCCTTTAACTAATTTTATGAACTTTTGCCTATATGCCAATAACAGAAAAGGGTGGGGAGAGGTGGATTAGGGCCTGAAAGGGTATTACCCCATACCCACCTTTGTTCTGCTTTCTTAGAATTTCTCATCAGAAGGTCCAGGTATGGAGGTGGTCTGCCAAGTGTCAAGCCCTGACCTTCAAGGCCCGCTTACACAGGTTTTGCTGTGTAAGGTCTAACCGGTAAGGTCTAAATGTAGGTCTATTTAAGAAGGTCAGTCGTGCTTGGAAGAGCTGTTTCTCTAAAAGTTGAATGAACAACATAGGCTTGGCTGATCACTTTTTGTCATTTAAATGATGGATTTCAACTCTGCCACAGTATGCAAAGTGATTTAAGTAGGCCCTTTACCAAATAATTCCCTTGGACTCAGTTATTAAAATTCAGCCTACTTTTGACTAACATATCTTTCTCCAAAGCACAATATCAGCAGGGTGAGATTTGAGCTAAGTAATAAAGCAATATACAGATGAAACACGATCTCATTTTTGAACAGGAGAGACATAGAAAAGTGAATAGACCGCTTCCAACCTAGGAAGTCAGAGGAGAAATTGGGGAAAGGATTCCCTGATACCTGCTCCTGAGCTTCACTTACTCGATTTTAATCCACTTTTGGCTGAAATCATAATGAGTTTGTTCTTTTAGTATTCTGTCTACAAGATACCTCCCCACAAATATCTTTTTCAAGTCTCAGTTAATGCTGTTGAAATGTATGTATGGTATCTTTCTTAGTCTGGGGATGTTTTCTGCCAAATGTATAAACTTATATGCACACATGGAGATTAAGCGCAAGTGGTCATGGAGGTAAATACAATTGGGAGTATAATTAAAGAACAAAGTTCTTCCTCATTCCTATGTCATGCATTGAAACAGGAATCTTTTGCCCTGATCTGTCCTACAAATGACTCCTCTTCAAGATGTACCTGGGACTCTCTAGCCTATAAATGAAGAAAGCAACTGGGCCTTTAATTCAGATGCTGTGATTTTAAGGCAAATATTAGTTCTTTTTCTGGAGTCCCTTATGTTTCAGGGTCTGGTGGCATTGTAGAAATAAGGGCTACATGCAGCTAAAACTTCCTCTAACCCAGCTAGCCAGCGTGGAGGTGGCCTCATCTCAGACTGCAACCATTGGCCGCTGAACTTTCAACAGAAATGACAAGACTCAACATCCTTTCAAGCCTCACAAATTAGAGTACATTTATGAGATCAGTCTACTCGGAACACAGTTTCCCTTGAAGACTACATTGCTCTTTTTCCCAGGCTTGCCTTGCCGCTCAGCAGTGCTGAGAAAGTAGATAAACAGTAATGTGGTACCAACCGTGAACTGCTGGTTCTGTCGTCGCCGTGGTGTCTACAGACGGGAACAGAGGATTGGAGGAAGGGAAGAAACAGGAGGAACGGCATGCAAAAAAAGGGAAAATGGAAAAAAATGGAACAGATAATATATGAGCAAGCTTTCAAAGAACATCGCGTGACAAGCAATAATAAATGAAAAGCCAAAAGCATTTGAAGTGAGTTGCACTGTTTTAAGACATGCCTTCAGCTCAAAGCTGCGAGCCAGTGAGGATAACAGTAAATTCTTTGGTTTTGGGGGCTTGCCAGGACACATCTATTTGCTAGTCAAGAGTCAGGGGAACATGCAAAGTGATGAGAAACACCAGTGCAAACTCAGTGACTGGTGGATGGCTCTGAACGTATCAAGGCTCAGGACTGCGACACAAATGCTCAGTTGAGAGGCTGGCTAAACAACAGATTCATACATTCAAACATTGCCTTTGTTTTAACCCAACCCACCCGGGGAACTTGGGCTTTACAACTCCCAGTCAGGCGTCACTGAGTCGATTCCATGTTTACGATCCTTTTACAACTCATAGGCAGATGCCTGCAGATGAATACAGGGGTTCAAGTTTTTCATCCAGTGTGTTATTTCAGCAGAGTTCAGCTGGAAAGTTCAGTTAACTTGGAGGCCATGGGGATGAACATGTTAGAGGTTTTCGGACTGGTCTTTATACACACACACACACACACACACACACATACACACACAGAGACACTCACCACTCACCCAGCCTTCACTCTGCAGATCTTACTGTATTACACTCTTAAGAGCAGAAGTCTGGTATGGAAACAACCAGGTCCACATAACTTGTGAAACGCCACTTCTCATCACGTGACATTCCCAAAGTGAAAGCATCCAGTCGTCCAGACCCATGATCCAGAACCACTTTCACTGCTGTGAGCTGCCAGGAGTCCTGCCTCCAGGGTGAATTAGGAGATGGCACGTGATGCTTTTTCACTGCCAGACGCACTTGCTGTGGGAGAGACCGTGGTCTGTCTCTTTCTTCTTCTATTTCTAATGCTGTTCAAGCTTTCTCCTTCAAAACCTTTCAGGCTTCCAAATCAGGCCTGCTGTATTGGCTCCTCTTCATGGAAAATTCCCCAAGGGGCTCCAGAATTTCCTTTCTCATTTTGGCTACAGGGGAAGTGGGATAAATATCTAACAAAATGCATGGTGACATTCTTTTTCCAAAGTCATGTTAACACCACTCTTCTAGCCAACTTCATTCCACCGTCAACCCGTCTGCCCGGGTTTTAACGTTCAGTTCCACCTCTCAAGGGGTCTCCCTCCATGGTTCCCTTCTGGCCAGACCAGTGGTGACACCCACACACAGGCTGGTCATGTTGAGGGGAAGTGGGATTTGGGGTTAACACTGTTGAGTAGTTATCTGTACTTTTTTTTTTTTTTTTTTAAATCATGCAGCTGGTAATTATTTTCATGAGTTTAAGAGACTCCAAAAGACTCTTTCGGACTTGACACAGGCAATGTTTAAATGCACCATAATGCCAAATATGACTTTGTTTTTGGTCCAAGGAGCCTGGTGCTTCTGATTTATAAATACGACACATGAATTCACACTGGTGTTCCCCTTCATTGGCATGCCCTCCTCAGAATCCTAAACCATCAAAAAATTAGAGCCCTTCTAAGGAGTCAGAATTAACTACAAGTCTGAGAGGCCATTGCAGCTTAATATAACTTATAGCTGAGTTTCTGAAGATCAGATGAAGGAAAGAAAAACATAAACCACATCAGAACGCAATACTTACTGACAAGTCTGTATGCATAAAATAGCAGTTAAAAAACAATACTGAAAATTGTACAGTTGAAACATCTCTACATCAGATGCTCACGACACATCTCCTTACTTGAAACATCCAAATCAATGTTAGTTTGCGGTGCTTTTAAAGGAGGGGCAAAATCAAATGCACATTTGCATAGAAACTCTTAAATGCAAGTTTACACATTTTATGGCTAGACACTGGTTCTCTTCCAAAATTTTTTTTAAAAAAGCAATAAACATTTTGGTTCATTATTTTTGTAGCAGCATTCTAATATGCTTTATTTTCACCAGTTAAATCATCACTATAAAATGAAAGAAAGGGATTGGGGTAAAACCTAAGGGTCCTCAAAAATGACGTTTTAGCATTAACAGATGACTTGTAGGAAGACAAGTGACTGTCTTCCTACATCACAACATCATGTTGGCTTTATGACAAGATCAAATGAACAGAAGCTGGTTGTACACTACTCTGTGGGTACCAGAGGATAAACAAAAGAAGTTCACAGTGCCGCTTGCCTCCCTGGTCTGGGGATGCAAAATCCATCAATTGCACCCAACAGGGAAGAGAAAGGGAAGTTGAGAAGGAAAACACACAGTTCTAATACAGTTAAAAGCAAGCACGTGTTCAAGTAAACAACACAGTTACTGCAGCTGGGAGTGGCAGAAACCAGGGATCAGCAACGGAGCAGAGACCGCAGCAGACACACAGGCTGGCTACAAAGTTGAGACCGAGATGGAGGGTATACTGCGGGAGTTGCTGATTCCATTTCTCTAAGAGCATCTGGTGTGGTATCTGAACAGAGGCTATTTCAAGTAAAGAATGAAAAAAAAAAAAAAACCTTTTAGAAGTGACTTTGTGCTCTCCACAGGACAGCACTGTGACAGAATCTAATTCTCCTTCATAATTGCATTACGACTTCACGCAGAAACCACAGACACCCTGGCTCTGAAGTGAGTGTGGCTCTGTGCAGTAGGATTTATTAAGGTATTGTAATCAGAAGGCTGGAGAGATGTGCTAGCCCACCCCTGTGAATCAACTTGTGGGGTCACTATATTGTTTTACAACATTCTAAGCATACAGGCAAGACGCAAAC
Organism: Bos indicus x Bos taurus; assembly: GCF_003369695.1. Lineage (NCBI taxonomy): Eukaryota > Metazoa > Chordata > Mammalia > Artiodactyla > Bovidae > Bos > Bos indicus x Bos taurus. Next base: position 58,553,658 of record NC_040090.1, on the reverse strand, counting down.
AGTAACTTTCCAGGAGAAGATAACATAGGCTGTAATTAACTTGAAAAATGAGAGTGCCTAATTGCCCTAACAGAGGCTTTCTTCAAACTTCATTCTGTGGCTGTCTTTAAAAAATAATCTTTGCACTAAGCCTAGGAGAAAAATAGGTCACAGAAAGTTGAGGTGGACTTAATGGTGGTACAGGGCTATGAAATTAAAAAGGCCTTGTTGAGCTATTGTCTCTATTTTAATTTTAATTACAATGAGGGAGAAATTTATCGTACATTTATTTTATATGGTCAAGAAAAGACAATCCCACGTTCTTGCAAAGCCAGTAAGTGTGTATGGTCTTAATAGTCACTCCCTAGCTGTTTTATGAGTATAATTAAACAAGGTAACCAAGGGCAGGGCCTGGACTGCTGTTTGAAAGATGAACATTTCGCTAAATATCGACTTTCAGTCTCCCAGCCATACAAACAGTTTATGGAACTCTACCTTGAATAAATTAAACATCACCTATATTTCACGTGACAGTATATTTTCAAAATCAAAAGGCTCGGACGATATGTCAGATTAGAGACTCTAGCTGTTTAACCAAGAAGCAAAAAATAAAAAAAAAAAAATCCCCAAAACAAAACCCACCAAAAAATGTGTGTGAGGCAGCTGGACACTATTTAGTTGAAACAGTCATGTGTAAGCTCCACTGTGGCACATTCTAATCCTTTCATATGGATTCTCTCCAACTTAGAATTGTTCATTGAGTGTGACAGACTGGGGGTTTAAAACTAATCCATAAATTAGTCTGTGGTCTCAAACACAACGGGTGCCATAAATGAAAATGAAAATCCAAGAACAAAATTAAATTTACAACCTTAAATACTTTTTCTTCTCCAATTGCTCTGTGGTGCTCCTGCTTTACAATACCCAGATTCACTGCAAGGCTGACTTTTGTGGGGGGGCAGGGAAGGGTGGGTGCAGGGTATGCATTAAAAAATGCACAGGGTAATAACCCAGAGAACCCAATCTGCTCGAAAGCAGAGCTTAATTGTAAAGAATTTAAATTCTGCCATTTTGATTGTCATAAGCTTAGATGAAAGCATGCTAAGCAGTCCAGACATATTTTAATACACTTTCCCTTGGTTTATTTTCTTAACTAAAGTCAATAAGGAGCCAATGGGTTTTCTTAATTGAATTCCCCTTCGGTTTGTGTTATGGAACTGCTTTAAATCTAGATGCCGGGGCAGGCGAGGAATTCCCCTGACAATTTTATTCTCACAGTTGTGCCACACTAGCCAATATATATTATACTTTTTTTCCCCCTTTTCTTTCTTTTTGACATACTTGAAATCTATTGAAAGCAAACATATATGCTGAAAAATTAAACTTTGAAATTTATTTTCTACCCATTTCCCAGTTAATTTTCTTCCCATCTATGTTAAGTTTTAATTAAACTCCCATTTCTCAGGGATGGGCGAAGCAGATAGGAATGAAGCTAACAGTCCCGAGTATGAGACTCATGAGAAGCTCCCTTCCATCTTCACGTCGCCTCTCCTCTGAGGGGAGAGACTGACCCACAAGAAGCTCCCTTCCGTCTTCACGTCGCCTCTCCTCTGAGGGGAGAGACTGACCCGTGAGAAGCTCCCTTCCGTCTTCACGTCGCCTCTCCTCTGAGGGGAGAGACTGTGCACCAAGGATCTGAAAGAAGGGGACTAGGTTTGGTTTTTCCTTTGGTTAATTTCAAGTTTTGTGAAAACCTTCTTCAGAATTGTTCACACGTGCTGCTATGCCCCTGAGATCTTTGCATTGGCAAACCAGATGTTCTGAAAACAATAGGAATCTGTACCGTGGTTTCACTTAACAAGGAGAACAATTCCTCTCCCACGGTGTATGTCAGTGCTGGGTGGGAGGAGTGGCAGACAGGGGTGAGGCACGGTTGCAGGAGAAGAGAGGGACATAGGAGGCTGAGGGTGGACAGTGGGGAGCAGCTCCAGAAGTAGCAGCTGATACTCCTCTCCGGGTAGATACTCCCAGGGCTGGGTCCTTCCTGCCAAGTCCTACATTTCCCAACACTGAGATAACTCCAACTTTCTAATTCTAAGTAACCTGTATTTAAAGTGAGATGATTTTTTTTTTGCACTGTTGTGCATCAGTCTGCAGTATGAAAACATGTCACCTCCTTCTCTCTTGGATTCTTTTTCAACAAGGAACATAAGAGTATGGATGATGACAGAAATGATGATTAGAAGCATTAGAAAAATTCTCACTTCCTATCCCTCATCCCCTTTAAAAAAAAAAAAAATGCAGACTCCGGTGCCCTTCACCACTAACTTCTTCCATTCTCTCGTAAGTCAATATGGGTCAAAACCAGTTGGCTATTGACGGTATCTGTAATAAGCTTATCAGCAGCAGTAAAATAAAAATGGGCACACTTGAGACAGTATGGAAAAACAATGGTCAATGCACTTAGGGGGCAAAAACCTAAAAAGGGAGCTCATTGCAACAAAGATGGCTCCTGAGTGTCGGCTAGTGCCCTAGTAATAGTCTTGTCACCAGACATACTGGCACATATATCAATAACATTTGATAAGTATTCAGTAAATGATGAATGAAAAACAGTCTTAATGGAGTAGATACAAACTCAAGAAAAAAGGCAATTTAGTAAACATTCTAGGATGAGAGATGAGTATCTCCTAGCAACAATGGTTTAGTATATACCCAGGATATAAACACACACGAGACATGCACACACGCTGAAGATAGATGCTTGACGTAAAGCTAGGTCTTCATGCTTAATTTCCAAAATGCCATCCTTTCGTATCCACTTTCTATCCATTCCCTGATGGCACAGACCGAATTCTACTTCTGTGATGATCTCGTCAATCTTCTGCATCAGCCCTAAGCGCACAGTATCTCTTGCTATTGAGTTCCAGTGGGTATAATCTATTCCCTCAGCTATATATATTTCAAGGGGTTCCAGGAATTTACTGTCTCCATGGGTGTTAGCACACCGCTATACATATTATGGGTCCTTGATATTTGGTGACTGAATGCCTTATGAGCATTACCCTTGACATCACGCAAATGTCAACAGCAGAGTGTAGGGATCATGAAGGTAGGATCCTGGAGAACACACAGCTCAATGTGGAGCAAAGCTCTGTAGTCAGTCTTAAGACAGGTGTACTTCTTTCCTTTGCATTTAGGAAGCTAAAAACATGTGCCAGGGTGTTGAGTTTCCCCAGTTTGGCATCTTCTACAAATATCCCCGAAGGATAAAGGCTGCTCTCACCTCCTTTATTTATGTGATCTGACCCACAATACACACAGAAAAGCTTACGAACAGGAGACTATGAAAGCCAAAATAATAGTGCGAGCCTGGGGGACATACTTTCTCCAAGGTATATTGAATACTGGGTGCTCAGATGCCAATAAGAAAATCCGTGCTGTTTTCTTTTCCAAGAAATACAAAATATTTAATTGGATATGTACTTTCAAAAAGAGAAAAACTCATTTAGAAATGACCTACTTCATTCTTATGAAGGATTTTTAAATGTGTTTCAGATTTTGGCCCTATAGCTATTCATTTCTTATTCTAAGGTGATTTTAATTTTTTAATTTATGACAGTTGCATGTAGAAGTGTGACCTACAGGTTGAACTCCTCCCAGCCTGAATTTTATATTTAGGCTGCTAAGGGTGTTTAAAACTGAGTGCTGACTATTTTCTATGGTACTTTTCTCATCAAGCATCTAACCCAGGGCACAACCAAGCAGATCCAATACAATATCCACATTAACTATGGAAGGAAACACAGAATATTTCCCTAAGGTGACTGACCCAACTGGCAGACAGGGGCGGAACTATACCCAAACACAAAACAGGTATTTTTATGTACGTTTGATACACAAAATCAGCCAATTTCAAAGAAAGCTCAAAACAAAACAAAACAATGCTCCCGCCTCTATGGCGATAAATTTTTCTTTGACTCTGGTTTCTGAAAGGAATCTCCATGGAGGACTGTTAGCATGGGTAATGGTTGGCTGTCTCTGTATTTTAGAAGAGGATGCCAGGGACAATTTAAATTATGCAGTTTGCACTTTCATATTATAGCGTGTATCTTCCATGAATGAAACCACACAGACTTGATGTAAAAAGAAAAAAAAAAAAAAAGTGGGGGCCTGCCAGTAGCAATAGTCAAAACAGAAATACGTGGTTAGAAGATCAATATACACGAAAGAGAACAGAGACACCAGAGAATCTTATGGGACATCACAGGAGGCTCTGTGTGGCTCCCATCCCAACTCCATCCCTCAAATGGCTTCTTATTCAGAAAAAGATTCTAACGGTGGGTGAATAATTACAAAGCCACAACAATGCTCATATGGCTAACTGACATCAAGTCATCCTTTCAGCACTCTAGAGCCTGCAAAGATCTTCCAAAGATGAGGCTACCTTTAGATGTGGCCTTTGCATGTAAGTCGGGAGAGCTTCCCCACGCAGAATGCATGTGAGGCAGGGATGCCCTGCTCCTCCACCCACCTATGATTCTGGGTGGGGAGCAGCAAGTTAGGCTGTCGTTGCTGAATAGCTAAGTCATATCTGTCTCTTTCGCGATCCCATGGACTGTAGCTTACCAGGCTCCTCTGTCCATGGGATTGCCCATGGCAAGAATACTGGGGTGGGTTGCCATTTCCTTCTCTAGGGGATCTTCCTGACCCAAGGATCGAACTTGTTTCTCTTGTATTGGCAGGTGGGTTCTTTACCACCAAGCCATGTGGGAAGCCCCAGGTTGGGCTCACAATTCCTCTTTTACCAGGACCTCCAGAATGAAGTGCTAACATGTTTTGAGGGAGTCAGGTGACTGAGAACTCATGAAGGCCTGCCTCCCTAACAAGGGGAACAATTCGATTATTCCGGTTGTGGAAGATAAAAGACAATGCTGGAACACTTCCTTTCAGAGACATCAGAAATCATCTATGACCTTTCGAGTTTAAAAACATTTTTTCGACTGCATTTGTACAATTTGGTTGTAATGAAACTCTGACCTAGGGAATGTGTTTCAGTCATTGCATTTGCCTGGGAGAAAAGAAATAAGATGCCTGTTGGCTTCCTCTTCCTTTTTTTTTTTTTTAAAGCCAGCGCTTTATGTTACTGTCACTAGATTTAGCTGTTGAAGCTTTTAAGGCTAATGGTTAGCTGTAATGTACCAAATAGTACAAGAAAGAAGAGGAGTAGAAATTAATTTAGCTCTCCATTTGTCAAGATTCAGTCTGGAAGATTTTTTAGGAACCAATCTAAATCTAGGGGATGGCCTGGACCTTTAAAATGGGACATGGAATCATTCGGCTCTGTAACCTTTAATCTGTTTGAAGAAAGGAGCAAATGTTAAATTCCACAAGTACACTTTCTGGGTAAGATAAATATATATAACACTGCTTGTTAAGACATAGCAAGCCTGTGAGATCACATCCATTAAGGCAACGGATTCTCCAGTGTTGTTTTAGAGGCAATTTTACTTTAACGACTCTTGGGTGTTGTGCCACTGAGAAATCAGGGCATTCATCACCACAAGTGCATTTTGTGTGTAGAGAGGGTTCAGCTAGGAACATCAAGAGGCCAAAAGTGCATCTATGAGATCATCTTTCGTGACCTTGAGCTGAGAGGCCAGGAGACGAGAAGGAGGAGCAGAGAAGTCCCTATAAAGGTACCTGTGATGTGGCCAGAAACATAGCATTGCTTGTTTTTAAAATTTCCTCTTAAATGGAGTCTCTGTGGTTGGAACTGTGATAACAGCGAGTTGTAGCTGTTTCAGGACGGGCGATGAGCTTCAGTCTGGACTGAAGGATTAGGAGTGTGATTGAAGCGCCTCTGCCCAGTTGCTGAAATTGACGGCGAGAGGGGAGGAGGTGAGGGGCTGTTAAGAAGGGTCTTTAAAACAAATAAAAATAGGCTAAGCTAGTGAGAGGCCACCCACAAATGAAAAGTACTGGCTCCACACTAAGGAGAAATGTGGCGCTTATGCTGTAAACTTGACTGGTTACCTAGATGGAACCTTCTACAAGGAGAGGTAATCAAGGTGGGCTCATACCTGGGCAACTTCTGTAAAGAAAAAAGACCATCGATGGGTTTTCCCAGTGGATTCACACAGGCAGGGCAGTGGCGAGTGGGCTGATGTAATTTACAATGACATTCAAAGGATCATTCATAGGAAAATTCATGAAAACCTGGGAACAGGAGCTCAAGCTTGATTGGCTCACTACTGGGATGAGAGGTAAGAAATCATGAAAGGCAAACACCTGGTCCATCGCATGGAGAGACGTTAGCATGGTTGCTCTAGAAATCAGAGTCAGGAAGGAGTGTCTTTGCTGTCCTTATTAACGATACAGAAAGTGGGAGGAATCTATTTGCTCTACTGATAAACTGAGTTTACTTAAGAAGCAGAAGAAACTAACAGAAAGCTAAAAAGGGAAATACACACAGATAAGAATTTAGGAAGCAGCCTGGCTGGAGCTGAGTTTAGAGCGAGACACAAACACCAATTGATGGATTTTCAGAAGCTTTTCAATTAAGGGCACACACTGATGTTTTCACAGACACCATTCGGAACCATCCTCACTAGCGGCTTATTTCAAAGTTCTCTGTTCCACTGTAATACTTAAGAAAGGTGAAGAAAACTGAAATTAGACCATCTACTGTTATATTTCATAAACTGATGAGGCCTCCTCTTTCACTGACCACTTAGAATTTTCATTTTGTCTATCTCACCAAGTCCTGTGAAAACTGAAAACATCTCCAGAAAGTTAATGTGAAGGATGTTTGTCATATCTAGGGTGGTAAGGAGGCTAAAGATGAGTATACTATTCAGCAATTTTAAAGAAGTCCAGTGATAGGATTGTACACCAGAGCACATGGTTCAGAGATGGAGTGCAAAAGTTAATTTTTAAAGAGATTTTTTTTTTTTTTTTTTGGGTCTCATAGAATAATTACTTTTCCGTGTTTCTGGGGCAGGTACCTGTCGACAGCAGGTAGGTGCAGCCTTATGTAAGGAAATCTTGCAAAACTAGCTGACATGGTAAGGCTATAACCTTTCCCACTCTGGTTGGCAGAGAAAACTCCAAGCCTCCCAGACAAGCAACATCAAGCATTGAGAGCGGCTGAGGACCAGGAAAAAGGGACTGGAAGGCACACCTCCCCTCTCAGTGATGGTCAGAAATAGGAGACAGTGTAACTTTTTGAATAAGTTTCAGAGAGTCCAAAGAGCTAAACCACAGAGTGATAACTGCTGTGGCTGCCTCTCGCACTCCTCCAGTGTTTAACGGAGGGCAGCGAAGGGTACAGGAGTGCCCAGCGGGGAAAGGACGGTGGGTCCCCAGGCGACACAGTCTCAGCAGGTACTCTCTGGGACAAAAAGGATGATGCATTTAGGAACATGGCCCACACGGGCATGGTAAAGGGTGGGTATTTTCTTTCACGTGGATTAAGATGAAATTAAGACGAGGAGAGGATCCAAAGCCAGGATACTTACCATTTTGCCAACCGTGGCTAAACACAAGCTATCCAGCCTCTAAGAGCTAGGCTGCCATTTTCCCTAGCATTTTGCTTTGCATGGTGATGCTTAAAAGAGAATTCTGCAAAATAGCTGATCCTACTGTTAAATTGCTTGGATGTTAAAGATTTTTCTGAGGTCCTTAAGATTCAACTTGAGAACATAGTATGTAATGTCTTTCAAATTACCAAATGAAGGAATACTTCAATTCCAAGGATCCAAAGAGACCTTTTAAGGCTTCTTTTTTTTATACATACCAGAAAGACAATATACATTCAGGACATTTTCAATGGCAATGAAGGTACCGTACCTGTGATGATGGTGAGGATGGTGGTGGTGGTGGTGGTGGTGGTGGAGGTTGTTGTGGGAGGAGGGATAGTTGTGGGGGGATCTGGATAAAAAAAAAAGGAAAATCAAACCCACAATGCTGAACACAACAATGACCAGTAATGACAAAACAAAGGCATGAAGACACTGAGGTGTTTGTTTGATGACTTTCCTCTTTAAAACTCAAAATCCCCATCCCCCCACAAAGATTTATGTCTTCTACTCATATCCCAAAGCCTTATCCGGAAGAGCTAAGAAAAGAAGAAAAGAAAATTTGTACTAATGAAGTGAACTAGGGATGAGAAGACGAGGAGTAGGAAAGGGAGGAAAAAATAAAAACATACGACACCCTCCCATCCGACTTCAAAGGGTGGGGTTAGACCGACTCAGGCCCCGAGAGGGTACAGTGTTTGCAATTTCTTTTATACTTTTACCGGTGGGAGAAAGGAGGAGATGGCGCTGCTCTATCTAAAGGGCTCCTATCGGCCAAGGAACAGTGCTCGCCTGCCTCTTGCTCTCTGACTGTTAACTTCATTATTCTCCATCAACACATCCCAGCAGGAAGTAAAACTACTTCTATACTTGTAATAAATACAAAGAAGAGAGAATGTCACCACTAAATATCAAGTTCCAGGCATGTGAGATTTTACTGAGATTTTATTTCTTAAAAGTCAATAAATTTTACAACTTATAAATATTAATGAGTTCGTCGCCTTTGCTTAAGCCTGACCTACGTGGGCGACAGTGATAAACACTGAAGAACATTTCCATCTTGTAAACAAGAGAGCTAAATATAAACAAGACTTGACCCTCAAAACCAGGAAATCTGATAGGGAATTCTCTGTCAGGTGTTTGATATACTGTATATTCTTCTATAATCTCAAAAATTATTTGGAGGGGAAAAAAGGGAAGGCAAATATGAAAGAGAAAAAAATTTTCGACCCAAATGATCAAACTGAATGTGTTAAATTGTCAGCAAGACTTTGAACTAAAGCAATCATTCTGCTATAATAGAGCATTAGATGACTTGAAGGCTTTTGATTTTAAATTTTATCTAAAGCCCGTCAACTTTTTCTCCTTGACACTTCTGGTGTCCTTTCATCTCCAAGGGAGCTCCCCGACTGTCTAATTAATACATCTGAACTTTAATTATATAATGTACCTTTATTGTTGGCACAACTTCCTGGAAGTTTACAAAAACATTATCTTGGTGTTTGGTTAGATGGTCTGCTTAAAAGATTCTACCATTGATCAATAATCCGAGGTTTTCATTTTTCTCACAAACTTCTCTCACACATACACAAATGCACAAATTTGACAGGGAAGAACCAACAGCAGACGGGTCTGTTCTAGGAGAGACTCTGTTGATTTAAGCTGAGGGTGCCAGCAAACTACTAGTGAAAGCAGCCTCACACAAGCGCCAAAAGGAACCCGTTAAAAAAAAAATTCATTCTCCTCCAAGAAGCAGAAATGATTAAATTAATCATTTCAAACGGCCTTTTTAGAAGAACAGACAGTACGTGCAGTCGAGATTTGTGGATACTTGCTTATGGAGGCCACAGGCGGGGAAGCATTTTGTGACCCGGCGGACCACAGGATGCACGCACGCCCTGTGGCAGATGCAGGTGAGGTGGGGACGCAAGGTGAGCGAGGGCACGGGTCCCTCAAGACATCCTGCTCTGCCCACGCCCCAGCTCAGCTGCACCCAGAGACGTGTCTTCTTTGTTCTGATTCAGTGACGATATTTATCACTCAAAAGGAACATCTGTAGCTGGGAGACCTCCCCTGATATACTATAAAGCTATTTCTGTTCCTATTTCTAAATGCATTGGCACAAAATGTGTGATGTCCACCACACAATCAAAGTGCACCTGGAGGTGATTTGAAACTACGATTACGGACACGGAGAGGTACAGAGACTAACGAGGGCAGAGATTTCAGAAAAAAAGGTCACCAATCCCTTTCAGTTTGTGAAAATCACACACTTTCAATTATTTTTACCACTACTGGGGTAATTTGTCCTTCACATGTGGCTCAAGTGACCTAAATGAATTAGATTCTGTTACCAGGTATAATGCTTAGATCACTTCTAGTGTTAAGAGCAATGTGAGGTCACTATTTAAGAAAATACAGAGTGGAGCTAATAAGCTATTTGACACATAGAGGCTAAAAGAACAAAACCAATTGGGGCTGAGGCACTAACTAGATAGATTCTCCAAGTAAAGAAGTTACTTCCAGAGAATTAAACATTTTAAAGGCATGTTAACTCTGAGTTTGTAAAGAACTTTGAAAGTTACTGTAGTAGTGCAATCAATTGGCTTTGAAAAGAAAACCTACTTACCATCTTCTCAAATTGCTAGAATATTTTATCACTAGAGCAGCAACAAGTGGAGTGCGCATTCTAGCCTGCATCCAAGTGTTACTGCCAGCACAGGTTACAGAGGGAGGTAGCACACTGAGGACCTAGCAAATTGCCTAGACCAGGCAAAGCGCCCCATGCTGGGCTGGGGAGACAGGTGGGTACAGATGCCCTTGCCTAAATGGATGCGTCTGTATTTCTTGTCTTTTAAATAATGCACTCTGGCCCAGATAGTTCATTCCCAGAGAGCAATCTTGTCCTACCAGGAAGCAGAGAGAAAAAGAGGAACTACAAAGAAAGACACACATTTCACTACAGACTTTGGAGTCCAAGTATAGTGACTCTAAAACACACTTAGTAAGCTTGTGCTGGGGCAACTTATGTGACCCTTCGTAGCTTCATTTTATCATCTGTAAAACGGGAGGATGATGCCATTACCTGGTCATCCTGTTACTATGGAGATTAGAGGTGATCATGCACGTCAGACTGTCATCTTAGCACGTGGAAGGAAGTGAGAGAGCCCTCAATAAACGCTAAGCCAGAAGCTGGGATCCAAAATTATTCAAAACTACCTGTCCATCAAATCCACAAAATGTTTCTCATCTTGAGATGTTGGAATGGTGGGTACAATAAATCAAAGTTGTTTTTCCACATAACTTAGTCTTCTGAATCAAGGAAGCATATAATAGACTGGTGAAAATTTGTATCTGCTTTTTTAACATCTGTCGTTTTTAAAGAGTTGAAAGAGAGTCTGTAAACCTGTATAACAGCAAGGTTGGGGCCTTGCATGAGGCTCAAACCCTGATGTTAAGGGGCGGGGGGGGGGGCGGTTCATAGAAGTAAAAAGGGGGGTGGCTGAAAATGGGGGCACACAGAACCTCTTTGCACCTACATGGAGAGCCATTCCTTCCACTCTGATCTCCTTAACTACTGGGGAGAATTAATGCTATAATGTGTGGACAACAGGCCACATGGGTTGTGTGTAAAGAAAACACACCTCAAAAGTCTACATATAAAGTGATTAGATGTGAGCTTTTAATTCTGCTTTATGCTAAGGGAAAAAAAACCTCCGGTATAGTTAAGGACAATATTTTAATATCCATGTAAACATGGGGTAAATCATTTCATTAAATGATTTTTCTAGTTCATCAGAAAGATTGTTCTATTTTCTTCACAGGGAAAGTGGTCAGGTTCTAAGATGTTACGGAGTAGATTTCCCATATGTAGATTTGTGTGTGTATATATCACATACACTTATTCTTGGATTATTTACATGGCTCACTTGAGAGAAATGCACATTCCTGTTCATATATTCACATGACACTGAAATTGTCATGTGTATGGTTATTCATTCTGTATCAAGTCAGCTCATGACTATTCTTCCTGGTGTAAAACTAACTGAGAGATTCAATTGGACAGGAGAGACTCAATTTGTCATCATGAGACTAGACAAGCAGTGCACTCCTCAGCTAAATAGAGAATATTCACTAGACACAAAATTGACCGTAAGCTGTAAATGGGAAATAAGTTTAAAATGGCTGGTACAAGTAGATGCACAATACATATTTGTTGACTAGAGAGTGAAATTCCTGATCACGTGCTTTAATAATCCTGCAAAAAGATATTAAGAAAACAGACAAATAAGAAAAAAAAAAAATTTGTGTCTAAGGCAGTGGCTATAGTGGTTAACGGAGCTACCGGGGACCTTCTATTTTTTTTCCAAGTATTTACTGGCTTGCGACATCTGGGATGTAATAGCTTCATGCTGAAAATAGGATAGTTCTGCTCATCAAAGCAGGAGAAAGGCTAGCCCAGGTATCATCAGAAAATACCACTGGGAATAGACTTTCTGAGCTGAAGAGCCATTAATTGGTAAGGCTGAATTTCGCAGTCATTATTTCTAACATAATCTCCATAGCTTGTGCCTGAGGACACAGCTTTCCTACTCAGCATGACCAGAGTCTGTGATCGAGTGGGAAACCCCACGGTTAGAGAAGGAAAAGAAAAGGCGCTGTCCTCCCAGTGGAGGCACCGGGGTCCACCTCGGGCCAGGCTTCTTTAGTTCTTGAAGGAAACAAGCTGGCGTTTTGGCTTGCAACTTGACCAAAAGCTTTACGAGTGAATTACAAGCAGCAGCTACACAGTAAATGAGTCAAATGGAAGAGGGCTTCATCTTCTCACGTACCGTATACATACAGCATATAATCCGAATGAGCTTTCCCCACTATGTTGGAAGCCTCACAGCGGTATGTACCATTATCTGTTTTGTTTAGGTTATTGATGAACAGGTTGGGCCCCGACAGCACGGCATGTTGAGGCATTTCATCATCGACTCTCACCCAAGTCACCATCACAGGCCTGCAGAAGGAAGGGAGAGAGACAGGTTGCATTATGACTTCCCACCAAGATGTCTGCATCAAACTTCTCAGCCACGCAGTAAATGAATCCCATGCAGGGTGACACAATTAAAGAGGACCTACTGGAGATAATTTTAAGTTCACAGAATTACAGCTGTGAAGTCTCCACAAATCTGTTTGGAATATAATTCTCTTAAAAATATTATCAGATGTTGAAAAACTTTCAACAGGCCGCAAGCAGGAGTCTCATTATTTCCAATCCATCTTCAACAAACCAGCAAATAAACCATGTGCCCTATTTTTATGCCCTGCTGTGTGGTTTCACACCAATTCAGATAGGACAGAGCTCACCCATTGCTAATCATCTCATTAATTAGGGGGAAAAAATCAAATCCTGGGCTAGTGATACATGCATTAATCTCATGGTTACTAACACACAGAGATACTTGGCTTAGGAAGTTGTGATACGTAAGTGGATTTCTTGTTTCGCAGAAAGGAATGGACTTTTACCTCTGAATAGTGCTTTCTTTGGCCTCTGCTGTTTGAAAAAGAAAAAAAAATCACCTCTTCTCATTCTGGAAAGATGCAGTTACTTCCTGTCCCCTTATTCCCTACCCTTAACCTACCCTCCACCAACCCAAGATGCCAGCACACCCTCCTGGGCCAGATTCCACCGATCTACATGTTCCTTGGCAAAGTGCGTGCCCTCCGTGGCCCTCCAAGGCCTCCAGTGCTGCTCCCCTTGCCCAGCGTGTTCACCTGCAGGGGCTGGGGACAGGCTCCCAGATCAATGGCTGTGGAGTGATGACACCTCCATGTGGACCCCTGGGGGCCTCCAGTACTGGCTCATCACAGGCAAGTTTGTTTTCATGATTAGAGACCACATTTGTATCCATCAGGAAAAGCAAATTTCACAAGGTACTCCAGAGCCCCAGTTGCACACACACACAGAGTCTCTTTCAAACTCACTGAATTTATGATCCTTCAAGGCAACCCCTATGCAATCGAGGCCACATCTAGGACCGGGTCTGAAAGCTGCCATTTTCCAGGCAGGGTCACAGGGATCCGAGCACGGAAGCAGCTTCCTTTCATTTCACGCACCACCTCCAGGAGCAGCATCAGGACCAAAGACCCGTGCTTTGTAATGAACGGACACTCAAGTGGGCCCTGCCAAGCAGCATTCCGGTTTTCCAGGGGGATGCAAAGTCATGATTTTTCTTTAATTACATGTGGGTTTGTCATCGCCACCCAGTAAATTATTTAAAAATGAGCCTTGCATATGTCTTCCTCGCAGGCAATGGCGAATGGGTCTGCCTGGCAATCAGACCTACTGCCCGCTGCTTGACAGCTGAAACCATCAGTGGGGGTAAGCGCCGAGAACATTCACAACATTTAATGGCAAGTTAAATTACCATTTTTATTGTATGCAATTTCTTGAGAAAATAAATAGGTAATATGCTAGGAGGGCCAGCAGCGAGTAACGTGTGCTTGCTCAGAAAACCGTGCACCCAGGCCGATTGGAGAGGAACAAACAAATACCCTCTCCGGCATCAATGTCCCGAAGGAAACATGTAATTTACTGTCCCCGTGGCACATTCAATTGAACACAGTACCTTCTTCAGAAAAAAAAAAAAAATACAGAAACAAAATATAGGTTAGCAAGCCATAGTCTGTAAATGTGGTTAATGTGGCTGGTACTATGTGTGGCAAGAGGCCGGGGAGAATTTATTTTTTTCCGCCACTGGATGGTTTTGGAGGGGAGGTAAGCTGCTAACGGGGACCTAATTCAAACAGTTTACACAAAGAAACAGCTGAAGCTTTTGCAGTGCTCAAAGGAGAAGAAGACTGCTCTGGTAAAGCTGGAAGCACTTAAAACCAAATAACTTCGAAACACCTGAGGAAAAGGAAAGCAAAAGGAAGACCACCTCCTTCCTAAAGGTCATTTTTACAGCTCCAAACGGTGAGTACAGAGAGAAGCAAATGCTCGGCCCTGGAGAGGTACGCATTAATAGGCAGGGTTGACGTGGGAAGAGGGCTCACAGGCCCCCTCTGGCTCTCTGTTCTCTCAGAGTTCATCGCCCAGCTGTCACGGGAAGAATTCTTTCCAAAGACTTGGGGGAAGCTTTGTGAAGATGTGAAGATGCGCAGAGGTCCTTGTATGAAAACTGTGATAAAGATGCTGGTTAGCAAAACTCTGAGAGGGGGAGATAACCACAGCGTGGGGACAGCAGAGGGAGCTCAATGCTGTTTTTTGTTGGGGATGAAAAAAAAACCTGAGTGCTCTGGATCCCCTCACTGACCTGTGGCTCCACACGGTGAGTCCACACAGCGTCTTTGCCCTCAGTTTGTTTACTCCCAGGTAAAAACCATCTTTTTCTGTCTTAGAAAGATGAAAAGACACCTCTTCCTCCCCAAATGAAACCAAGAGCTAAAGTGGTACCACCACATGGCTTTTGCTGTATCAGTGGTAATATATGTAGTTTCTCTAATTCACTTTCACTCATTTATTTAGCAGGGGCAAATGAAGTAGCTTTTTATTCTTTTATACTTTTCAATAAAATAAAAGAGTAAAAGTCAGTTCTTCTCCCTTCTGCAATTATATATATATATATATATATATTTATATATATATATATACACATTCCTTGAGAAAAATTCCCAAACCACTCCTTACTAACAAAAATATTTCTAGGAGTCACTTTTCCTTGAGGGAAGAAGCAAAATGAAAAGTAAGGCACATTTGCCTACAGCTGGCCCTAAACACAGCAGCTTAATTTAAGTCTGAAAACCATCTTTCCAGCAGCTTAAGACATTAGCACAGAAGGTAGCAGATATATCATTAGATTGTGGGCACACTAAAAATTTATTAGGATTATTTTATGTGGGTAAGAGAAAATAGTTCTGACAATCATGCTGATGATAATAAAATAGAATTAGCTGAGATTTCAATCTTAGCTGGCATTTCATTTTTCTCCCCATCCTCACCCTTAAGAACCACAGATATTTATTCCACTATTCACTGAATATTCTTTTATTTCCTGAGAAAGATCTTGCATCCTTTACAGCAGGAGACAGGTGACAGGCCGAGGAGTTGTGAAGGCACATGTCCGTGTTATGACATTTACTGCTCATGACCCTCTGCCAACCTTGGCCTTCAGAACTTACTGGGGCTTCCCGATGGCTTCACATGTTAACTCAAGCGCGTCCCCTTCCCGGGTTAGGCCTTGTAGAGGGTAAGTCATCTGAATATGCACTTGAGGCTTATCTGTATGACAACAACACAAAGTATAATGTTTAGCAAATGATATCATCAGGCAGAACCAGACTTGCATGCTGTCACAGACCCCATTCTACCAGCACTCACACACTCCCCATCCTCATGCTTTCAGTAACATCCTTCTAATTAGTGAGTAATCCTGGCATTTGCTCAAATTAAATTGCCTAATAACTCTAAGGAGTGAACCACAAATAGATAAGAGATTCATAAGCCAACTGTGCCACATCAAACATTTCCTGTGAAACACATTTTGTTACATTGAAGTTTATCTCCAGACTCACTCAAGCTAAAGGAAACTCATTTGCCTTCATGCTGAGGTGAAGCCACAGATATTTGTGGTGCTCAGAATTGATACATTTTATCATAGATCATATATTACTATGTGACAATATGTTGTGACACTGCATATTAATAAGTTTGCCTCTTGTTTTCAAATAGGAAAGGCAAAACTTCTGAATTCCATTCGAGTGGCTCCAAGAATAAAGAACTGGGAGGTTTTGCTGGCCTCTAAAGAAACTCTATGACATCTCAAGGTAAACACATCAGACGTAAGATGACTGACAGTTACTGAGGGTCTACTAAGGGAGGACCCACCCCTGGTGGTGGAAAATGCCCTTTTAGGGATGAGAACACTGGTAGGTACCTAGAAAATGATGTAGGTCGTCCAAGGTCATAGAGATAACATAATGAGACAGTCCCAAGAAATGTATGTTTATAGGAATTCAAACCACATTTCCCAATGGCAATCCATAATTAAAGCCAAGTGTATCGAGTAGAGCTTCCTAATGCAGTCAAGTACTTAGGTATTCTGAAGTGACACTCTCCTAAGGGAGAGAACTTTCACGATGTCAAAGTTTCACGATGAATAGGTATTCTTACTTCCACTACCTATTTAGAAACTGTGAGTTTGTGGGGGTGTGGGAATGAGTGAGGAATGCTAGGAGGTATAGGTACTAGGGAAGGAAGGGGAGGGGTCAGAATTAATTTGGATACACACACAAATGTATTTACAAATAAAACCTGAATGGGTTTGGGAGGGTTTTTGTCCCCCTATACTGAACTAACAAGCTAGTGATCCCTAAATCAGTTTTCTCATTTAATTCTGTGGCTCCATAAATGTATATTTTTGGAAATGTACCGAAGAGGTAATACATGTGAGAGGGCAAGACATCAGTTGGCTGAAAGGTCAAGCCAATTTCCATAACTTTACTTTCTTGGACAATCACATCATTCAAACAACAGCCCCTTGGCCTTTTATAAGCAGTGGTTCGCTCATTATCATTCGCCCTGTGGAATGAGGGCGCAATGAGAAATACGGTGGGGTTCAACCGTCTCAACCTGCACACAGCCAAACAAGCCACATGAGGTCCTCTCTAGGGATGGCGGCATTGCAGATGCATTTTTACAGTTGTGTTCCTAGCAGTGGATCTTTCTGACTCTTGAAAACCATGTGGCATTGAAAAACCTTTTGAGAGTGGCTTCCTGTGCATCGGTGCGCACTGCGTGCTGAACTGGTAACGCTTTCCGAGGAGCTAAGTCACTTGCCAGAGAACATAAGTTAACAGGACTGAAAGCTCCAGCTGACTCCTGCAAGCAACACGATTCTATTCTTGGACTTGTTGGCAAAGGAAAATGGCATAGAGGTCTCCAGATACTGATAACTGGGTGGGGATGCTAGTCATTAAGGAAAGGCAGAAATCCTCATAAACAGGATGGCCCTGAATGAACACTGACTGCTGGTCAAGAGCTCCTGGACACCCTCCTTTGAAAGTTACAAATAATACTGTAGGCTATATGCAACCGGTGGGTGACATATGGGGGTCTGTTATTTTGGGTGGTATAATACATGTGCGCACAGAACTGGGTGGTAAAATTTATTTTAAAAAACCCCACAAGATATCAAAGAAAAAAGGGGAAGAAGGTTATGCCATTGAAAACACAGACAATAAAATCCTGGCTCCCTTACAATTCATACTCAAAACCAGCAGCACTTCTGGAGTTTCTGGTTAGGAAACCTCTGTCATCCTTACCCAGGAACTGTTCTGAGGAAAGCTAAATTCAAAGCCTCAAATTTGGGCTGAAATGTAATACTTGCTTATAGGTTAATCTCTGATCCAAGCAAGGTCTACATTTTCCATGCACCGATGACTTCGGTCCATTAATTAAGGAGAAGCAGAGTGCTTGCGGCCGACGTGGAAGGCTTTTTTTGGTCCTTTTTCTTCTTTGTGTAATTTACAAGCAAACAGACAGAGCATATTTCTCAGCACAGTGCACTAAGGGTTTTACATGCTCAACTTCCATTAATAATAAAGACAGTGTTGAAAATCTATCCACCCTGCCTTTTCAGTACTACTGAGTTTGTTTTAGTTAAATGCCTTTTATGCTCCTAATGGCTATTTACCAGTTGTCAATGGCTCACATAAATTAGGAAGAACATGCTAAGGTCTTGCTGTACCTGGGATTTACATAAAAAAAAAATCATATACTAAGCCTTAGAAAATACACTTTCAATTTTGATAACTGATTTTCCCAATTTACTCTTTAGGTTTCTGGAGAAACATCTACCATCTACTTATAGGTACAGCTGCCACAGTTACCTTAATAGCTGGCTAGAAAGGTGAACATTAATCTCACTTGTATTATACAGAAAAATGTCCTCCTCTGTTGACACACGTAGTATTTATAGGCATATTATTCGACCGTGGGCAGCTGAGCTATATTTACGCCCAACCTAGAAACCAAACAGAGGGTTTATGTGCCAAGATCCATCTCCGGGTGAAGGAAACTTAGAAAACAAATTTGATCTCCACTCCTTTGTCCTGAAAGAGGAACCTGAGTCTTCTCAACAGGTGGAATAGAAACCCTGGGGCTCTGCTGGCACCTCTAGAACCCAGGGCTGTTAGATTTCCCCAGGAAGATCCTGACTACAATCTGAGTGTGTCAAAATACTGAACAATCCAGATGGCTGATGGAATAGTCCAGAGCTCATCATTTATGCTTTAATTATGTTCATAAATCAAATGTTATAACCCACCAAATCTTTTTTGAAACAGAACCAGACTCCAAGATTTATTTTTAAGTAATGAGCTAAGTAAGGCCTGGTACATTTTCTGGGTGATCATTTTCCGCCTCAGTTGGTGTTGGAAGGCACAAGGCTAAAAGCCAGATGACACTTTCTGCCCAAGTGCAATAACTGTCCAGAAATGTATCGCTCAGAATGGCTTAATGTCATTATAAAATGGAACTGCTGTATAAAAATAAGAAAAATAGTTAGGTCTATGCACTCGTGGAACATTACAGTTATAGAGATGGCATCACCAACAGACAATCAATTAGGTCAAGGGATCTGAGGTTTTCATAATACACTGTAATTTTTAAAAACCCCTATAAAAGACACATTTAGCAAGACTGCTATAGCAGACAAAATTTGGCCATTAGTCAAAGTCGCACAGAGGGTTAAATACCAGGAGACTTTAGGTCACACTACAGTAGCAGCCAATTAAAAAAACAATATTAGAAAGACATTCTGATTTGATGAGACTTTCCTTAAATGGACTTTGCTCTCTATAAAGGGGGGGATATATATATATAAAAGGAAACTCTTAAAGAGGTTAGAATGGCTTGCTGGCAGATTACAATTGATTTCATGCCAGTTTGACCTTGCACCGTATTCTATGATCTTTTCAGAAGATGAAACTCAAGACTCTGGAACCTGTATTTCACTTTCCCATGTAAATGAAAAGTCACAGTCTCCTTCTCTCTAGATCACTGAGCTCATGTATCAGGTCTTTACAATTTCTTATTTTTAAAAAGAGAACACTGTGGTTTCCTTTTGCCTGGGATATTATCCTTCCCAGGTACCAGAGAGGAGCATTGCTGAAATAAGACAGCACGGTGGGAGAAGACCTGTTAGCCCAGGGGCTCCTGACACTTCCCCTGCCTGAGAATTCAAGTCAGAGGACGTGGACCTCACATATTTGCTGATGCGCTGACTGCAAAGCAGATCTAGAAACACGAGCCCCAGTGTGCTTCTCCAGGCTCTTCGTGTGACTGAGATTTCCTCCAACATTCTGAAACACCTGTTAGAGTGAGACTGGAGGCCTCTGGACCAAGTGTTCATTTTTTGGGCAAAGACAAGGGCAGGGTGGGGGCCCAGATAAATCAGACTGGCGGGAGGCAGTGTGGGTCTGTGCCTGTGCATTCAGGTGGGGAAGCTTTACCTGAGGGTCTTTGTCAATCATGGAGGATTACTGCAGTTCAGAGGAGCATGGGGATGCCAAGATGAACCTGAGATTTGGTGAGGGCTTAGAGGTAAGAACTGACCCCTATAACACGGCTGCCTAAACTGTTGGGCAAGGCCGGTTTTGCTCTGAAGGAGGGCGATGTCTAGTGACACAAGGAGGTTGGGACTAGTCAGAGAACAGAGTCACAGCAAGCTCTCCGAGGAGTTAAAGAGAACATCTTGCAAAAGGCTTGCTTTCCATTGTCATCATACATTCATGAATAATTTTCACTGCCGTTTATTTTGTTTGTTTGCAAGGTGAAGGCCCTCCTGCTGTTACATCTGCTGTATGAATCGGAGCACTTAAACGGCACTTCTTCGAAGAGGGCTGAGCTATGATGAGTGGGATGAGTCAGGCCTTGGAGGATGGATGTGGGACCGAAGAGCACGTGCCACATCACACAGTAAAATACAATTTCCTCTTGTTGCAACTTGTAAGTAGCTTTGTGGATACTGAAATGACTGTTTACTCAACAAAATCAAATTTTATTCTGTGATGTTGTGGCAGAGAGTTGCTCCCAGTGCCTTTGAAGTGGGGTGCACACTCACCCACACAGCACTCTTCCAGATCTATGAGAAAACTTCAAAATTTGAAAGTGAACACTGGGTGAGAAAACCCTCATAGCAAGAGTGTCCGCACAAGAATGTAAGCTCTGTGACAAGAAAGGTTTTCGTTTTTTGTATCCCTGGTGCCTAGAATAATGTCAGTGACTGGAACATGGTAGGCATTTAGTATGTATTCACCAAGCAGATGAATGAATGAAAAAGTTGGGAGATGTTGGGGAATGGAAGTCTAGCTCTGCTACTGGTTAAACGAAAACTAGGAGACCATGAATTCACCTTAGCCCTGTTCTAAGACAGACAAGTCACATTAAAATTTTCAAGTGTTTCTTTGAGCAGACATCCAGTTCAACAGGGCAGTCCAACTGAAAATAATTCAAAAGGAGCTGGGGGAAAGGTTTCTATAAAGATGACATGGAAGAAAAGCAAGGGAATTATTTGATTGGCTAGAGCTAAGCAGTTGCCTTCAGAGAAGGCAATGGCACCCGACTCCAGTACTCTTGCCTGGAGAATCCCAGGGACGGAGGAGCCTGGTAGGCTGCAGTCCATGGGGTCGCGAAAAGTCGGACACAAGTGAGCATCTTCACTTTCACTTTTCACTTTCATGCATTGGAGAAGGAGATGGCAACCCACTTCAGTGTTCTTGCCTGGAGAATCCCAGGGACAGGGGCACCTGGTGTGCTGCCGTCTATGGGGTCGCACAGAGTCGGACACGACTGAAGCGACTTAGCAGCAGCAGCAGTAGCAGCAGCAAGCAGTTGCCTTATTTGGGAAGCCTGGTTAGCTACCTGTGACTGGCTGGGTTTTATAGTCCTGGAGTGCATTGAGTTTGGTTTAGGTTTTGGTTTGCTTACGTAAGTTACCAGGGTATTAGAATCACCTAATTAGATTGGTCTAATGGCCTCCTTTTTAGTCACTTTTAACAGCTCTTATTGCAAAACAATCTAGCTCCCCAAATTTGAGGTTCAACCCATGTGTTCTGATTTACATACTTTCATTTCATTACACATTTCTTTAGCATTTTGGGTATTATTCCAAGGTGGTATCTTAAGGGAAATCATAAACAATGGTGTTGAGCCATTCTTTTTATTTACTTTTTTGTTAATCACCTTAAGTATAGGAAGTTTTCTTTGGTTGTTCAATATTTTTTAAAACTTTTTTTTTAATTGAAGTACAGTTAATTTATAATGTTGTGTTAGTTTCAAGTGTACACCAAAGTGGTTCAGTTTTATATATACACACACATTTATATATATATATATATATTCTTTTTCAGATTCTTTTCCATTATAGATTATTACAAAATACTGAATATAGTTCCTTGTGCTACACAGTAGGTCCTTGTTGTTTATCTAGACCATATATACTAGCATGCATATATTAATCCCAATGTCTTAATTTATCTCTCCCACCCCTTATCCCCTATGATCCCCTTTGGAGCATTCTTTTTAGATTTTGAGATGTTAACTCTACAACCATTTAAACTTCCACAGACTCAAAATCTGACCTTGAGTTAAAACCATTGAGAGTGCACATTAGAAGACGAGTTTCACTACACTGTATTCAACGTTCACAGCCTCAGAGACTCATCTTTCCTAAATACATCAGGTCAGACATTGGGTGAGATGTGGGGAGACAAGCCTCTTTCTGCAGGGTGTGCCTGCAGGAGGCAGGGGTGACGGCAAAGGCTTTCTTCCCTGGGAGTCATGTCATTCAAGTCTTGCTCACAATGGATTTGGCCCAATGTCTTCTCTTTGATTTTTCAGTATCGGTGACTCAAGCCTCTCGCCGCTTTGGGCACTGCAAAACGCCTTGCTAACACGCCAAAGAGTTAATAGCATCGGAAAACTGGACCTGCCTCTACTCTGTGTTAACACAAAAAACAACAGTTTAAAACATTAGTTTCAATCAGGGGGTCCCCCATGCCTTCATTAATTTTCAGAAGGAATAGTAAATACTGAAATAACTTCCCTGAAACTCAATTCATCACTTTAAAAAAAAATAAAAGAAGGGGACAATGGGAGGAAGAATATATATTCTATTAAAAGAGAGAGAGAGAGAGAAAGATCAGAGGAACAGGCCAAATCTGAAAACGCCAGCTATTATGCTTTGAAGAATACAACTGGGGAATAGAATTGATGGGGGAGAGGATGGGACATGGGAGCTGCCGTGGCAAACAGTGTCTTATCCTCCACTCCAAAGAGGAAAGATTTTCCTATTTCCAGGCTTTTCTCCCTCCTTCACTGGAGGGCTCATCAATACAAGAGAAACATTTATTTTGGCCCAGATAAAGAACAGGTTTTGATCATCTCCTCAATGCCTGATTTTCCCCTAATTGAGGGAGGGAAAGAAAAAAAAATCTAGCCTTTGGTGGACCCTGGATGAACAAGAATATGGATTTACAAAATACCTGGCTATATCAAGTCAATAAAACTCATTTTGAAAATGATGCCCATGAACACGATTAACTGGCAGATGATAATCAGAGCAGGGAAGGCGTTCAAAACACCCATTTTTAGAGGCTTTGTCTTCACTCGCCCTTTCAAAACTCATCTCAAATTTTTTTTTCAGATACGTGCATACACAAACCCCTCACTTAGATGAGGGTTTCTGCAAAACATTTTAAAGAGCAAGGCTACGATGGGAGAAAGCAAAAGACACATAACGGTGATTCCAGAGCTTCGGATTCACCTCGGTCCAGAGTAAGGCTCCCCCCCTTGCACAGCAATGTGAATTCCACACTGAGGGTCACAGCTTCTCTTTGAATTCCCAGCTTATGTCTCTTTGTGTTGCCACCTTGATGCTATTTAGACAGTTTTCTTTTAACGCTCAGACAGTGAACTGTTCTCCTTTAAACAGGCTTTTATTTGACAAGAGTGTTGGCTCAGATCTGAGGCTCCACTAACCGAGCTACAATTCTACCACGTTCTGCTATAATCAACCCTGTTGTAAATTTCAGCAACGCTATACACACAGACACGGGAGAGAAAGAAAAAAAAACACCACACAGAAAGAGTTTAGGGTCATACGTTTCAGAACATTAAAGAGCAAAACTGTTCTCTGCCTAACATCTAAGGAAAGAGAGCTTTGAATTCCAGCTCGCGAGCATAATTATTTTCTGTTTTAAACATTTAGCTGCGTGCTGCTGCCGTATCCTTGCTGAGTCTCAGAATGAAAGCTGGAAAACTAAGAGCCCTACTGTACGTTCTTCCTTCCCGGCAACGGTCCTATGAGAAAACCTTATTAATGAGCTTGCAAACGAGCACCCAACAGGGAAATGTCACAAACAAGAGCGGCTAATGCCCCAGAAAATCAAATAACTGAACACTTGGCTGATTGTGGTGCTTTTCATATTTATAATAAAAAAAGGGAGGGGGGACTTTAATTCACTAATTCTGAGAGGTCAACACCTTGCTGAACAAAACAACTCATTTATTTATGTTCAGAAATCTCCAGATGATAAATTACATCGATGTTAATCACTTCAATGCATACTACACAATTAATAGCTGTGCTCACCAAAAACGTAAGGATTATTAAAAGTATGACAGCATACACATCTGGCTGATTTTTCACGTAATTGGGCACAACAAAATTCTCCTGGTACCACAAATAAGTGTCCTAACAAACAAACACTGCAAAATTCTGTGTTCAATTAATTAGGTCTTAAATCCACAAGAGCAAAGGATTTCCAAGTTGGAGCTCAAGCCTTGTCTTCCAGGCAACATGGTGGCATTCTGTGTCCAGGGGGTGGGCAACCCTTCCCTTCATTTTATCCCTCCTCCTTGCCCCTGTTATTTAAAAAGTAAGACATTCAATGGCATGGCATACAGTGTAGGTTTTCATTATTTCATTTCCTTTTTAGAAATAGTATTTTCTAAAAGGACATAATTTATACAGTATTCAAAGCCATTATGTGTCATTTTACACTGTTCTTATCCTGATTAATATCTATCCATCTTAGAAGAGGCACAGAGAGGCTTCCATAAAATTTCTTGCAGCAAAAAGGCCACGGTTGAACTCAGTATCTTTAATACCAATCCTATCAGGTCATATTTGCCTTGAAGGTAGTCTCATTTACCCAGGGTAGAGTAATTCTTAGTCTGAGGTCCATGGACCAGCTCAGGATGTCCTGGTGATAAACTAATGTTTATCACCAATAGTGTAAGAAATCTTTTTATGTGGCAAAGGGAAGGAAATTCAAAAATAATAGTTGTATGCTTATTTTACTGTTTACTAGATAGAATACACCTAGCAAGTAAAACTCATAATTTTATAGGTGTTTTTGCACAGGTCTTGGTTAGGTTAAAGTAATAAAATGAAAAATTCTACATGAGATAAGGACACAGATGACCTGTGGATTTGCTAAAGCTTGTGATGAAATTGGCCCTCGAATAACTAAACTTAGTAAAATTGTATAGGATAAATAGATTCCTTATACTGGAAGCAAAACGTGGTGAATGTTCATCATTTCCAGCTCTATAGCTGGAAAAGGATTTAATTTTTAAAGGGGTCAATGATCCACAAAAGGTTAAGAACTGCTGATGCCAGGGTTTGGGCCAATTAAAAAAATAATGGTCTATTGTAAATAGTGCTGCAGTGAAATAGAGAACTAATAAAGACCTAATATATTGCACAGGAACTCTACTCAATACTCTGTAATGGCCTATATGGGAAAAGAACCTAAAACAGAGTAGAGAGAGATATATATGTACGTATGTATGACTGATTCACTTTGGTATACGCCTGAAACTAATACAACCTTGTAAATGAACAATTGCTGTTGTTGTTTTCGTTCATTTGTGTCTGACTCTTTTGCTACCCCCTGGACTATATCCTGCCAGGCTCCTCTGTCCATGGGATTTCCCAGGCAAGAATACCAGGGTTGCCATTTCCTTCTCCAGAGGACCTTCCTGACCCAGGGATCGAATCAGAGTCTCCTGCTTGATAGGCAGATTCTTTACCACTGAGCCACCTGGGAAATCCATGAACTCCAATTAAAAAAAATAACGGTCTAATGTTACTCCTCACAGAGTATCTGGACTAATTCACCACCCAAGAAGACTGGCTACTGAATCTTATGCATTCAAGTATCTCTTCTTTTCTCAAGCCATCCAGATATGGTGTGGCTTGTCTGTAGAGTGGGGGCGACCATGAGAGGAATGGAGTTGAACCCCCAACACCAATGGCCAAGGTATGAGAAAGTTCTAGCACACAGTGACTGAATGCTTTAGGTATCCGAAGCATGAGGCTTCTTGTTATCCATAGCTGCTGGTGTTCAAGCAGAGTAAAGCTGGTAGGTAATGAAGTACAGAATTCTGATCATGTCTGAAGATGCTACTTAAGGAATTTCTGGCTGACTGGGCAGATTTTTCAGTAGTGCTCTAGGAAGGCAGGTAAAGAACGGCCAGGTGACCTTCTTGAGAACAGAGCATCTTATTTAAGGTGCCAAACCAGACTATGAATTCCATTCAGATTAACGTAACACTTTGTAATTCTTAACCCTCTTTTACACAAAAAGACATGACATTTTCCCTCACATACATTCCAAGAAGCAGAATATCAAGGATAAGATGTGTACATGGCTTATGCCGAGTAAAAGAATGCAGGCTCCCATAAAAAGGTGCCATGTTAGAGCTAAAAAGGATCCAAAAACGTGTCTTCGATTTGAGGAAGGCATTACAGTCACTTTCCTGCAGTTAAGGGCTAGCAAGACTTTGTAAGATTGAAGTCAAATGGATTCAGATATGCAGCTTTATTCCTTTTCTTAGAAGGACAAATCTCACTTGAATCTTCAAAAGAAAAGGCTTTATAAAGATCATTAGCAAGTCTTCCAAGGGGTAGGAGGTGTAGTGCTTGAAATATTTTGCATTCGGGAGAGAGTATAACTTTTTAGGTGGGTGGGGCTATATTCTATTTAGAAGACGCCCTGGGAAAGTAAGAGTTTAGGGGTGGGAACTGGGTGAATAGCTACTCAAGTCTCACAAAAGAGCTAATGCATTATTAAAGCTAATGGGCCCCTACAAGGAAAGTTAATGGATGTTAAGTTTGCTTAAATGAATTACATATTAACCAAGTCACAAGAAATCTACTATCTGCCAATTTAGGTAATATCTGATCATTTCTGTTTTCCCATTATAGGGACATTACACCACAATAGTTTTAGTGATATAAAAATTATAAGCATGATGCCCATAATGAAGGTACATAATGAAGTAGATGAAATGAGTTAACAAGAAAAACCTGCATTATGTAATGTTAAATTGAGCCAGGCTCATAGGGTAGCTTGCAGTGGGATAGCCTGGTAGAAGCAACTTTTTATAATTTTCCCCATTCCCTGTTTTGCAACTTAAATAAATGATAAAAATTGTAGGGGGTGTGAATGATGGCCCCTCAAATATAGGCCCACTTCCTAATGTCTGGAACCTGTGGCTGTGACCTTATTTGGAAGTGCGATCTTTGCAGATGTAATTAAACTAAGGATATTGAATTGAGACTATTCTGGGTTATCTGGGTGGGCCCTAAGTCCAATAAGTGTCCTTATAAGAGACACATAGAGAAGAGAAGACGGCTAGGTCAATATGCAGACAGAGACTGGAGTGATGTGGCCACAAGCCAAGGAACACCTGGAGTCACCAGAAGCTACAGAAGGAAAGGAAAGATCCTTTCCTAGAGCCTTTGGAGGGAGTCTGCCCTGCCAATACCTTTATTTCAGACTTCTGTCCTCTGGAATGGTGAGGGAATAAATGTCTGTCGTTTATTAAGCCACTGAATTTGAGGTAATCTGTTATGGCAGGCCTAGAAGATTAATAAAATAATCATAGAGAGTAACGCTTTTCCTTTATTCAATGCTCTGTCACTGTCATCCAATCAAACTCTTGTAACATTTCACTAAGCACACTCAAATAGCACCTGGATCTGCAGAGGTCAAGTTACAGAAGCGTTTTGATAAAAAGTTGAGAAGTTGACTACTTAGCCACAACCTCAGTGCAAGAAGAACTGTGTGCAAAAAACACCTTATTCTTATCCATATGTAGGAGAGTCCAGAGGAGAAGATGAGGAGACAGGGCTCAGAGAGGAGAGACCTCACTTATCATGATCCAGCTTTTATTGATGAAGCCATCAAAACTGTGGCACCCATCCCAAAGAGTTCCAGTTTTAAACTCGTCAGTATAATTTAAGCTAAAATGGAAGAGAATGTGCAATTTAAAACAAGATGCTGATGTTCATTGGGAATAAAATCCCTTCTATAAAAAAATCCAGCACTTATGATAGGGTTAATAAAGCCAGGGGGTGGAAATTACCCTAGATTTTGAAGTTGGCATAGAAATGATTACAGTCAATATTCACAAAATTTAATTAATTAAGTCATGCGCTAGAGCAGATTGGAAATATTTTCAAGTTTTACATTTGGGTTAAATGTAGCATTTTCAAAATCCTCATTGGCATTCTGTAATATGGCAGTGTTTCAGTAAAATAATCCTTTGATTATTTTTCTACGAAGACAACAAGATAAAAATTCTATCTAAACTATATAAAAACATATGTATTTAATAAGTGGCTTCTGAAGTGTGTGTGTGTTTTTTTTTTTTTAAACTGCTACTCTATATCCTCAGAATAAAATACTTGGGTAATGCTATGGTTTTAGTATTTGTGTCCCACCAAATCTTGTATGTTGAAATCCTGATCCCCAGTGTGATGGTAGAGCCTTGGGGAGGTGATTAGGTCAGGAGGGTGGGACCCTCACGAGTGGGACTAGTGCCCTTATGAAGGTGGTTCCAGGGAGATCTCTAGCCCTGCCACCATGCAAGGACATAGCCAGAAGGCACAAGCCAGGAACCAGGAAGAGGGATCTCACTGGGACGAGATCATGGTGTTAACTTGACCTTAGACTCCCCAGCCTCCAGAACTGGGAGCAATACATTTCTGTTGTTTATGAGCCACCAGCCTGTGGCTGCTTGTCACCGCAGCTAGAGGACTGGGACAGCTACTCACACTGTACTTCCAGGTACCGCTGGGTCTGCAGGTTTCCGGTGACAGCAGGGTGCTCCACCTGACAGATGACTGGAACCCCGTCATCCTCCTTGTGCACCTTCAGCATCAGCTGACTTGTCACAGTGTACATGTCTGACCACTCCTCCACCTCTGACTTGCCTGGGGGGCGGGGGTAGACAGGAAACATACCAGGAAACCAGAGCTGAGTCAATTTCACTCTTTTCTTAAATATCCCCCCCTCCCTCCGTGGGCCCACTATTTTAACAAACACACATAATGGAAGTCACTTGGAATAAGGGTAATCTGGGGGTACATAACTGATAAAAAGATAATTTCCTACTTTTCAGCCTCATGGGAAAGTATTTAAGATAAAATCACCTCCACATACTATTGACTATTATTTCTATTTTTGGCTGTGCTGCGTCTTCATTTACGTGCCCCCGCTTTCTCCAGTTGTGGTGAGCAGGGGCTGCTCTCTCGATGTGATGTGTGGGCTTCTCGTCGTGGAGCACAGGCTCTAGAGTGCTGACTCAGTAGTCGTGGTGCGTGGGCTCAGCTGCCCCACAGCATGTGGGATCTTTCCAGGGCTTGACCAGGGACTGAACCAGTGTCCCTTGCATTGCAAGGTGGATTCTTATCTCCTGGGCCACCAGGGAAGCCTACTATTTACTGTTTTTATTTAAATACATGCTGCTTCTATCTTAAAAATCTCCCACGAAAAGGCAGCTGCAAGTTGACCCATTTTGACATCTGACTGCTCAAGGCATTTGGGAGGAGGGAAAGAGAAGCACTTCTTTTCCCTGACAACCATCTGAACTTAGCATAGCTACTAGGCTGTCGTGCAGTTTAAAAATTCCAGGACATCATCCACATCCTTAAATAATTCAATTGGAGTAGAGATATAAACAACCCTCTTCACCCACCCCCATCAGCAACAATTAAGAGGGAAAGTAGCTAGATGGATTGGCGTAATTGAAACTGTAATTGAAATGTTTAAACTCGGAGACTTCTGGAGGAACCCAACAAGTGCAGCGGCAGTGGGCAGAGCAAAGTGAGATACAGGCTTCAGGCCAGAAGGGGGCCACGTCCAAGAACACCCGAAAAAGGAGGGAGGAGGCTTCCGGATCGGATGAATAGGCCAAGCAGGCCCTTTTCCTGAACTCAGCACTCCCTGGGACATGGCGCACCATTAACTTTCTTTTAATGTTTTGTACTTATCGGTACACATTTAATGGCTCAGTTCACTTAGACAGAAAAGCAGAGGGGAAATGAGAAACGCCTTCCTTCCAAAAACCATACCTAGGAAACAGGAGATTAAAACAGAGCAAGCTTTTTGAAACTTAAGCCGTTATATATAGATTTTTCTGTTTCTAGATATAGATTTTTATATCCCCTTTCTAAAAGGACTTCTTTTCTTCCTGGTACTCTTTATTTATTTAACAAGCACATAGAGAGCACTTTACCTCAGCTTAGACATCAGCTCTGTGTTTTACAAATATTCACTCATTTCATCTTTATAAGAATAACACAAGGTATGTAAACATTAATATCTCCACTGTAGAGGAAACTGAGGCACACAGCAAGCATTTCTGTCAAATGACCAGGCAGGGGTGTTCAGCCCGAGTCCTCTGTTCTGGGTACTATTTGCAAGACAATCTTTTGCAAAGAAAGGAATCAGAATGCAGACATGCATGAGAAACTTAGGATAACTGACCAAAAAAAAAAGGATCAAGAGGGGACTAGCTGTATCCTTCAGCCAATGCAGTGCCTAAGAGGGCAGGTATCCAAGGATCCAGGAAGCAGATCTGGATGGCCCAGTGCCGAGGGAGAGACAACGGAAGCAGGGTTAATGGAGCCGCCTCTGTTGCCAGCACAAAATCAGAACCTTGCAAAAGAACCGGATGCTGACATGGGCAAGTGAATTACAGATTTCATAAGAACGGTGGTGCCTCCAAGTTTACAGTTAAGATAAATTTTTCATCCACTTAGCACAACCACCGTTGCAGGAAAGGAGGTTGTCAAAACAGCCAACAGATACTACAATGACTTGGTATTCGCTATGGCCAAAAGTGCTATGCATTGTTTTTCCCCAATGTACAACCCAAGTTTGGGGTCCTGATCTACTCTGGGTCATAGGGTAAAAGCAAGGAGAACTAAGGGTACAGTCAGGGCCAGTCTGATTTCAGAGGGTAACTCAGTGATTCTAACTGGTCTAGAGAGTGCTGTTGGGTTGGCCAGAAAGTTTGTTCGGATTTTCCCATAACATCTCATTCACGGAAAACCTCAAATGAACTTCATGGCCAACCCAATAGTTTATGGGTCTGGTTCTCTCTAAGCCTTTCAGTAAGCATCTAGCAACGTAGATGCTTATTATCACCAAGCATCATATCACCATGAACCCTCAAAACAACAGAATAAGGATATTAATAGAACAATAAAATGCCGTTACACTCTGGCCTCAGACACACTTAGTAACTGATGACCAACCGTACATAGATTTTTGTTTTGGGGTGTGTTTTGTGTTTGCTTTTAAGTCCACAAAGATGTACTCCTTCTGGGACCAAGTGGGAACTGGCTTCCTCGGTCCTGGGCAATCCATGTCTTACCTTTGAGCTCCTTGCTCCCTTTGAACCACCGGATGGTCGTGGCTGGCTTGCTGGCCATGGCGGTGCAGTTGACTTCAATCTCCTCACCTTCCACCGCAGTGTCTTTCTGGATGTCGATCATCAGATTACGTGGTGGGACTACAAATTAAACATATCCTTTTTAAACACAGAATCTATTTCTGGGCATATTCTTCTATTCATTAGAAATTAGGACCATTGCTCTTAAGAAAAAGAGATAAATAATAGACATTCTTGCTGGGAATTTAAAACGAACTGCCACTGCAGGGAACAGAAGAAAGACAAAGTCATCATCAAATAAAGTTATGTAAAATCGCTTAAGTTAGCATTTGTGTCTAAAGTTATCTGATAAAACGACGAGTCTTCTGCTCCTAAGTTATGCGTGACCAAGCTATAAAAATATAGGCACTAGTGAAAGTGGTAGTCACTCAGTCATGTCTGACTCTTTGTGACCCCATGGACTGTAGCCCCCCAGGCTCCCCTGTCCATGGACTTCTCCAGGCAAGAATACTGGAGTGAGTAGCCATTCCCTTCTCCAGGGCATCTTCCTGACCCAGGAATCAAACCCAGGTCTCCAAACCATCTAAGCTACCAGGGAAGCCTCTATAGACACTTGGTTAGTTATCAATCAGTCATTAGAAAATTGACCAGGGGAAGCAGATTAAAAAAATAAGAGGAAATCACACTACTGACATCCTCTTTATCTGAAAGTCTCTGAAAAGAATATTTCTCCTTGAATTCAACCCTTAGATTTCACTCTTCATATGAAAGATTCTTAAGTCAACCAGCAAAGATCTAAAACAAGGAGTCCCTTAAAAGAATCATTCACCATAGACATCCATAGATGTGCTTCATAACCAGTTACATTCAATTAAAATTATTCATAAAGTCCAGAATATGATCATGACCTCTGATGGGTGGTGTAGTAATAAAATCTGTTAGCTATGAAGATGCAGTAATATAGGAAATGCCAGTTAATTTGCAATGATTTTCCATACGCTGAAAGCCAAAGCTCCAGATTTTAGGAAACCAAAGGTGAAAAGGATTACTGAGTTTGTAAGTAAATTTCATCTTCAGAATGAAAACCACCCTTCTCTAAGCCTATTAAACATATATGTAATAAAATGATTAGAACAAAATATTGGGGCTTAAAAGGCTGAATGAAGTATGTAGGATGATGGTAATGATGAAGAAAGCATGTTTTCTTTTCTGAAAGTGAGGTGACAGGGAAGCTTCACATACGGTGCAACCTTACCTTACAACTGAGCTTCTAGAAATAAAAATCAGGAGAATACTGTATTCAGCGGATTGAATCTAAGAATCTGTGCCCTGACCACCATGAATAAGCTAAGATGGTTCTAAGACTTATGATTAATAAGTTTCTCAACTCTGAAGAGAAACAAGAAATTAAATATGTATAAACATGCCATCCTGATGATCAAGTTGAATAATAAATCTCTGATACAGCTTCAATAAATTATGGGATTAAACCATGTATTTGGGATTTCCAACTGTTCTAGTCCAATGTGAAAATTCTACCCACAGGAAGAATTTTACACTGAATTGAAGCAGTTGAAAATTCCTATAGCGAATGATGGAAAAGGAAAAGGAAAATGATTTGTTGTATATGTTTCCCAGCAAGATAGATGGGGGGCGGGGGGGAGTATAACCGTCAGAGCAAAAGCAAGCCTCTCCTTTGTTTCCCTTTGTAACAGGAAACTAACACGGTTGCTCAACTGGATGTGTTGCTAAAGTGACATTGCCCCAATGAGTAGTTAAACATGGCAAAGAACTACCCTAGTTTACATTTTAAGAAAAAATAAGCATAAAGAGACACAGTCAAAGATCCAATTTGGAGCTGCATGTCTGCCAGTATTCTAAGAGACAGAAGGTGAATGGGGTGGCCTCAGCTAGTTATTTCCTCAATGCACTTTAGTCTTCCTAGATGACAATCAGGTAGGTTATAGATTTTCAATACACATACCTAGATGGTTGATATGGAGTACACAAGAGATGTATCGAGAGACTAGATGTGTAGGGCCAACAAATACTACTAAATTCTGAGTGAAGTATAATGGGAATATTGAAAAAAATGTTATTGTTAGAGCAAATGTCAGACAAAAAGATTGTCTGAGATTAAAGAAAATAAGGTCTCAGTGAGCTGTGAGGAAGAGAATAAGAGGCTTAGACAAAAAGGGACTAAGTAAGGAGTAAAAGAGTTACGAATGTCTTCTCAACAAATGTAGGGATGAAAGTCAAACAGTATTAGTTCTTTTCAAGGTCCAGGCAGAAATAAAATAGAGGGATGAAAACAATTCCAGTGTGCATGGATAACTTTGGGGGAAACACCTAGACAGTCATTCTGGTAATCTTCCCGAGGGGAACAGATCCAGGAGTTGTTGAAAGGTTCCAGCAAGTATCAACCATCGGGTCTTGAGGGCATTAATGTTCAAACACAGTGTTGGTCAGCTATCTGTCTTCTCTGTGTTCCTGGGTATCTTCCCGTCATCTTCTTTTTCGTGATCCCGAAGTCTCCTCCTCACAGGCTCCTTCTAACCGCCACTGACAATTCACCTTCAGCGGTGTTTCTTAGTGAAAGCAGGACTTAATTCTCTCCATCAGCTGGAGATCGGCACAAGGATGAGTGTGTGTTCTTTCTCATTACCAGTAACGTCCAGGGACTCAAAGCAAGGACGTGGCGACGGGCAGGTATAAATCAGGGCTTCCCTGGTGGCTCAGTGGTAGAGAATCTGCCTGCCAGTGCAGGAGACATGGGTTCAGTCCCTGAGTCAGGAGGATCCCCTGGAGGAGGAAATGACAACCCACTCCAGTATTCTTGCCTGAGAAATCCCATGGACAAGAGGAGCCCGGCAGGCTGCAGTTCATGGGGTCACACAAGGAATCAGACATGACTTAGTGACTAAATTACAACAAAAACATATAAATTAGGCCAGAGGAAAATTTACCAATGTCTCTTAGATTTTGTTTAGGGGCTGAGAGTGTGACTGGCAGCATCCTTATCTGGATCACCCATTGTTTGGTATTACTTCCTCTACTGCAGCAGGTACAATCTACAGTTCCCTAACCCTTCCTGGTAATTCCTGTACCAATGCTAGCTGCTTCTGCAAAGTTGACATCACCTTTTCCTTGACAGGTGAGGTAAACATGTGGAAAACTTCAAAAGTATTGGAAAATATGACCAGTGTAGAAAAATAAAGGACTTGTTTATTGTTGAGAAGAGCGTCCTGAGAAACGGCTGAATGAGTGTTTCCAAGTCCATAAACAGTTTTCTCAGGATTGTGAGCAGTATTTCTGATTTTTACTTAGTTTAGAAGAATAAACAGTTAAGTATAGTAGGGGTTGTTTGGTATACAAATACAAAATAAAATCCAATAATGTGAGTCAGAATGGTTCATTGATATCAGTTATGAAGTTGACTTCTTTCAGATTTTTTTAAAGCAAGAAAGAGTTAGAAAATATGAGGTTATTTAAGTGTATCTTTTGAGGGAAAAAGAGGGTTTGGACAAGAAAATCTTAAAGTTTATTTTGGTCTATTCATTCTCCCGTTTTCCCTTTAACTTCATAATGTCTATTCAAATATGAAAGAGGTTAGTAAAGTATAAAAATCCATTTATAAGGAAAAAGGAATTAAAACTGCTACTAACCAGAGAATACACTTATACATGGTACACTAAACAGACGCATTTAGTAAAAACTGCAGCCATTAATGAAAATAACCAAAGATATATGTAAGGAGATGCATAGAGATGGAAATACAAATAAAAGTCACAGAGAG
Source organism: Bos indicus x Bos taurus (assembly GCF_003369695.1). Classification (NCBI taxonomy): domain Eukaryota; kingdom Metazoa; phylum Chordata; class Mammalia; order Artiodactyla; family Bovidae; genus Bos; species Bos indicus x Bos taurus. The sequence goes on along the minus strand of NC_040090.1, from coordinate 58,518,560 downwards.
GGAAATACTAGAAAATAGCAGAGAAATGCCGAGGTTCTTCTTAGCTAACCTCAAATCTATGAGTGCTAATTATAAACATTACACCTACAACATTAAAAAAAAAATCAGCAATATCAAGATGAGCCACATTAATTACAACAAAGAGGAGCCTTAAAGCTGATCAGTATGTGGAATCTCACTCTAAGACCCTTTAAAATAATTAGATTCTCCTGTTCCTGGAATCTTAAGAGTGAACACTAATCTTAGAAGGACAGGACTGTAATAATATTAGTGATTATTATCAGTAACTATATTAATCATAAAGCAGTATATTCTCTCTCTTGTTCATCTCCTCTTATGAATAGTAGTATGAAGAGAGTCCTACACAACGATGCCTTTGGATTCTCAGGTGGCTCAGCAGTAAAGAATCCGCCTGCCAAACAGGAGACACGGGTTCAATCCCTGAGTCAGGAGGACACCCTGGAGAAGGAATTGGTGGCTCCAGTATTCTTGCCTGGGAAATCCCACTGACAGAGGAGCCTGGTGGGTTACAGTCCATGGAATTCCAAGAGTCAGACATGACTAAGCAATAACACTATGATCTGGAGACAGGAACAAACTCATCACAAGTGGAGGGAGTGGATGAATATCCTAAAAGGCACCAAAATGCATGTAAAATATCATAGAAGAGTTTTAAGTTTTTACAGGGGTAAGATAATAAACATAATAGTAACTAACAAATCCCCATCTCTATGTCTTATAATTATGCTGAAAGCTTTAAGCGACTAATAAAGATGCATGTACTAAAATGAGCATCTTCAACCGATCAAGAAGTTTGACAGCTGTGTAAGTACAAATGGGGTCCTTTTCAGAGAACCACAGATAGAAATGAAGATGATGCTAATAGATCATTCTTCATTCATTATAATATCTGAAAATGCTAAACCTTAGAAGGAAGCTTTGAATACATGAGTATCAGTGGAAATTGTCAGATTTTGGAATATGAAAGACTCAAGCACTGATGATAACAATTTGACTCCATCAAGGAATCCTAGAATAAATTCAGTGGAAGGAATATTAAACGAACGCATTATGTGTGCAAAAGGAGCGTCTACCAGTATTGCCTTCAAGTACCTTTAAGTTAATGCTTCTAAACAATACAAGCAAGAAATGTATTACTTCTAGGATAAGCAGACCTCCAAAAGGATTACAGACATGAAGTGAAGTGAAGTGAAGTCACTCAGTCGTGTCCGACTCTTTGCGACTCCATGGACTGTAGCCCACCAGGCTTCTCAGTCAATGGGATTTTCCAGGCAATAGTAATGGAGTGGTAATAGTAATTACAGACATAATGCCTCTCAAAAGTCTAGTGCTGGGTGTATTCAGTCCAACTGGACCGATCCAGTGGGTCTGGGAACAAATGTACCAAGTACTGAAAACTGACAGGCAGGAACTGCTTGCCAAGACCAGATACACTCCTGCAAACAAAATATGTTACCTTCAGAGGGAAAATCTTGAAACAGCAACATTCAGGATTTTATTGAAAACAACCTAGACGAGAAGACCCAGAGCTATGAGCCAGAAGAGTAAGGTCTGTTTCAAACTCTAAAATTCTTGATTCTCATCATGTGCTTTGTCCTAGGCAAGATGGCTAATATCTATTGTTATCTCTTTCTTTGAAATAAAGACATTCATACTTAAAGGTATATGAAACAAAACATTCTGAAAATTCAAAATGCCTTAAGTATATTTCATCTAGCTTTCTTCTGTGGGCATGCCATAGACAATGGTGGGTCAAAGGGAATATAGTCAATTTGAAGGTTAGGCAGCTAATGACCTACTCCAAAATCACTGCAGATGGTGACTGCAGCCATGAAATTAAAAGATACTTACTCCTTGGAAGAAAAGTTATGATCAACCTAGATAGCATATTCAAAAGCAGAGACATTACTTTGCCAACAAAGGTCCATCTAGTCAAGGCTATGGTTTTTCCTGTGGTCATGTATGGATGTGAGAGTTGGACTGTGAAGAAAGCTGAGTGCTGAAGAATTGATGCTTTTGAACTGTGGTGTTGGAGAAGACTCTTGAGAGTGCCTTGGACTGCATGGAGATCCAACCAGTCCATTCTAAAGGAGATCAGCCCTGGGTGTTCTTTGGAAGGACTGATGCTAAAGCTGAAACTCCAATACTTTGGCCACCTCATGTGAAGAGTTGACTCATTGGAAAAGACTCTGATGCTGGGAGGGATTGGGGGCAGGAGGAGAAGGGGACGACAGAGGATGAGATGGCTGGATGGCATCACTGACTCGATGGATGTGAGTCTGAGTGAACTCCGGGAGTTGGTGATGGACAGGGAGGCCTGGCGTGCTGCGATTCATGGGGTCGCAAAGAGTTGGACACGACTGAGCGACTGAACTGAACTGAACTGACATACTCCAATAAGCAAACAAAGACATCTACTGAAAACTTTTGGTGCATCTGCCAAATACCAAAATAGTCATCCCAGCCAAACCTTCCACACTTACTATTTCTGTCTGTCTAAAAGGGATCAAAGGTGCAATTAGAGATAAATATATATATACCATCAAACACAGACCACGGAGGAAGCAGAATGGCTGGACATAAAACACGACTTTCTAAAATCAGTGTTCCTCTTATCAATAACATATATGTAAGCATTAGGGATACATTTTAGTTCAATGAATTAAAAAAATGTTCCCTATTACAGCTGTGTTTAAATAAAGCAATGAGGCAGCAGCTTAATACGTACATCCATAAATACATACATGTTCACACACACTAAGCAAAAACGTCCTTCATATTTATCTTTCCCCTTTAATCTTCATATCATTACACTGAAAAGCTGCAGTCTGCTGCCTCAAATAGACTTTGATTCATCATCTTCCCAAAGGTGTAAATCAGAGATCTTGCCTCTTGTTATATGTACGTCCTTGAAAACTCAGTTTCAAAAACAGCTGGTGTTATGTACTGGAGCATATATTTGTCTAAAAGGTGACTAATTCAGACCACCTTTACCACAGGAATATCTGCTCATTCTGTCAAAACACAGACATGGAAACCTGGCTGCCGGGATTCTGCTGAAAGTCACAACCTAGTGATCATACATGAAGATGGGGTCCCCAGTCTCAGGGCCGTGGAGTGGTACGTCCTGTCAGATCAGTGGCAGCATTAGATCAGAAATAAAGTGCACGATAAATGCGATGTGCTTGAATCATCCCCAAACCATCCCCCTCCACCCTCAGTTCATGAAAAAACTGTCTTCTCCGAAATCAGTCCCTGGTACCAAAAAGGTTTGGGGCCATTGAATGAAGACACTCAACTTGTTAGAGGAAGAAGTGTACCCGACAGCCAGTCCACAGTCCTTGCTTAGTATCAGCCTTCTCTCCCTAGAAGCTCTTCATTCTTTTCTGTCCAATGGTTGCAATTTGTGGCAAAGTATGTGTTCATGGGGTATGATTTTTACAGCATCATCTTGAGTATGAGCAATAAACAAGGCAATAAGTCAAGCCGAAGAAAAGGAGATCAACAATATTAAACGAGATGTAACTCAGAAGGAAAAATCATTAAGCGGATTTCATCACAGAGCTCTGCCACAGGGTGCAGATGTAGGAGCCCATCACCCCCTCTTCTGCACAGAAGGAAAAAAAATCCTGGAAGTTAGAAGCAATGACATTGCATGTGGTGAGTGATTCATTTGAGGGCTCTAAATTCTCTTGATCTTTGCTTCTGAAGCTTGAGGGTTGAAACCCAAGAGCAGGTGGAATCTATAAAGCCTGCTGATTGCCATTCCTTAGAGTGTTTGGTAAAATAGGCTATTTTTAAAATTCAGCAAGATGGGCGGTGAGTCTTCCTAAAACAGTAAAATTTACCATTAACCTTTTCCTAGCTGCTGGAAGCCACCTGGCAGTAAGTGCTACCCCTCTCATCTCCGAGGACAAGCCCTGATGCATTCCTTACCCAGGACTGTGATTGTGGTGTAACTTTCCTGCGGGGGGTCAGTGTAGAGCTGGCAGAAGTATCTTCCTTCATCAGAAATGGAGACATTTGTCAGCGACACTTTCAGTTCACTGCTCGAAAAATTCAGCAGCTGGAACCTGCTGTCCTTCAGAGCTGGGAAACAAAACACAGAGTTAGTGAATGTGAGAAAGACGACTGTCTATTTGCCTTCCGGAGGGGAGGAAAAAGCCAGGGGACTAGAAAGCCAGCTACAGAGTAGACACACGGATTAAGTCGTTCTGCACCTGGTGGGTACTACTTTGTCCTTCTTGAGTTCTTATTTAGGGCTTCTGCATTATCTGCATGTAGACAAACGTCCCTGCTGGAAAAGGAAACTCACATACGTGGCTGTGTGTTTCTGTACACACACACACTCTCACACACACACTCTCACACACACACCTCTTGCTGTCAATTTTGAGCACTGATTCATAAATTGTTTCAAATCTTCTATCAGAGATAGGCAGAATGAAAACAGGAAGAAAGGGCAGGCCAGGAGGCCCCTTTGGGCACTGAAATTTCAGGGAGTAGAACCCACAAGCTTTTAAATTGTCTCTAAAAATCTAAGGCTTTAAAAGAAATAGAGGTTCTAATGTTATGAGATAAAATTTTTTTTAAATCATTAGTAATTTCAAAAGCAAAATGAAAATCATTAAAAAAAAAAAAAAACTTTATAGCAAAACAATCCAATTTAACCGGGATGCATCTTTGCGTTTGATGTGATTTGAGGTGGAGCTGCCAAACGTCTGTGACCTGGGGCTCAGGGGGCCCTGAGCTCTGACCCTGTTTCTATCTGTATTCAGCTTCATGGTATGAAACCGATTAGGCATAAAGTAGGAATTCAGAGTCATCACAAAAATAACATATGTGGGCTTTTTACTGATTTCTAATATCCATTTAAAATCCTTTTATTAATTTGATAAAGGTTAGATCAGTATATACTAATGATAAAAATTCATTCTCAGAATGAGAAGCTGGCTTCTCTCCTCTTACCCTCCTTCATCCCCTTAATGTTCCTTAGGTTTGTCGACTCTTTCCACAGGCCATGAATGTTCTGAGGTGTCGGGGATAATGGAGAAAAGCAGGTAGGAAGCGACATGTCTGAACCCGCTTTGTAGGCAGCAGTGCTCTCAACAGCAATCTTTCGAAAGACCTAACTCTTGCTCTTGCCAAGCCCTGGCACCCATATGACCACTGCTATAGTATACAATTAAGTTTCCATTATTGGCTTTTGTGGTCTTACATTTGGAAGGATTTCAGCACATGGGCACCTCCATCTTCCACAGGCTAAGATGACAGGAGATTTGGTTTTGTCTTTATGGGCACAGATTGCCTTGAAAACTTCAATCTTCAGACCAAACAGATTACCTTTGAGAATGCTATATTTTCCTTGCCTAACCCTATTTGAGTTGTTTGTGTCAGCTAAGTATTTGGGACTCAATTGCAATTCACCTTGAATTACTACAATCAATTCCTATTGCAAAGGAAGACTGCCTTACTTTTAAAAAGGACCATTCAAGCTTTCTATTAAGTAGGAAGATTATGATTGCATGTCTCTTCTTCCCTCTGAAGAATTGATTAAACTTTAAGCATCTCACATTAAATTAAAGGAAAAAAAAAAAAAAGGCCTTGGCAATCTCTTTATCAAGACAACATGTAGGGAAAAAAAATTGTCATCTAATGCTATAGAGATGGAAACTTACGCCGGAAGTCCCTGAAATAAATGGTCTGTCTGTTGGGATTCAGTAGTTGAATAACAGAGTCGTCACTCTTATTGACTTGGCAGCTGATGGTGGCAACTTCTCCTTCAATCACTGTCACGTCTTTCGTAAACAAATTCTGTCCATCACCTTTGAAAAAAGGAGAAAAAAAAATTCCATCAATTAAAATTTAGTTAATAGGATCATGTAAAATTAGAAACAAGAAGCAAATTAGAAAATAGACACAATGGGAATTTCCTGGTGGTCCAGTGGTTAGGACTTCATGCTTTCATTGTCAAGGGCTAGGGTTCAATCCCTGGTCAGGGAACCAAGATCCTGCAAGCCACATGACCAAAAAAGAAGATAGACATAAGCAGCAACATTTGCCAAGGCTTGTACACCTTTCTCCATAGTCCACAAAAAGAGTGCATTAAGCTGAGCTAGATCTAGGGGCAAAAGGCAACGAAGCCTGGAATCAGTGTGCTCCCAGAAGCTATGATGCCCTTACTCCAGCCTCTGGTGTCTTTACTTGAGGTGTGTATGCTGGAAAGGTAAGGAAAGTAGAGTATTCGCTGTCATGAGGGATGGCACCTCTCACAAAGGGAGTAAGGGAAATACACAGATATCAGCCTTCCTTATCTGAGAGTTGGGCATCTGTAAATCAACCAAGCACAGATAGAAAATACTAAAGAAAACAAAAAATTCCAGAAAGTTCTCCAAAGCAAAACTTGATTTTGAAACACGCCAGCAACTATTTATATAGTACTTACATGTATTTACCACTGTTTACAAAGATAAGTTTTCATTCCAATCCCAAAGAAAGGCAATGCCAAAGAATGCTCAAACTACTGCACAATTGCACTCATCTCACACGCTAGTAAAGTAGTACTCAAAATTCTCCAAGCCAGGCTTCAGCAATACGTGAACCGTGAACTTCCAGTTGTTCAAGCTGGTTTTAGAAAAGGCAGAGGAACCAGAGATCAAATTGCCAACATTCATTGGATCGTGGAACAAGCAAGAGAGTTCCAGAAAAACATCTATTTCTGCTTTATTGACTATGCCAAAGCCTTTGACTGTGTGGATCACAATAAACTGTGGAAAATTCTTCAAGAGATGGGAATACCAGACCACCTGACCTGCCTCTTGAGAAACCCGTATGCAGGTCAGGAAGCAACAGTTAGAACTGGACATGGAACAACAGACTGGTTCCAAATAGGAAGAGGAGTACGTCAAGGCTGTATATTGTCACCCTGCTTATTTAACTTCTATGCAGAGTACATCATGAGAAACGCTGGACTGGATGAAACACAAGCTGGAATCAAGATTGCTGGGAGAAATATCAATCACCTCAGATATGCAGATGACACCACCCTTGTGGCAGAAAGTGAAGAGGAACTAAAAAGCCTCTTGATGAAAGTGAAAGAGGAGAGTGAAAAAGTTGGCTTAACACTCAACATTCAGAAAATGAAGATCATGGCGTCCGGTCCCATCACTTCCTGGCAAATAGATGGGGAAACAGTGTCAGACTTTATTTTGGGGGGCTCCAAAATCACTGCAGATGGTGATTGCAGCCATGAAATTAAAAGACACTTACTCCTTGGAAGGAAAGTTATGATCAACCTAGATAGCATATTCAAAAGCAGAGACATTACTTTGCCAACAAAGGTCCGTCTAGTCAAGGCTATGGTTTTTCCAGTGGTCATGTATGGATGTGAGAGTTGGACTGTGAAGAAGGCTGAGCGCCGAAGAATTGATGCTTTTGAACTGTGGTGTTGGAGAAGACTCTTGAGAGTCCCTTGGACTGCATGGAGATCCAACCAGTCCATCCTAAAGGAGATCAGCCCTGGGTGTTCTTTGGAAGGACTGATGCTAAAGCTGAAACTCCAATATTTGGCCACCTCATGTGAAGAGTTGACTCATTGGAAAAGATTCTGATGCTGGGAGGGACTGGGGGCAGGAGGAGAAGGGGACGACAGAGGATGAGATGGCTGGATGGCATCACTGACTCGATGGACGTGAGTCTGAGTGAACTCCAGGAGTTGGTGATGGACAGGGAGGCCTGGTGTGCTGCGATTCATGGGATCGCACAGAGTTGGACACGACTGAGCGACTGAACTGAATTGAAGTGACATAACATTTACATTGCACTGGGTATTGTAAGTCACCAAGAGATGACTTAAAGTAAACATTTCAAAGGACTTGAGCATCTTGAGATTTTGGTGTCTATGGGGAACCTGGAACCAATTCCCCGTGGATATGAAGGAATGACTGTACTCAACCTCCTCACATCCTTTAGCTATTTGGTCACCTCACAGAAAACTCAAGGGGCCACTTAATAAAAGTAGGAGGGAGGGTTCAGTAAACAATCTCACCTTGTTAGTGGATGTCAAGATTCTTGGAATATAGGCAGCTCTGTTATTCATTGTGTAGGGGTGGAGAACTGACTATGACTGGAATCTCAATAAAATCCTAGGAAGGCTTACACTTCAGTTTGTTATCCTGTTCTTCATGACTCACCCAAAGCCCCAGGCAACCCTGAAACACGCCCTCTCTGTAGACTACATTCTTCTAGCCAGTTAGGAAATCTCATTGTTGTTGTTTAGTGGCTAAGTCCTGTGCAACTCTTTGCAACCCCATGGTCTCTGGCCTGCAAGGTTCCTCTGTCATGGTGTTTTCCAGGCAACAGTACTGGAGTGGGTTGCCATTTCCTACTCCAGGAGATCTTCCCAACTCACAGATCGAACCCGTGTCTTTTGGGTAACCTGCATTGGCAGGTGGCTTCTTTACCACCTGGGAAACCCCAGAAAATCTGCAAAAGTCTACGCTTTCAGTCCACTGATATCTGGATTATCTCCAGATCTGTTCTAGTTTGTTGCTTCTAAGACAAGTGAAGCAGCCAGGGCCCCTCAGAAATGTCCTAAATGACCCACAGCACAGGTAGGAGGAGAGGAGACTTCAAAAGCAAAAGATGAAATAATGTTGAATGTCCAACTCTACACCTGGCATAGCAGGGGATACAGAAGTACATGACATCGTCCTAGCCTGTAAGAAGCTGCAGTATTGGTGAAAACTGACCTCTAATCCCCACTTACAGAACAAAAGGTAGAGTACAGGCAATACGTATGATGGCCTATCAGGAAGGGGACGGGAGAGATTGCTTTTCAGCTGTAAGATCTTAGGTAAACCATTTCAAGTCCCTGAGACAGTGTCTCATCTGCAAAATGGGGACAGTAATGAAAAGCTATCTCACAGGGCTGCTGGGAGGATTAAGAAAGATAATAAATGTAAAGCATTTGGCCCTGTGTCTGGCATCTCATAAAACTGAATAAATGGGAGCTGTTATCATCACCATCATCACTTCTCTAGATGTCAGATCCCAACTAAGCAACTATACGTGTTGGGAGTAGTGTGAATACAAGAATGAAATCATGATCCCTGCACTCAAGGAGCTCTCTAGGTAATTATATATCAACTCAGGGTGGCTTATTCACTCTCTAAAAAAAACTTTGTCACATTAAGAAACAAAGGTCAAAGATAAATACTATTCTAAAAAAGAAGTGAGACCGCATAAATAGAGGTGCAATTAGAGTAAATGGAGGATTTCCACCTGCTATCATATTTCTGCTGAAGGATCCTTTTTTGGCAGGACACAGTGGGGAAGTATGAGAAAGGGTGTCTCAGATGGCTTTAAGCCAAATCCAACTAGAAACAGACCAGCCTCTGGGAGAGGATTAGAAAAGAGGAAACTAGAGGGATAAGGGAAAAAAAATTATTAGAGCCACAGATAAACAAAAATTCCTGATGCTTGAGGAGCAAACCAAAATGAAACCCAACCTTGAGGCCTCTGATCCAGGGAATTAACCTGAGTGTGAGAACGAGGCCCATAGGGCTTGTAACGAGTAAAAAGGTAAATTTTCCCCAGCTTGATTCAGCAGTGAAAGCTTAGTGGGCTGAAGAGTGTGAGAGAATAACAACAAAGAGGAAGAGTGATCAGAGGAAAAGGAGAGACGTTTATTTTCCTCTCGGTGGATTACTGTGACAAACACAGAATTTAGAACCCAGCTGGAGGGAGCAGCTTATTCCCAGATCTGAGAACAGAACAAGGGACAGGGAATTCCTGCCAATCAAGCGTGCTTTTCATGGTGGTTTCGCTGGCCCTTGAGAAGGTCTGTACAGAAAGGACCATACCCTATTTCCTCTGGTAACCCAATTTAGTACAAAAATTAAGGAAACATTAAACTGCATGATTCCAATGCTATACAGTAGCAAGTCATGGGACTTGCCTTGAGGAGATCAGAATACCAAACTGGTCTGCTGGATTGTGGAGATTTCTTCTACTTCAAGGAAGTTTATTAGCACCAAATAAGAATCTTCAGCTTATAAAAGGAACACATGGAAAGGTTATCCAGCAAAAGGCCTTAATCCCTTTGGCCTTATAGATCCTGACTACATCCTGCAGGAGGCTTTTCCAGGTGGCTCAGTGGTAAAGAATCCACCTGCCAATGCAGGAGATGCCTTCGATCCCTGGGTTGGGAAGATCCTCTGGAGTAGGAAATGGCCCACTCCAGTATTCTTGCCTAGAAAATTCCATGGACAGAGGAGCCTGGTGGGCTACCATCCATGGGGTTGCAAAGAGTCAGATACGACCGAGCACACACACACACACACACCATTGCAGATACTAGGACTTGAAGCCAACTGCAATTCAATTATGCTCTAATGGGATGGTTTCTGTGGAAATAACTATCCACTCTTAATTTTAGTCTTTACTCAGAACCCTAGTATATTTGGTCTGTATTCATAGTACGGTTATGAAACATCTGCAAAGGAGATGGGAGCAGAGGAGTTGACCGTGATTTTGTATTTTAAGCAAGATAAGTATTACAACAGAACCAGAGAAGTTTACGTTTCTTTGTTCATTTCTTAAAAAGTCTCAGCATTCTTATTTATTACTTACAATTAAGTAATATAAGATCAGATCCCTTTAATATGTCATTACTGAATAAATCATTCAGGTAAAATGTTTGCCATCTGCAAATGTTTGCCCTGGCTGTGCTCTGGCACATAATATGCTCTGCAAATCCATGGTGGTATCATCGTCATTACTGTATTTTTTTTATGAAATTGCTAAGGCCAACCTAAAGTCCACTGTCTCAGGAAATGACAGTTCCTAGCTATGTTAACATGGTTACAATACTAATGCTAAAAAGTTAGAAGTGCTGGAAGATATCAAAGTGCCTTGATGGATGGTGGTGGCCCAAGGGTATCGGTCTGTAAAAATCACCAATAAATTATACGGGTCAGTTGGACAGTAGTTATATGAAACAGAGCTCCATATTTGGAGCATCAGAAGATGGCTGCAATGGAATAATAATGACCTATTTATTGGAGGCAAAGGAAGTGAATGACAGTGATGAAAATACGATATGTATGTCAGGCCTCTTAACCGCCTGAAGCCTTTATGTAAAAATAATTTCTGCTCACATCCTCAAATATTTCTTCCAAACAGAAGGGAGTACTGTGACTCGATAAATTTCCCCTTGACATAGATATCATGACAATTAGGTTGTTACAAAACACAATTTGATGTGTAGCAGAAGGATACAAACAGGCAACTCCAGTGCCTTTCTTAAATAATCCATTTAAAAAACCTTTCTGATTTTCTAAAACTCAATTAGCAGATATACTGTCAAGGTAGAAAATAGCACATGTTCTGGGCAAAAGAAATCAAGGAGGCTTCAAGCAGGTACGATATAACCGTAGCCATTAAATAAGGCTGTTAGCAGCAAGGTAATTTATTTTAAGTGTGGAACAATGTCTGACACATACAGACATTTTTGACTGCTAACTGGTATATGTGGGTGAGGTTTAAGAGACAGAACCAAACTAGGTTTTAATTTATACCAGCAACTGAATTCCCTATAACATGCCTACTTGCCCCACAAATTCTAAAAACAAAACTTCAGCATTAGAGAGGCCCATTCACTCACAAGCAAGTCTCCCATAGAACTCTAGAAGTTGCCAAGATATTCATGACAAGAATGAAAAAGCATCTTATCTAAAGCAGAAAAAAAGCTAAAATTTATTCTGATGATCACTAAAGACCGTTTCAGCTGAGGTGGTTCGGGCTGGAGTGGATGCGGTGGACACATAAATCCCCTATTAATTCAATCATCAATTCCTGGATTCCTTCCTGAAACCTCATTTAGTTACAAACACTATGTAAATGGCATCTCAGAGAACGCTAGCCTGGGCTGGAATGTATCCGACCAACAAGAGAACTGCCTGCACTGGGGGATGACGCAAATCCTCAAACAAGGAGCTGAAAGAGGAAGCGGCATTCTCAGGCACAGGGGCGTGGGGGAAGGAAACGTGTGTTGATCTGATGCTAGGCGCTTTCTTAGTGGCTTTGAATGTTTTTTCTTCTCAAACTCTTGGAGTTTTCAACATCCACACTTTAAGGACCTGAGACACGAAGAAGCTGAAATAAGCTGTCTAATGTAACTCAGCAAAGTGGCCGAGCTGGTGTTAGAATCCAGTTCTGTCGGTTCCTCCCGCCCAAACAGCTTGTACTTTTCAACCAGCCAACCCCAGGGTCTGTTGCCAAGGTTCTACTGTCTCTGCCTTGGAAAATTTACTTGTTTTTAAAGAGGGTGATTTCCCTATGAGCAACTTCTGATTTTTTTTTTTTATTTCCATAATTTATCCAGAACACAATTACACACTTCAAGATGAGAGAGAATCTGTCCTGAATGTAAAACACCTTGTTTACTACTGCTTCCTGCTTTCAGCACTCGGCACACTTTGCCCCTGGAGAATGCTTTTATTACCACGGCATGGCCGGCATTTGCCAGCACCGAGCGCTCTGGCCTCCGCCGCCTGGCTGTTAATAAATAAAGCACTTCATTTACACCGGGGGAGTCTCTCCAGTCAAGTCTATAATAAAAGGGCAAGTCACAGTCAGAATAGGATTCAGCTTATACTATGGCAGCTATGTAAACTCTTACTGACTTCAAGGAGCACCAATGACTCTTCACTGCGAACAGTTTGCCCACAGAAAGAGCAAATAAAGTCCCTTGACCTATTCCTTTAGTAGCAAAATCATATTAGGGAAACCTTTTTTTTTTTTACCCTCTGCTGTATGGAAGACTGAACCTAACATTAAATCAGCACAGTCAGGTTGTCTGAATAGACAAAAGTGAACCATCAGTACAGGCTGCCCCCAAAAAACCAACCAAACAAAAAAACCATCTTACTAATGATCATGGTAGTTACCAATTTTAAAAAGCCACCAAAGTTCTTGAAATTTCACACCAATTCAAGGTTTGGGATTATCAATTCTTTCCCTTTAAGAGGCATCTGAGTTCAGATTCTCCGGAGTCAAAAAAACGTGCATGATTTTGGAGCCCTTCTTTCCTGTGGTATGTGAGCTCTGTGTCTTGAAACTTCACATGTTTTCTCCCCCATTCTCATTTCTGTTGGATCCCATTTTTACAACCATGTCAGTTACGTACTCAACTTGAAAGACAAATGCCTTTACCCCAACCCAAATACAACCATCACCCGTACAGGCACTGCGATTCCTGCTAACTTTTCTGAGAGCTTGCACTCGAACTGAGTACATTTCAGGAAGAGAGAGAGAAAAAAAGAGAAGATTCTGCTGAAATCCAGAGGGAAAAATCTTTCTAACTGCTTATGTTCCCCCAAGTCAACGTAAACACAGTGTTCACTACAAATCATTAACAAAGCCATTAAGATGTGATTTCTATCTAAGCAATTATTGTCAGCATGTTTTGTACATTTCCTTTAAAAGACTCAACCCTATCTTTCATTTCATTAAACTGTTCCTTGAATTTACAGAGTTTTATATCAAATCAGAAACCTATTTGAATTAATAAGAATTACAGTAAAAGTAATTTGAAAATAAATTATATGAAGTTCAAGCCATGAAAGCTTTTGATGAAAGAATTTAGTCCCCTTTCAATATTACAGTAACATTTTCGGTCACCCAGGGTGCAAATAAAAGGCAGTGAGAACCAGTGTCGAAAAAGATGGGCCCATCAACCATGGATTAAGGTGAAGGGTGCGCACACTTCAACATAAATACAACTCTTTATTTCAAAGAGAGGCAATATTTCAACCTTTGTGAATACGTGAATATTTATTTAAAATCAAAAGCATTCAATCTGTCTGCTGTTTACAAAGCTACTTTTAACCTTTTTGATACTCACCCATGTTTTGCCATCCCTTACAGTAAAGTAGAATCTGTTGGTTGTCTGCTCCAAGGACTGTCTACTCAATGGTCAAAATAATTATGAATGCGAACCATACAGTTCATAAACTTAAAAGTTAAACTAAACCAATTCAATAAATAACTGAGTGGGCAATAGTATGTGGCATGGACCAAAACATTTCCTTTATGTCATCTTCTTTCTCATGGAACCCTTGTGGAATCAAAGCAAGCCAACTAAAAGGAATCTGCCGATCAATTCTCTCATTTACAGATGAAGACACTGAGACCCAGGGAGGAGATCATGCGGCAAGTGTGAGGCCACAGTTCCTAATGGCTCATCAAGGTATTTCTATTCTTGGCTATTTCTAAATAACATTTATTGATTTGTTTCTAATTACAAAAGTAATACATGTTCAAGGTTTGTTTATATGTTTATTAAAGGCTTGTTTCAAGTGTAGTATTCATAACACTTTATCCTATGGCATGGAGATAGTCAGGATCCCCTAAGAATCTCATGTAATGTAGTAACTGTTATATCACTAGCGCTTATGGAGGGAAAAAAACATTGAATTTAATCTAATCTCCTCTTATAATCAGTAAAAGGTGAGGCAAATTTTTGAACAGCAAGTTAAAGAGTAATCTTCCTTCAGTGCTGGTTTTTTCTTCAATTAAAATTGTTGATTTCCCCTGAATACAAAACAAAAAATATCATCTGACACAACATTAAGCTATTCATGAATATTCTGTATACACATTCTTGTTTAGTTGACTAATGGCAAATTAACGCTCTCTATTTTAGCTTAAACACATACTATAGGTATGTTTGATTAGCATTGAATTCCAAAAGCTGATTACTATGCATGCTTTGATTATGTAATTACATAATAGAGTATAATGGCTATAATGGCTCCTTTGGAGTCATTATGATCTATATGGCAAATATGTTTCAGTTTTGCTATAGTTTAAATACACGTTGAGATGACAGCTCATAACAAGGCTCCACTTTTAAGTCTTATCAGCTAAATGGGCATTTCCTCATTCATCCCAACATCTCCTTGACACCAATTAAGGCCTATTGTGTCAAGCTGCATATACTTCTGAGAAATTCCCTTTGTTTTCTTGGCATTCAAGAAAGGACATTAATTTTAAAAGCTGTATGATGCAAAAGCCCTGTGGTTTTTTGTTTTGTTTTGTTTTGTTTTTTTCAAAAAAGAGGCTGAAATTCCATCCTTCATCCACCCTTTGAAAAGTCTGCAAGGAATCATATCGAGTTCATTAATCACTGTTCAGGCAACCACAAGGGGGTTAAAGATGGAATTTCACCTTTAACTCCAAAATGCACACGAAGGAGGGACAGCTAAGAATATTAACGCTCATAGTGGTGACTTCCCACAGCACATTCGGCCACATCAACTACACAAAGGTCTGGTTCTGCAAATCTCATGTCTTGTCATAATATCCTTTTTAGAAGGGGTAGCTCTGAAACAGCAAGGCCAGATTTTGCCTTCAAATTTCCAAACCCAAGATTTTGATGGTTCCAAGGCCAAAAAGTCTACCTAACGAATACATTTTTATAATTCCACCATCAACTTACAAACTGCAAAGTGGCTGGGATTGAAAACAGGACAAATGTTATTGTACAGGATGATGTCAAGATTCTCTTGTCCCCATGAAATCCTTTAATCTTGCGCTATTTCATTTGTAAGAAGAGCTGTTTCTGCTTTTCTCTGCCAAGAGAATGAGCCCTTATACCATGCCAAACCCAAGGTGACCCGAATCTTAACTTTAAAGGCTAATAAGCATCAAGCTGTTTTTTACCTTTGGGTCTATTGGTTTTCAGCATTAAAGCTGAAGAACTGCGGTCAAGCACTGTCCAACTGATATTTACATATAGGATGAGAATCTCTTTTGTGAAAGGAAACATTGATTAGATGTGCGAAAACTCTTTTCCAGGAAGACTGTGACAAAAGAAAGTAGTTACAGCATCTTCACCTATGCTATTTCAATTTTAACCATCACATTAGCTGCCTTCCTCTTAAAAGACTCTGAGCTCAATAGGACTTTTTAATCAGAGCCCACAGCACTAAGGGGGCCAAGCAATTACGATGCTTATGATCTGAGCTGCCTGATTCCATAAAGTGGAGAGGTGCAATGCCCTCTATACAATGTTTGTGGGGAGTGATACCCATCCACAAAACGTGAAGATCTGAATTAGCTTTTCCATTAAAATCCACTTATCCAAGAAGTGAAAGACAATCAAAGAAAGAGAATAAAGAATAAACCATGCAAGATAATAATAATCACTGAATCCTTTTGCTCCTCACACAGAAATGTTTTTTCTCCTCTTACTCCTTTTCATGGCTGGATGGGTTTCATGGTCTTTTTGTTCATCAAAAAGATAGCATCTTTTTTGGAGAGAAGATATCCTCACCCTGAAGAAAAAAACTCCCTCCAGTGGACAGGATTTTGGAGAATTAAAAGAGAGAGGGAAAAATTGAGCCAATAAAGTAGGAAAGTCACTGTTTTCTTTGCTTGTAAGATGGCATTGAAATCACCTTGTGGAAGAGTCATTTTAAGCCTGCTAAATCTGCTTAGAGGCTCTTGGGAGAAAAGGGGCTCTTAAAAAAATATTAATTAAAAAATAACCACAGCCATCCAACTTGGATTTTGGAGGAGAACAATCTGAAGACAGAGGCTTCTTACAAAACTAATTGTGTTGGCAAAGCAAGGAATTTCTTCTCAATGGATTTGATTCTGTGATGCTCGTTTATGGCAAAAGAAGAATAAAAGAGCAGTTTTATATTGGGCTGCTTCAGTAGCAATTCAAAGCTGGGGAGTGTTCCAGCATTTCAAAATACGTTGTCTCTTTCAGATGAAACAGTGCTGAAGCCCAACTGTTGATCTTCTGCAAAAACCACTTTGCTAATGAACCGATAATACAATACTCTATTCCCTGGGGTGTATTAAATGGTTAATTTGAGAGTGAAAACTAGTTGTACAATCCTGTTGTCCATGAGCATGGACTACTGGGAAAGAAAATCACATTCTAAAAGGGATGATCTCTGTAGGAAGAAGAAGCTGGTAACTAACGGAGCACAGACCTTCACAGCATCCAGTGGGGTGGTCACTGATCCCAAAGTTAGTTGACAGCTGAGGTAATGGGAATGGATGATTTTAATTCACATATAGAACTATCTGCATTTCTCAAATCACAAGCTATTCATAACTAAAACAAAAGGTTTACATGATGAAAATGCAAAATACATATTAAAATATTTGAAAACCACAAACAACAATATACATATTAGGCTCTATTATTCCTCTAAAGATTTAAGGGAACTGGGACTTCTTCCATACCCCAGAAGAGATATTGGTAGCCAAGCCAATATACACGCTGAAGCAGTCTCTGATGAACTATACACTATACTATACACGCTGAAGCAGTCTCTGATGAACCCTCACTCTGTAAGAAAGTATAATGTTGCCTTTTTTCTAACCATATGAAAAGAAATTTAGGATTTCAAAGCTACGGACACAGCCAACTCTACTATGCTCACTTCTTAACTGCTACTTCTCAATTTCCTTGTGTTCTAAGCATATTAGAGATGGAGATTGTTTGCAATACTTGCTGTTAAGTAACTGTCCCTCTAGAAAGTGCTTTATACTGAATTTCCTTAGAACCTCAATGGAGACGGCACCTGTAGCTCCCTTATTTTTTTATATCCGGCTTTTAAGCAGCTAATTTAATATCACCTTTCCCATTGATAAGAGATACCATTATTGAACCAGATCACTTGCTTCAACTTAATAAAAGCTATTTTTTTTTTCTTTACATTTGCCTTCAGGGTATTAAAAGACTAACAATTAGTGTAAGATACTTAAAATCACAACACAATCACATATAACAATAAGTACTACACAGAAAGGAAAAGGGAAGTGACTACTTTTCTCCATGTGTGGAGGCAAGAGAGACAAATTATTTCTTTTCTATAGGGTTCATTATTATTTTAATTTTTTTAATATCATGAAAACACCCATTATTTCTGCAGGGGGCATTATTTTAATTGTGTGCATGACAACAATAGCTAATATACTTTTAAAATGTTTTCTATGTCCCAGGCATTGTTTTTTCATATTATCTTATATTACCATTTTATGTTATCTTATTTAATTCTCACAACAGTCCTATGTGGTTCAATATCTTATCATTATCCCCATTATACAGATGAGGAAACTGAGATTTAGAGAGATCAAGTAAGTGGTTGGAACCAATATCTAAACCTCCCTCTACTTAACTCTGGTATTATTCACAATTACAGTATGTTAATGAGGCTTTAATTTATGATGCTAAAAGAGTGGTGGGGAACTAATGAAAGAATCTACTGTATCTCATTTATATGATTTAGGAATAAAACTAAAATAATATTTTCAGCATAGAAGGAATTTGAAGCCTATCAGCAATCAGCATGTTACAATATGCTCCAGCGATTGAATTAGCCCTATAACCGGAGTCTAACTACTGGGCCGTTGGTATTTAGAGAGAGGGAGTCTGTTCTGCCGAATGATTCTGACTCATAAGGCAGTTCAGCTCCAACTTCAGGCATTTACAGTATCCGCTTCAAGGGCATTCATTAGTCTTGACAATCCATGTGACTGAAATTTGGCTGTAATAGCAGTCTCTCTCTGCATCTCCTGGTTCATTTTTTCCTTCCAACAAGAGCCATTGAAAACCTTCCAAATTTAAAGCTCAGCGCCAACAGGACAAGCAAGTAAGGATATCAGTTGGAACACATCAGATATGGACTCAGAGTGAATGTCAGCTTCAACTGACATGACTATAGAAACAGAAAATGGGGAAATGGGAGGGGACGGACGTTTCACATTCTTATTCTAGAGAGTATGCCGAGTGAGTGTAATATGGTTTGTTCAAGAAACACCTGTAAAGCCGTGATAATCATCATGCTGGATAATGTGGCAACATTCAACTCACTCACATCTCCTATCAGGAATTCAAGCAGCTTTGGACTACTTTATGAAATGACAATTTCTTAGCTGGAAAGTTGGGTTCTGTGACTAAGGCCCTTATTATTACTAAGGCGAGTGGCTTTTTATTTATTTATTTTTTAAACCTCTGGGCTCTTGAGTTGCTGGTCCCAGTGAGTCTGGGAAGAAACATACAGGTTAGAAGGTGCTTCTTTAGCCAGGGTTTGATGAAGAGATTGCATATGGACAGCGGTCAAAGGAGATTCCAGATTCTACTTTCCTGACTTGTACCAAGTCCCCAGTGCAAAGCCAATGTCAGTCAGACGTGCACTGCAGCTATCCGAAGTGGTGTTATTATGAAAATAACTTGATTAGTATCATCTGAATGTGGGCTGCTGATTAATCATCATTGAAATTAGAGCTATGTGATAAGGACATCACTTGTGCCTTATTTTTACTTGTTAAGAGGGTGTCTAAGGAAAATGAGACCATATGACTTGAAAAACAGGAATAAGTGCTGTAGTTCTGAGCTTACTGGTGATGAAACTGGGAAAAACTCCGAATTTGTTTTCACATTTTACAAAGGGTAAATGGTGTCTCTCCTCCCAGAGGATTATGAGAATCGAGTCAGAATATGTGTGTAAAATTATTTTTCAAGCTCTATGAATGCTAACTAAAGGATACAATCTTCCCCTTCTCCAACTTCTTCATTAGCATCATCACTATCTCCATGCAGTCTCTGTCTATATGGCTTCTTAGGAGCTTCCATAATGTGCTGGAATTATTTTTTCAATTTCAGAGCTTTAGCTATTATTCTTTTCATTCTAAGGCTAACTTTAAGAAGCACAGAGTAAATTAAAACATCTCCATCACTGATGTTAAATTGCAAACTAAAACCATTCTCAGTAAGAAAAGTATAAGGTAAATAGCAGATGTTGGCAGAGGACTGGACATTTGAAATTAGGTTCAATCTATGATTTATCTTCTGGTTTCTCTCCTTTAATTATATGGCCATAGTGAGTTCAATGAACACTCTCCCTGCTCTAAGGTTGCATTAAGTTAGTCATGTAATACAGGACATCCTTGCTGGAAAACTTCAACCATCAACACCTCAGATACCTAGCTACCAAATATGCTGTTCCACAAATGTGAGCTTTCCATATCATTGAATCTTTCACTGAAGGCCAAAATTAAAACGAAATGAAACGAAACAAAAACAATTTTCACAAAGCTTGCTGACTTGCCACTTTCTTTGTCCTATGCTTCTATCTAGAGAAGATGCCATGAGTTAATGACATACGTAGGACTATGTGGCCCTTCTGGACACAATCGCATCCTGTTAGGCTTGTGTATGTCCTTGCTGCTCGCTTCCAATGCTGCCTGTCACTTCTGGAAGATAATTCCGTCCTTGATTACTAGTGCAAGAGTTTTGAGAAAGCTACTGGTGCTAAGACATTTCCTGCTTACTAATCTGGGATGTCTGAGGTCTCTAGAAACCTAATCTTCGTACTGTGGCATGAAGTGGGGTGTCGCTTTCCCCCTTCATTTAACACTGGAAGAAAGAAAAGTGTGAAGACAAAATTTAATTAACAATAATAGTTGGCTTAGTTTGATAATTATACTTTGACACTAATAGACATTCTTAGGGGAAAATATAGTTTGAATGCAGGAGGCAAAGCAATAAAAATTGGTAACTGACACTACTTTGTTCCTGACAGTATTTTCTAATATTCGTGCTATTTGATCCAATCCATCTAAGCTGCGTCTAAAGGCAGGTAAACTGACCACGGAGGATGCTGCACGATTCCACTGGAAGTCATTCGCTTTCCCTGTGAAGCTCTGATACCTCCCCAAGTTCCTAGACTTCTGGCTCACAGTGCATTGTAATTGTCAGCCTTGGTGCTTATGACCCTGAACAGTTCTTTGATCATTCTTTACAGGCTGGTTTCCTTTTCTTAAAAATCCTGATCTAGATGCAACTGCTAGCACTGCCAGTTATTAGCTAAGTCTTGAAAAAGTTACTTAAGCTCTCGCAGCCTCAGGTTTTACACATATAAAATGGGTCTAAAAATTATTATTTTAGCTCCTCGAGAATAGTTATACTATCTATATCTTTGTATTCTCAAAGCATAATACAGGGTCAGTTTATAGAGCAAGTATTCAATCAATGCTTGTTGAATGGAGTTACTAATGAAGGGCTTTTAAGACCTTTATGCTGAGGCACTCTCATTTGTGGAGACAAGTCTCTTAACATCAAACAATAAGTTGCACCTGTGTGTGTGTGTGTGTGCGCGCGCGTTCGCACGTGTGCGTGCATGTGTTGTTAAGTTTAGTTCAGTCGCTCAGTCATGTCCGACTCTTTGTGACCCCATAAGCTGCAGCACGCCAGGCCTCCCTGTCCAACACCATCTCCCGAAGCCTACCCAAACTCATGTCCATTGAATCAGTGATGCCACCCAACCATCTCATCCTTTGTCGTCCCCTTCTCCTCCTGCCCTCAATCTTTCCCAGCATCAGGGTCTTCTCAAATGAGTCAGCTCTTCGCATCAGGTGGCCAAAGTATTGGAGTTTCAGCTTCAACATCAGACCTTCCAATGCACACCCAGGACTGATCTCCTTTAGAATGGTCTGGTTGGATCTCCTTGCAGTCCAAGGGACTCTCAAGAGTCTCCTCTAACACCACAGTTCAAAAGCATCAATTCTTCAGTGCACAGCTTTCTTTATAGTCCAACTCTCAAATCCATACATGACCACTGGAAAAACCATAGCCTTGACTAGACGGACCTTTGTTGGCAAAGTAACGTCTCTGCTTTTGAATATGCTATCTAGGTTGGTCATAACTTTCCTTCCAAGGAGTAAGCATCTTTTAATTTCATGGCTGCAATCACTGTCTGCAGTGATTTTGGAGCCCATAAAAATAAAGTCTTTCACTGTTTCCACTGTTTCCCCATCTATTTCCCATGAAGTGATGGGACCGGATGCCATGATCTTCGTTTTCTGAATGCTGAACTTTAAGCCAACTTTTTCACTCTCCTCTTTCACTTTCATCAAGAGGCTTTTTAGTTCCTCTTCACTTACTGCCATAAGGGTGGTGTCATCTGCATATCTGAGGTGATTGATATTTCTCCCAGCAATCTTGATTCCAGCTTGTGTTTCATCCAGTCCAGCGTTTCTCATGATGTACTCTGCATAGAAGTTAAATAAGCAGGGTGACAATATACAGCCTTGACGTACTCTGTTTCCTATTTGGAACCAGTCTGTTGTTCCATGTCCAGTTCTAACTGTTGCTTCCTGACCTGCATACAGATTTCTCAAGAGGCAGATCAGGTGGCCTGGTATTCCCATCTCTTTCAGAATTTTCCACAGTTTATTGTGATCAACACCATCAAAGGCTTTGGCATAGTCAATAAAGCAGAAATAGGTGTTTTTCTGGAACTCTCTTGCTTGTTCCATGATCCAGTGAATGTTGGCAATTTGATCTCTGGTTCCTCTGCCTTTTCTAAAACCAGCTTGAACATCTGGAAGTTCATGGTTCACATACTGTTGAAGCCTGGCTTGGAGAATTTTGATCATTATTTTGCTAGCGTGAGAGATGAGTGCAATTGTGCAGTAGTTTGAGCATTCTTTGGCATTGCCTTTCTTTGGGATTGGAATGAAAACTGACCTTTTCCAGTCCTATGGCCACTGCTGAGTTTTCCAAATTTGCTGGCATATGGAGTGCAGCACTTTCACAGCATCATCTTTTAGGATTTGAAATAGCTCAACTGGAATTCCATCACCTCCACTAGCTTTGTTTGCAGTGATGCTTCCTAAAGCCCACTTGACTTCACATTCCAGGTGTCTGGCTCTAGGTGAGTGATCACATCATCGTAATTAAATGTGCTCAGTGGTATCCAACTCTTTGTGAGCGCATTGATTGTAGCCTGCCAGGCTCCTCTCTTTATGGACTTTTCCAAGCAAGAATAATGGAGCAGGTTACCATTTCCTACTCCAGGTGATCTTCCCGATCCAGGGATCGAACCTGAGTCTCTTGCATCTCCTATATTGACAGATGGGTTCTTTACTACTGAGCCACCTGGGAACCCCTGTACCCATATCTCACATTAAATAAAATTGTGAGTAAGAATTAAAAATATCAAGAATTTTCATAACTTTGCTTTTGAAATGATTAATTCCAATCATCTGTTGTATTCTGAAGCTAATCATTTTCTTTTCCATGGCTTGACCATGTTCATAAGGCTCTTGAAAAGAAAAAGGCCTTAATAATGTGCCTCCAGTGGTCAACAAAGCAACCAGCCCTGCTTCCAGAAGTTCCTGACATTCTGAGAAAGACATAGGTATATACAAGGACAGCACAGTGTGGTGAAAACTGTGAATCACAGGATGCTAATGAACTATGGGAACTTGAAGGAGGCGGTAATGACCCTATCGGGACGGGGGTGCATATTCCAGAGAGGATGAAGAGGAGACCTTGGAAAGAAGGATCGTGGCATGTTTAGAACAAAGGGAAGAGTGTGATATGCTCTGAAGAGGCACAGGAAGGGGCGCTTTCTAGAAAGGTCATTAGGTCCAGATATTGAAGGACACTGTATGCCAGGCTAAGGAATTTGCACTTTATCTTGTAATTAATAGGGAGCCATTAAGTGATTTTAATCCAGGGAGTGATATGATCACACCTGTGTTTTGAAAGATAACGTCTGTGCAGAGAGGGAGGGAAGACAGGAGGTGGGAAAAGGCTGGAGCCAAGAAGATCAGTTAAGAGACTTCAGTCCCTGAGTACTTGCAGCTGATAAGAGCCAAGTAAGGGAATCCGGAGGGGGATGGCAGAGCTCAGGGTGGGAGGAGGGAGAGATTAGGAGGGATGGGAAGCCCTTCCAGGTGAGGCACATCAGTGGGCTTTCAGCTTCTTCAAGGGGGCCCTAAATACTCCTCAGTCATCTCTGCTTAACTCCAGCTAGTGTTTAGTGACCTTCTAAGAAAAGATCAGGAGTTGGAAGGCAGATTACACACCCGTTCTCATCACTGATCACCAATGTTCACCACTGAGAGGGGTTTTTGTAGCCTCACTTGTACCAGAAAGAGAATCAAGAAACCTGGTTGTCCCACCCCCACCCCAACCCTCATCTCCAACGTGTGTATGCATGTGTGCTGAGTTGTGTCAGTCATGTCCGACTCTGTGTGCCTCTATGGACTGTAGCCCTTGGGGGTTCCTCTGTCCACAGGATTCTCCAAGCAAGAATCCTGGAGTTGGTTACCATGCCCTCCTCCAGGGGCTCTTCCCGACCCAGGGATCAAACCCATATCTCATTATGTCTCTTGTGGTAGCAGGTGGGTTCTTTATCACTGGTGCCACCTGGGAAGCCCTCATCCCCAATAGAGCCTTGCTATTCAGTGTGGTCGACCAGCAGTTCTGAAAATCCCTGTGAGATGACTGAAAATACAGACTCTTAAATCATATCAGACCGACTGAGTCAGACTTTGTAATTTAACTAGAGACCTGGATCATTCATACGGACATTACAATTGGAGGAGCTCTGGCCTAGAGTACAGTATTCTGTCATGATCATAAACATTGAGACTGATGGCTTAAACAAGGAAGATCACAGAAAGAAGTGTGTTGTTCCTGGACAATAGTTTTCAAGGAAACTAGTAATCAGTGAGTCATGGGATGAAGAAGAACGTGAATCTCCATGGCCAAGTGAGGCCCACCTCCAGGGATAAACACAGCTTCAGCGACTTCTCTGTATATAAACACTGACTTAAAAATTCAAGTTTGCATCACGGTGATAAATTGACATGGGTGCTCATAAAGTCAACAGGAACTGGAACCTCGGGTTCTTCTCAAGTTTCACAGAACCACCACTACATAAATGAAACATCCTCTCTCAAAGCAGCTGGCTGACTGCAACCAAAGCAAATAGATTATTCTGCATTCAGTTGCAAAAAACCCCTGACTTTTCCCAGTCGGTGCTCTCACACTCAGTGGGTTTGTCACGTTGCAAGCTGCACCCTGGTTAATTTTTGCTTTTTCAGTTTTATTGTTACTGTGTTTTGTGCTCGTGTGCGTTGAGCCAGTGAAGACAAAACAACAAACAGGAAAATAAAACAAGCAGTCCAAAATGGAAACTGAAAAGAGGCTGCCTAGGTTTGTTACGAAAGTGATGAGATTCAATTATATGATCTGAAGGGAGGGGGGAAAAACAGCTACACTATCCCATTAGAGCAGGCCTTTTCAATCTCTGTCCAGGAGATAAAATTTGCTGCAAAAATACAGGTAATGACATAAACAGACATTTAAGGGAAATAATAAGGGTCTTAAGCTGGAGGCAGAAAAAAGCGGGCACAGAAAGAGCCTCGTAGAATGCTCAGGGGAAGAAAAGGTAAACAGGAGATTCACTTTTCCACAGCCTCTTAATGAACATCCATGGATCAACCTGGACCGGCTGCTGGAGCGAATGTGCCTTGCTTTCCGGATGCAGGCTAACAGCATCCTTAGCAGCTGCTCACTGGAAGAAATGACACTTACCTTGAAAGCAAAGAACAAAGCCTTCACCTAAAGCCTAAGAACCTCAGCTTGGAAAGGTTCTCTCCTATCACTCTGAAACTTTATATACTTAGAATTTTGACCATATCCATCCCAAACTCCCCAACTACACCTTTCCCCACCCCAGCAACCATAAGTTTATTCACTGCTATGTTTAAAATGGATAGCCGATAAAGACCTACTGTATAGCACATGGAACTCTGCTCAATGTTATACGGCAGCCTGGATGGGAAAGGAGTTTGGGGGAGAATGGATACATATATACGTATGGCTGGGTCTTTTTGCGGTTCACCTTAAACTGTCACAACATTGTTAACGAGTTATGCCACAATACAAAATAAAAAGTTAAAATAAAATGCCTAAAACATAAAAATAAGAATTTTGACCACTATGTAAGTTTCTTAGCAAACTTTTATAATTTTTTTTAATGGGAGGGAAGAGAGGATGGGCCAGCACAATAGTCATTGCCACCACTGAGTTTCTGTTCTTCTGGTCGCTTAATACAGGGTGATTGCAATCGGTTCTCACTTCATCCCCCTAACTTGTGTGCTACATGAAAGCGTTCAGGATTCTGACTGCTGGCACACCCAGATGCCTTTCTTGCAATGGGAGCAGATCTCTGAAGGGTTTTCTGTGGGGTTACCAAAGTGCAGTTTCAGAGAGAATGCTGTTCTGAATTTCAGTCTCTTAAAAAAGTCGTTAGGTTTACGGCCAGTCATGCTTGTCACATTTAGTGTGTGAATTACGGACTTTGGTGGAAAACAGTTAAAACTCCACAGTTGTGCACAGCCATAATTTCTGCAGAGAAAAGACCAACAATTGTGGAAGTTTATTACTACTACTTTTCATGTATAAGATGCAAAAATCAACTCTTCCGACATTATAAGGTGTTCCTTTTAAAAAAAAAAAATACAGAAAAAGAAAAAAGAAAACCTCTAGTGGGCTACTTGCTGTTCTATTCACTTTTTAGATTTGTCAATTTTTGAGTGACTGCCAGCACCAGGGACTCTTTGTAACACCTTGTACTTGGGGTATAATAAAAACATGAAATGATTAAAAATACTGTGAGTGTAGCCACAGAAGGGACTATATATTCTGGGCCCTAAGGAAGGACGTTTCTTTGCAGAATCAGACAGACTCCATTTATGTTATTAAATTGTTGCACCATTCACTATCCAGGCTGGAAGCTTCCTGACATGTCAAAAGCACTAATGTGTCCAAAGCACACACTAGAACATTAACCTTTAGGATGCTGGTGTCCTTTAGCCTTGTAATTCAGACTGCTGGGATTAGACATCCAGTTCTATGGCACTGCTTACATGTCCCCAATGTCGATATGTCAGAAAATATTTCGTTTTCCTAATTCATCTGTGAGTCAACAAAAGTATGACAACTGTAGAGTTTGTAAGCAGAATACATTATTAATATAAATGGTAAGGCTAAATAATAATAATAAACGTCAACTAAATGCTGCTTCTCTGAACCATAGCTCCGTGCCAGGCACTATGTTGATCCTTCTGCCACACCTAATGGTTCTGAACATGTTCTGGCATGCATGAGAATCGTGGGCCCCACTCTGGGGTTTTAAATTTGGCAGGTCGGGGCCCAAGGATTGGCATTCCTGGTAAATGCCCAGGCGATGTGATGCTGCTACCCTAGGGACCATAGTTTGAGAACTGGCATGCATCATCTTACTGAATCCTTCACTGCGTCCATTTTACAGATGAGGAAACTGAGGCTCTGAGAAGAGCTCTGATACGTCATAGCTGTCTACATCAAGATACTTAACTTCTCCAGGTGTCCGTGAGGGTGACCATTCCCATTAGGAGTTTACTCATGGCCAAGTCTTGTCCTTTCTCTCTAAACGTCCCCCTGACTTTATCCGAATGTTAATCCGTGTCCCTTTTCTACCACCCATTACTATAATACCATATCAGTGCAGATTTATGATCTGCCAGCAGTGTTGTGATTAGATGTCATCCCTGTCTTTCTATTACTCCGATATTGATAGATAAAATTCTGTGGTGATGCATCGCCTGCCCTTTCAAAGGTTACTGCCAGCAGATGCTAGGAATCAATACAGTTCTTATCTGTCACAAACCACAAGAAAACCATGGTAAACAAGGCTCAATGAAAGGCCTGTGAATAGGTCAAAGGGAGAATTCCAGAGGCACGGTGTCACCATGGTGTCCCTACCTAACCGAGAACCTGCTTTGGAGCTCAACTATCTGTTGAGGATTTGGGCCATATAATATAGTGGGGCTCGGAACTAGGCCCTGGGTCCAACACGACCTCTGGGGACCCTTTGTCATGGGAGCTAAGGTCAAAAGAGGTTAAAAATCTACTTTTATTATAACATGCGGCCAAGATCGATAAGATCATTTGAGCTCTATGAAGGCAAAGGCTAAATAAATCTAAGGAGATACGGTAGGTTTACATACCTGCTGTTTTCTCCATCCATCTTTCAATAGGAAGAGTCTTAGTTTAGGCAAAAATGAAGATAAAAAGCACAATATTTTCATTTTTTAAATGTTTGTAACTCAATTTACATTAAGAAAACCAAATGGTAGTTATAGATACCCTAGAAAAACTTTTTTTGGTTGTTTTAATGAGGGCAAGTCAACTTTCTAACTTGATTTTTTTTTCCAAAGGGAAAAGTTGCTTCATCTACAGAAAAAAGCACGCCCAGGGTACCACTGAGCCTTCCTCAGCGATCAATGCAAAGAAATAGAGGAAAACAATAGAATGGGAAAGACTAGAGATCTCTTTAAGAAAATTAGAGATACCAAGGGAACATTTCATGCAAAGATGGGCTTAATAAAGGACAGAAATGGTATGGACCTAACAGAAGCAGAAGATATTAGGAAGAGATAACAAGAATACACAGAAGAACTATACAAAAAAGATCTTCATAACCCAGATAATCACGATGGTGTGATCACTCACCTAGAGCCAGAAATCCTGGAACGTGAAGTCAAGTGGGCTTTAGGAAGCATCACTACGAACAAAGCTAGTGGAGGTGATGAAATTACAGTTGAGCTATTTCAAATCTTAAAAGATGATGCTGTGAAAGTACTGCACTCAATATGTCAGCAAATTTGGAAAATTCAGCAGTGGCCACAGGACTGGAAAAGGTCAGTTTTCACTCCAATCCCAAAGAAAAGCAATGCCAAAGAATGCTCAAAGTACCGCACAAAGGCACTCATCTCATACGCTAGTAAAGTGATGTTTAAAATTCTCCAAGCCAGGCTTCAGCAATACATGGACCATGAACTTCCAGATGTTCAAGCTGGTTTTAGAAAAGGCAGAGGAACCAGAGATCAAATTGCCAACATCCGCTGGATCATTGAAAAAGCAAGAGAGTTCCAGAAAAACATCTATTTCTGCTTTATTGACTATGCCAAAGTCTTTGACCATATGGATCACAACAAACTGTGGAAAATTCCTAAAGAGATGGGAATACCAGGCCACCTGACCTGCCTCTTGAGAAACCTGTATGCAGGTCAGGAAGCAACAGTTAGAACTGGACATGGAACAGACTGGTTCCAAATAGGAAGAGGAGTACATCAAGGCTATATATTGTCACTCTGCTTATTTAACTTCTATGCAGAGTACATCATGAGAAATGCTGGGCTGGATGAAACACAAGCTGGAATCAAGATTGCCGGGAGAAATATCAATAACCTCAGATATGCAGATGACACCACCCTTATGGCAGATAGTGAAGAGGAACTAAAAAGCCTCTTGATGAAAGTGAAAGAGGAGAGTGAAAAAGTTGGCTTAAAGCTCAACATTCAGAAAACGAAGATCATGGCATCTGGTCCCATCATTTCATGGCAAATAGATGGGGAAACAGTGGCTGACTTTATTTTCCTGGGCTCCAAAATCACTGCAGATGGTGATTGCAGCCACGAAATTAAAAGATGCTTACTCTTTGGAAGGAAAGTTATAACTAACCTAGACAGCATATTAAAAAGCAGAGACATTACTTTGCCAACAAAGGTCTGTCTAGTCAAGGCTATGGTTTTTCCAGTGGTCATGTATAGATGTGAGAGTTGGACTATAAAGAAAGCTGAGTGCCAAAGAACTGATGCTTTTGAACTGCGGTGTTGGAGAAGACTCTTGAGAGTCCCTTGGACTGCAAGGAGATCCAACCAGTCCATCCTAAAGAAGATCAGTCCTGGGTGTTCATTGGAAGGACTGATGTTGAAGCTGAAACTCCAATACTTTGGCCACCTGATGTGAAGAGCATTTGAAAAGACCCTGATGCTGGGAAAGATTCAGGGCAGGAGGAGAAGGGGACGGCAGAGGATGAGATGGTTGGATGGCATCACTGACTCAATGGACATGGGTTTGGGTGGACTCCGGGAGATGGTGATGGACAGGGAGGCCTGGCGTGCTGTGGTTCATGGGGTCACAAAGACTTGGACACGACTGAGCGACTGAACTGAACTGAACTGAAGCGTCCCCATGTGCCTCTTAAAAGTCTACACCTTCAAGTCTGAGTACAGCCCAAATGGAGGTAAAGTAAAGTTTCCTCAAAAGACTATGATCGTGTCAGAAATCATGTCATCCAAAGAGCTCTTGGACTCTTCTGCATCCTTGCCTGTCTGCACACCTCTCCTCCACTTTTCACCTTGGTGTCTCAAGACCTGGTGCCTTTATCAACTGACTTGCTTCTCCATCATCTACTCCATTTTCAAGATGGCAGCTCTTCTACAACCTCTTGTTTGCATGTGCTTGGTAAGGCCTGTCTGGCTTGGTCTTAAAACAGCCTCTAATGATCTAGGGACATAGAATAAGTCCGGGCAGGCAGGGCTCAGCATTTTAAGAACTGGTCCCTTCCTTGGTTTGAAACCTAAGCATATTGTTATCAGGAAGGTCCCAGTGTGGCCAGTGGACCTCTGTCTTTGTGCCTGATGGCCCGAGTGGCCTAGGTCAGACCTAGGCTTTTGGAATAATGATGGCCACAGTTGCTGACAACAGGTGAAATGGCCACATGAGAATGACTGACACCGAAAGATGAGGCATCATGCTTATTTACCAGGTTATAATCGATTTTCAGAAAAGATTTCCAAATGCTTTTAATGATACTATCAGTCCATTCTGAAGGAGATCAGCCCTGGGATTTCTTTGGAAGGAATGATGCTAAAGCTGAAACTGCAGTACTTTGGCCACCTCATGCGAAGAATTGACTCACTGGAAAAGACTCTGATGCTGGGAGGGATTGGGGGCAGGAGGAGAAGGGGACGAGAGAGGATGAGATGGCTGGATGGCATCACTGACTCGATGGATGTGAATCTGAGTGAACTCCGCGAGTTGGTGATGGACAGGGAGGCCTGGCGTGCTGCGATTCATGGGGTCGCAAAGACTCGGACATGACTGAGCGACTGAACTGAACTGAACTGATCGGCACCTTTTAGGAATTTGCAATGTAAAATTCAGTCACTTGTTGCACAGGCCAAATACTTTTCAATGCTTGAGACTTACAAGCCATGAGACAAGACCCATGAGGTGGGCTAAGCATCCTGAGACTGTACCTCAGGACTGAAGCAATTACCGAAGTACTGCCGAAGCAATGTTTTTTTTCCCTGCATGAAACTATCAAAGACGTTATTTAAAAACATACTGAGAAAAGGTACACAAAAATGAAGCTAATATGAGCTTATTATTCATGCCACACAAGACAACTGAGGCTAACTTTCCTAAGAATTTTCTGGGAAGGATTCTCCTCTTGTGTGGTTAGTTGATCAGTCGTGTACAACTCTTTGCGACTCCATGGACTATAGCCCATCAGACTCCACTATCCATGGAATTCTCCAGGCAAAAATACTGGAGTGGGTAGCCATTCCCTTCTCCTGGAGATCTTCCTGACCCAGGGACCAAACCCAGGTCTCCCACACTGCAGGCAGATTCTTTACCATCTGAGCCACCAGGGAAGCCCCATCTTACTGAAGGCATTTGTTATTAAACCCCTGCATTAGGAGTCCTGAGACCCCTACATGACCACTTTTAAGAACTAATATTCTTCTCAAAAATTTATTCTAATTATAAAAATCATGCATATTCTGAGTAAAATAAAGTATAAACAAAAAATCCCACAGTTCTGAAGTAGTCATTATTAATATTTTAGTGTAGTTCTTTACATAAATGGGGTGTACATGTGAATCTGTGTATGTGCCTGCCTGTGTGTGTATAAAATTCTTAATTACTAAATTATGATACATCATAAAAGTATACCAGAAAAGTAATTTTGATATCCTGCTCTTGTTATAAATTTAGATTGCTTCTAAATTTTATGATTCTAACAACTGCTACAAAGAAAATCCTTTTGCAAATATATTTGTTCTGATTTCAGTGTATATCAAGAACATCTTTTTAACATCAAAAATTTCATGGACTCCAATGTAGTTTTACTACTCAATTTTTTAAAAATCACAGCGGCATCTATATAGCTTATATTACATATTTTTACATATAGCTTATTATTGCATATTTTGAGTTGTAATAATAATAATGATTCTAACCCACAGGGATTTGAAGATGCTTCAGTCTCATACAAAGACTATGTACTGGGACTTCTCTGGTGGTTAAGAACCCACCCTGAAAATGGGTTCAATGGCTGGTTGCGGAACTAAGATCTCACATGCTGCAGAGCAGCTCAGCCCAGGCAGTCACAACTACTGAGATCACGCATCACAGAGAGCTCGTGCACCTCAATGAAAGATGCCGCATAACACAACACAGGTCCCACACGCCGCCTCCAAGACTCGAAGCAGACAAGTAAATTAACTAAAAAACAAACAAACAAAAAACCATGTCGCATTCCTCTGGATCTGAGGAACACAAAAACAATTATGATACTACTCTTATTTTAAAGGCATTCAGAAATTAAGAGGATGAAATCAACTTCTAAATTTAGGTCATAAGTATGTTGTTCCTATAGAAAACACTGAAAACCCTTTAACTGAAAGACTAAACAATGAATTTACTCATATTGCAAAGGGTGACCAGGGAACCCTTCTAGTCTTTCACAGCTGGGTTAAGTGCCACTTTTACGTGCTCCCATAAGCACACCACTTGTCCTATTTCAGCACCTGTTTAAAGCCCTACATGCCCCACAGAACTGTGATACTAACAGAAACAAGGGATGACCAAATATTTCCTCTGACCCAAGCACTGTTCATTTAGTCAAGGCTATGGTTTTTCCAGTGGTCATGTATGGATGTGAGAGTTGGACTATAAAGAAAGCTGAGCACTGAAGAATTGATGCTTTTGAACTGTGGTGTTGGAGAAGGCTCTTGAGAGTCCCTTGGACTGCAAGGAGATCCAAGCAGTCCAGCCAAAAGGAGACCAGTCCTGAATATTCATTGGAAGGACTGATGCTGAAGCTGACACTCCCATACTTTGGCCACCTGATGCCAAGAACTGACTCACTGGAAAAGACCCTGATGCTGGAAAAGACTGAGGGCAGGAGAAGGGGATGACAGAGGGTGAGATGGTTGGATGGCATCACTGACTCAAGGGACATGAGTTTGAGTAAACTCCGGGAGTTGGTGATGGACAGGGAAGCCTGGCGTGCTGCAGTCCATGGGGTCGCAAAGAGTAGGACACAACTGAGCAACTGAGCTGAACTGAAGCACTGTCCCAAGCTCTGCAAAGGAAGAGCACGTGTGTATCTTCTATACCACCACCATATCCTCAGGATTCCATACAGTGTCTGGCAGCAAATATTTGCTGAATGAATGAAAAAATAAATAAGTGAATAAAAGAGAATTCAACTGACCTTTTTTTTTTCAACCTTAAATTTTCTATGCCCTTGAGGTGTCATATTCTTAATATTTTCTTTGGAAATGCTTTAAGGCTTATAGAAAAGTTGTAAAAATAGTAGAGTTCTTATAACCTCCTTTCTCCTAATGTGAACACCTTATTTAAACAGGGCACAATGATCAAAACTGTGAAATTAACATTGTAAATGCCACTGCATATCACCTGGACAGTTTAAAGAGTACTGGTCAGCTATTTTGTAACACGTCCCTCCACTTAGGTTTCATTGATGTTTTCACATAAATTGATTGAGGTCATGGATCTGGGGCAAGAATACCACAGAGGTCATGTGCCCTTCTCACAACATTTTGCATGCGTGCATGTTCAGTCATGTCCGACTCTTTGTGATCCCACAGACTGTGGCCCACCAGGCTCCTCTGTCTGTGGGATTTTCCAGGCAAGAATACTGGAACAGGTTGCCATTCCCTCCTCCAGGGGATCTTCCCAACCCAGGAATCAAGCCCACATCTCTTGCATCTCCTGCACTGGCAGACAGGTCTTTACCACTTGCCACGGGGGAAGCCCTCCTCACATCATGTCAGCCTAGACATGATATCAGTTCCTACTGGTGATTTAACCTTGGCCACTTGGTTATGCTGATGTATGCCAGGTTTCACCTTGGAAAATAACTATTTGTCCCTCTCTGGTAGAATTAGAGTCACTAAATTTCTGTCCATGAGAGGACAGAACCTCTGGGTCCACCTCCTAGAGGCAGAAATCTAAAGAATTTGTGGATATATATATACACGTTGAAATCACTAGAATAATTAATAAATATTTGGGGGAGATACTTTGAGGCCATGCAACTCTCCTGTTTCTCCATCAACTTTTGCTCATTAATTTTAGCATTCATGGATGGATCTCACCTGTAGCAATCACTACTATGGTGTTCAAGTGGTAATTTTCTGTTTCTCCCACTCCTTTAATTGAATTTTTCTTCCATATTAGAGTTTTCCCTTTCTTCCTAACCATTTATTTATTCAGATATTTATTTATATTAGTATGGACTCAAATGGATGTTTATTCTTTGATTTTAATCCAATACTATCATGATTAATATTATTGAGCAAATTGTTCCATCTTGGCCAGGGGGTGCTCTTTCTATTACAGCTGGCCCAACAAAATTAGGGAGAGCTTAAAACTAAGTTAGCGGGAACCAGTGAAAACAGGCAAACAGTGGGGAAAAAAAAAAGCCAATCGAACATCATTTTTGAAACAGATTTTAGAAAAAGATAAAGAGAGGAAAAGTGCATCACTGCTTCAAAATAAGAACAATAATAACAAAAGATTTGGGAATCTGGCTTAATACTATATTTACAGAAACCTTTTCTAATTCCAATGAAAAGGACCGTTTACATTCTTATAAGGCAGCTGGGAGGTAAGAACACACTAATAAGAGGAGGAAGATGAGATAGCGAGTCAAATTCTGAGAGACTCAGATGCTCCCTGCAGACTGCAGCCTCCACTCTGTATGTTTAAATATTACTCAATTAGAATCAACATTCATTTTTTATTAATGTTCTTCTGAGACAATGGTTCTTTTATCTGTGTTTTATCTTCCAGCTACATTAAGACCAAGGACACTTTTGCAGAAGATCTAAAGGAGGAGACCCTGATGAATTGGGAGTTTAAAATACAAATGGAACTTCCTTTGTCTGTCTTGACTTG
Organism: Bos indicus x Bos taurus; assembly: GCF_003369695.1. NCBI lineage: Eukaryota > Metazoa > Chordata > Mammalia > Artiodactyla > Bovidae > Bos > Bos indicus x Bos taurus. The sequence goes on along the minus strand of NC_040090.1, from coordinate 58,483,609 downwards.
TTTTATTAACATCTGAAGGTTGATTTATAGCAGATTAGCAGGCAGGAGAGGACTGTTTGTCCAATCACTTTACTTAACACACACAATTAGAAAAAACAAACATTAAAAAACCAGCTCCCTTCTATGGGCTAATAGGTGGCACATTCAGTTCTAAAATAGTCACTTCCATCCCCAGTACCTACTGCAGTGACCAAGGACAGGTGCACCCTATCTCAAAACCACAGAAAAGCACTGTGTACAAAACACTGGTTTAAGAGACCTAGTTTTTCCATAAACACAATGAAAGCTCCTGTCCAAGGATGTCTGTGGTGGAAACGGTGAAGTCAGATGGATCCAGGATCAAATCCTGTTTCCACATGAAGCTCTGTGACCTTGAGGAAGTAATTTCACCTAAGCCTCAATTTTGTCATCTACAGAAATGGAACTTTTGAAAGAAATATCGTAATGATATCGCTATATGTGGAATTTAAAAAAAAAATAAATAACAGAAATGAATTTACATAGAAAACAGTAGTAGACCCAAAGATATAGATAACAAACTTGTGTTAAATGAAGGGATGACTGTGCCCAGGGCCTGACAATACAAGGGTTCAATAAACACTGGGACTGTACGATAATAATGATGATTTCTCTTAAGATCCTCATTTCCTAAAACACGAGGATAAGCTGTAAGTGGGGTGACTTCAGTTACCAAATAGGAATGCCATGAAGTAAGCAGATGGTTGCACTTCTCTATCTCTTAGGAAGGAAATGGATATATGCAAAACCATTACATCCATTAGTAATGAAAAGCTGGTCAGAATGAAGAAAACTTATGGCATGAAGTAGACTTGTATTTGCACTTGAAATGAAGTAGGTTAGACTGCCTCGGGTTTATCTGCAGCACAATGGTCTGATAATTTTTAAAATCAAGGAATGCTAACATCCGTCCACTTGTTTTTAGGAATCCAATAAAAATGAGTCTAACCTCTGTGAGGGGAGGAACTTGTATGGTTTGTCCTTGGTTCCTTCTCCAGAACCTAGAAGGATGCCTGGCTCTTTTTAAAAAAATTTTATTTTCTGAAAGTATAGTTGATTTACAATGTTGTGTTAATTTCTGCTGTATAGCAAAGTGATTCAGTTATACGGATTTATGCATTTTTTAAAGATTCTTTTCCATGATGGTTTATCACAGGATATTAAATATAGTTCCCTGTGCTACACAGTAGGACCTTGTTGTTTATCCTTCTTATATGTAACAGTTTGCCTCCACTAATCCCAAACTCCCAATTCATCCCTCCCGCACCCCACTCCCCCTTGGCAATAGCAAGTCTTTTCTCTATGTCTGCGGGTCTGTTTCTGTTTTCTAGATAACTCATTTGTGTCATATTGTATCTTAAGATTGCACATAGAAATGATGCCGTAGGATATCCGTCTTCTCTTTCTGACTTGCTTCACTTAGTATGATCCTCTCTGGGTCCAGCCATGTTGCTGCAAATGAGAAGAATGCCTGGTTTTAATCGTCCCCGGCCTCTGTGTCTTATGCCAAAATCTGGGCCCTGCGGCTGCTGCATGCCTACTGTTGTTGTGTTTTTAAGTTCCTGCAGTTTTATCCCTTCTAAAAGCAGCCACTGCCCTGTTTCCCTCCAAAAAGAAAATGCTTTTCTGCATATATGTCTTATGTTCTTAAAGGCCCCAGCTCACTGATCCCTCATAATATTGTGGCAAAGACTTCCTCCTCTCCGCCACTGACAATCCCTTCCTGTGGCTAAACACAGATGCTCCTCCTACAGTACAGAACATTTTATCAGATGTTTTGGGGGCCATCAGTTCATTGGTCAAAAACATGGCATCATGAGAAAGCACAGAAAATAATACACGTTGTAAATATTTTAATTTAAAAGTAATTAGCCTCCAATTAAAATAAATAAATTAAAAATAACCCTAGAGCTGTACTTTTACTGACCAGCCTCTTATGTAAAACCCAAGCCTTTTCTTTCAAGTGCTTTGAGAATCAGTGAGGTTGCTTCTTAGTGAGCATATAACTCAACTAGCAGGAGACCATCCTTAAACTATGGTTCCTGGACCACAGTCTCACAGTATAAGGAAAACCTGTTAAAAATCAAATTCTCAGGCTCCCATCAAGATCTACTGAGTCAGTAACTCTCAGTGTGAGGCCTGGCCATCTGTTTCAATAAACTTCCAGGTGAGTCTGATGACTCCTGAAGTTTGAGCAGCACTGTGGTGACAGATGAGATGTACAAGTGTAGATGGGTGGCCTCTACCTGCCAACATCCGGTGCACCGTGGGCATCAACCAAGGATGTGCAGAGTGTCTGGGTGCACCAGTCACTCCAGTGAAACAGGTACTTACATTAAGATAAACAGCATTATCAGCCGTGCCTTAATATCAGGCAACTGTCCTTTAGAGTGTCTTTGACAGATGCTGTTCATAACCACAAGATGCATCTTTTCTGAGCCATACCTAACATTCACAACTCCTAGTTATTCTGGTTCTCAGCCGGGATCTCTGAACAAGGCTTACTGTGCTACCCTACTCTGCCCGTGGCCTCCTGTTAGGAGAGATGAGAGAAGCATCCATCAGCCAGTGGGGGTGGTGGGCTCATACCTCCAGCCACGCACAACTGGACCACAGAGGAGGTTGGGTACCTCGTCATGAAGCGAACCACGACATACATGGTGTGTTATTTTCCATATTTACCAACTTAATACCTGCTCTGTGCAAACCAAAGAACAGCACTCTTTTCTTCTACTACTCGCTAATTTATAGCCACATGAGTATAAACATTTTCCTGGGTTCTTTCATCATTCATAACTTTGTTCTGTCAGTAATATCTGTCATCCTTTGTAGTTCACTAAGCTCTTTCAAACCTGAGATAACTTTATTTCTAAATGGAATCTGAGATGAATTTTGATAAACATGCATTTTGTAGCTTAATAAAAAAGGGATTTTCCCCCTTAACTACCTGAATACATAAATGTTTAAAAAGTTTCTGAAACCTGCCTTTGCATCAGACATTGAAAATTCAATGTCAAAATAATATTAAAAATACACAAAACTGCAGGAAATTGTTTTAACCATGATGTGATAAATAATAAATCAGAATACAAGTCACTCTGCGATTATGGGTTTTCTCCATTCTTGAAGCTTCTCGCCTGTTCCACATCAGTGGATCGACAGCCCTTTAGTTTAACAATTATGCACAGAGGCGATCTTGTTAGGACTTGATAAAACACCGTCACTGTCTTTGTTCCTGCCATGCAAAGATGCTACAGCAAAAGCTAGAATGGATTGAGCTGCCTCCACTAAGGCGATGTGCCCAAACAAGAAAGTTAAAGCAGAGCTCCAATGGACTGAACGTAAGTTGAAGGACTTGAGGGCACATTAGGTGACATCACTCAAGTATGATTTTGTTTGTAGGTGACTCTCTAATTACAGCTCAGACTAACCGTTAGCTGGTTGGGCTGGCTGGTCCACCTTGCCCCCTTTTGGAAGCTAACACGTTTCAGGTGTGCAGCCTTTTCCCAAGAGCTGAGAGCTGCATTTTGAGCAGTGTGTTCTCAGGCGAGGCCAGACAGTCTGCTATCTCCTTGAAGGATATTTACCTACATATTCAGTTCAAATTTACAGTGCCTGGCTTGCGAATGAAATGCCACTTAAGAAGAGAATGCCATACCATTGTGGGAGATAAATCAAACAAGCACTTCTTATTTTAGCCCACGCTGGAAATCACACATTGCTAAAGCTGTATGTAGGTTATCGGCCCAACAGAAACACGTGCCACCCCTTTCAGCGCATTTCCCCAGCTACTACACAAACGAACCTAAAATTGCTTTCTTCCGCAGAAGTCTCCTCCCTGAAGAAACCAATTAACCCCTTTGATTCCTTTAAAGAATATGGTGACTGAAAGGCAATCGAATTGGGTGGAAAGTGTAACCTTTGAGAAGAACACTTTCAAAAGAAGGAAGATTTAAGAACAGCACCCCCCTCCACCCCGCCCCCTGGAGGTCAGAACTGTGTTTATGATACAGTCACGGGGCTGAATTTAAACCTCAGGGGAACAAGACTCAGTAACTAAGGTTGGTCTTCTGAGCAGAAGGGTTATTTATTTTTAGACTATATCGTTAACACATATCAAACTCGGAGGAGTGGTGATGTCACATAGCAGCTCCCTTCTGCCGAGGGTTTCACGGAATCATCTTGCAGTGAGTCTTTACTAAGAATTGTTTTGCCGGTGGTGTTGATGGCTTTGCTCTGAATCGCTCACACCGCTGGCCTTGCAGGCGACAGCCCACACATTTAGGGGGCAGCTAGCTGAGGGTAGGAGGCTGGTGCCTAGGATTCTCAGCTGTGGATATCTACTCACAATATAGAGATGCTCCGTGTCCTTTCTTTCTTTCTTTTTTGCTTTCTAAAACTTTATTGCAACATAACTATGCTTACAGAAATATACTCATATGGGTTAATAGAATGCAACTTAATTTATCCTACACCGTTTGGACCAAAAACCTGGTACATCAGTTCAGTTCAGTTCAGTTCAGTCGCTCAGTCGTGTCCAACTCTTTGCAACCCCGTGAATCGCAGCACGCCAGGCCTCCCTGTCCATCATCAACTCCCGGAGTTCACCCAGACCCACGTCCATCGAGTCAGTGATGCCATCCAGCCATCTCATCCTCTGTTGTCCCCTTCTCCTCCTGCCCCCAATCCCTCCCAGCATCAGAGTCTTTTCCAATGAGTCAACTCTTCGCATGAGGTGGCCAAAGTACTGGAGTTTCAGCTTCAGCATCACTCCCTCCAAAGAAATCCCAGGGCTGATCTCCTTCAGAATGGACTGGTTGGATCTCCTTGCAGTCCAAGGGACTCTCAAGAGTCTTCTCCAACACCACAGTTCAAAAGCATCAATTCTTGGGCACTCAGCCTTCTTCACAGTCCAACTCTCACATCCATACATGACCACAGGAAAAACCATAGCCTTGACTAGACGGACCTTTGTTGGCAAAGTAATGTCTCTGCTTTTGAACATGCTATCTAGGTTGGTCATAACTTTTCTTCCAAGGAGTAAGCGTCTTTTAATTTCATGGCTGCAGTCACCATCTGCAGTGATTTTGGAGCCCAAAAAAATAAAGTCTGACACTGTTTCCACTGTTTCCCCATCTATTTTCCATGAAGTGATGGCACCGGATGCCATGATCTTCATTTTCTGAATGTGTTAACCTGGTACATGGTTTGCTTCAAAAAACACAAAGCGTTTGCAATCTGGTTTTTCATCTATTACAAATGTATATAAAAGAGTCTTCATCAAATGCTGCTAAAGCAAACAGCTAGAACCTTGAGGAATTAACCTTTGGTTTGCCTCTGGAAGCTAACATGTATTGCACTGTAAAAGTTTATAAAACTGGTGCAATAAAACACTGCTGTCATGCTTCAAAGCCAGTTTACAAAGTTCAATAACTAATGGATATTGGTTGAAAAGGGTGGGAAGAGCCTATGTATACTTGTGGAAACATAAAAGGTATCCAGTCTAGTTAACATTACATGTAGATTCCAAATTACTTGAACCAAGATTCAGATAAATTTTAAAATCTGAATGAACACTACCAGTCCATTGCATCTGCTGAAGTCAACAAGCAAACTCTGCATAGTAGGTGTTTTTCTGATTTATGCAAAAAAGAAAACTTTCTTCCCCATAAAGACAATCTTGATTTTTACATTTGAGCTTTGGGTCCATTTGATTTGGGCACTGTCCTAAAATATTCGCAGACCTGAGGATATGTAGTTCAGCTTGGGAGGTGGAAAAGATGCTGAAAAAATGATGGAGGAGCCTGGTAGGCTGCAGTCCATGGGGTCGCAAAGAGTCGGACACGACTGAGAGACTTCACTTTCACTTTCATTCTGAGACCATCCTTTTCATGCAAAGAAAAAAGAAAAAACCTCTCACCATCACAACAAAACCAGTTTCCCTTCCTCTCCCCAGTCACTCTTAGAGTACCTATTGGTGCCAGGGAAGTGTTAGTCACTCAGTTGTGTCTGGCTCTTTGCAACCCTCATGGACTGTAGCCTGCTAGGCTCCTCAGTCCAAGGGATTTCCCAGGCAAAAACAGTGGAGTGGGTTGCCATTCCCTTCTCCAGGGGATCTTCCCGATGCAGGGATCGAACCCGGGTCTCCTGCATTGCAAGTAGATTCTTTATCATCTGAGGCACCAGGGAAGGCCAGGAAAGGGGCCACCAAAAACCTCTGGCTCTGTGCTCAGTAAAAAAGCCCCAGATGTGGGAGGAACAAAGGATCGCTGGCCCCCCGGCTCAGGGCCCTGCAAGCAGTAATGAGAGGACCCAGAGCCGGGCCCAGCACTGCGTCTGTTTATTGTCTGCACGTTTTCTTCTTTGCTTTCTTGATGAAACTGTCAATCTTCATAATGGTGTTAGCAATCACAGGGATGTGCTGTGAAGCGGTTTTAAAGGCATCCGATAAAGAGAAAACCTGTGCTCTCCCGGTCCTGAGCCCCTCTTTAGAGTCAGTTACCGGTGATAAGGTTGGGCATTCTGACTTGTTCGGAGGACGAGAAATTTGACTTGGCAAGTCAAACTGCCAAGGTGGCCCCTGAGCTGGCCTCCTTTTAGTCCCTCACACAGGTGAAGCTGACATCACATCACTGCCCTGTTCTGGTTAGCTGCACTGACCAGAAGGGGGTGAAAATCCTTGGGCATCACATGGGGACCGGTATGTTTGGATGCCCTGATCTGAAGTCTCTCTCTTGGCTCCTAGACTGGTGTTCCAAGAATAACTTGTTCCTTGTGGGAATTCCATGGTGGTCCAATGGTTAGAACTCTGCGTTTTCACTGCCATGGCCTGGGTTCAATCCCTGGTCGGGGAACTAAGATTCTGCAAGCTATGAGGCACGAACACACACACACACACACACACACACACGAGAGAGAGAGAAGGAAAACAGAATATCCCCACACATGACTGAGCATCATGGTGTGACGTCAGCAGGCCGACTAAGCACCTTCAACATGCTGGCACGCAAGCAAATCCAAACTAACCTGGTGCCCACGCTGTGCTCCTGGATGGCAGGACAGGGACCCCGAGTGGTCAATGAGAACGGCCCAGCTCCCTAAATTCCCCCTAGCCACTGTCAGAAACAACCCGCAGACCTGAGCGCCTGGCGCTCCTTCCCAGAGCAACTCTGTACCAGCAGCCTCCTCCGGCCAAGTGGGCAAGCCATCAGACTGCAGCCCGCTTCAATGCCTCCTTTGTCGTCCCTCCATTTCCGTTACTCAGGTCTCCTAAACTGCAAACCATTCAAGGGCACAGTGAGGTTGGTGCTCCCAATTAGTTATTCTTGAAAACCAGGAGCAGTATTGCACATTCAAAAAGGAAAACTGCTTAGTACATACTCTGTGGGGGGCCTCCGAACGGCAGGTGATTCCACACGCCATATGCGATGCAACATCTACAGGCGCTGGGGGGAGCAGGGAGCAGAGCTAGAGCCTCCACTCTGCCTCCCAACCACAGAAGCCAAGAAATGCAGGTTCAGAATTGCAAAGTAGTGTGAATTTCACACACAATAATACCCATCGAGTCACGTGACTGAAAGCATCTGTCACCTGCCTGGCCCGCTTGCCCTCTGCGCGGTGGAAGTGCGCACACTCGCTGACACAGCTGGATAGGGGCCCCCGGAAGGGAAGCTGGGTCCCTCTGGATTTTATGAGGCTTTTAAGGAATAACTTCTCTGCTCGAGTATCTTAGAAAGAGTTGACTGCACCAAAATAGGCCATTTGTCAGGCAGTTATGTGCTGTATTTTTCCTGCTGGAAATTATGCCTTCTGCGAGGAAGGTTTAGGTGATGAAGGATTTGTGTAAAACTGTGCAATAGTCAGTTCCCACAATTTCCTTCTCAAATACACCCCAAAAGGGACATGCATTTAAGCAGCACAGCAGGCCAGTGTGACCAAAATGACAGTGCTCTTTCCAATTTATACTTCTAGAAGAGAATAAGCAGACACACAATAACAAAAGCCTTTAGTCTAGATTTCATATCAGACACTTTGATGAATAGTAGCCTAAAGGGCAACATATTTATAAGTTTTAAGTCTCTCTTGCAACACAAACTGTCCTGATTTATCCCTATGATAAAGGCA